>NC_134717.1:1020000-1320000 GCF_049634645.1 Pelodiscus sinensis
CCTTGGGCCTGGACCCTGGTGGGCCAACCTGCTCCTCTCCCCCAGACCCCTGGGCTACTCTAACTCCTCTCAGCTCAGACCATCTGCAGCCCTGCCACTAGCCCCGCCTCCCCGCCACTAGCCCCGCCTCCCTGCCACTAGCCCCGCCTTCCCACCACTAGCCCCGCCTCCCCGCCACTAGCCCACAGACTCTCTGTTTCCCTCCGGGCTCCTTCCTCTCCACTGTCACTGTCCAAATTCTTCCTCTCTCAGCCCCACTAGGGGAGCCTGGGCTGCCCCCGCCCCCCGGCTCACCGCCCCCCACCTTCACACAACCAACATCCCACTGGCCCCAGCACTTGCCACGGCCCTGCTGACCCCCTGGAATGGGGCCCGCACCCCACCAGTGGGTAAGAGGCGCCCAGGGCCTTGTGGAACGGGATCCAGGACTCAGATTCCCTTTGCCCACAGCCTGGGGACCTGCTCCCCTCTGGGCAAAGCAGGTGGGAACTTTGCACCCTGCTCCGGGGGGGACGGGGCCTCTGCCCGACCGGGTTCCTGGGACCCAGCCCACCCACCTCTCCCACCTCGCTGGCAAGTGACACAGGCTGGGCCGTGGTCCTGAGCCTGCCCAGCCCAGTCGGAGGGGCCCGGGCCACCGTTGCGTGGCCCCCGGCGGACAGGGAAAGAACCGTTACACGCCGGCACCGGTCCAGGGGGGTGGCTGGTTTCGAGCGTTGCAGCCGGCCACTTCCACTGTGTCCGGCGGGTGTGAGCCCAGCACTGGGCGCCGGCCCGGTCCCTCAGCCACCTGCCACGGCTCCGCACCGCGTCCCGAGAAGCTGCAGGCCCGCGCTGGGGCTGGCGGGGAGACGAGTGGGGCGGCCGGCAGCGGGAGGGTGGGGGATCCCGCCAGGCTGGCATCTGGCCCGGCCCCTCCCTCGGCCCCGGTCACTAGCTGCTAGTCCGGTGCTGCTTGAGCACTGTGTAAACGTCGTCCACTTTGCTGAGTCTCTCAAAGAACGGCAGCAGGTCCAGCAGCTCCGTGTCGGCCATGTTGTCGAACCACGACGCCACCGGCACCTGCGGGGAGACGGGGGTTAGCCGGGCCCTGCGTTGTCAGCCGGCGTCCCCCTCCCTGGAGTGCCGGGCCCCCGCTGTCCTCCTCCCCGACATGCCGGGCCCCCGCCGCTCCCCTCCCCGGTGTGCCGGGCCCTGCCGCCCCCCTCCATGGCATACCGAGCGCCCGTGCTGTCAGCTGGCGCCCCCCTCCGCAGCACTGTCAGCCCTGCACCAGCGTTCCTCCCCCAGTGCCCCTTGACATGCACCCCAGCGAGCCGGCCAGTCTGGGCCTGGGGGCGCTAAGCCAGTGCCCAGTTGGATCCCAGACTGCCCTGCTGCGTCCATCAGAGGCAGGAGTCACTGTCCCTTCCTGTCCTAAGTGGCTGCCGGCCCCACCCCAGCGCCAGCTGCAGCTCAGCCCTGCGGGAGGGATCCCGGCAGAAACAGCTGCCACGTCCCAAGCCCAAGGTGGCTGCGGCGCCGGGCCAGTGAACAAAGCCTCCGTGCAGCCTGGATTCGCCGGGCCGGCTGGGCAGGAGCTGCCCCGAGCAACTAGCCATCTACCCCTGCCCCGTCTCAGCAGCGACAAGGGGAGACGGAAGGCCAGCTGGCCAGGGGCCCAGTGCCAAAAGCCCCGGACGATTGTGGCTCCTTCTTCCTCCCCATGGACAGACGCCGGCTCTCAGAAAGCAGCAGCGACCGGGATCTCACTGCAGCAACGTAGCCTGGCTACATGGGAGCCACCTGGTTCTCGCTACTGCCCCCAGAGCCACCCTGCATGTACTTGAGCAAAGGGAGACTCCCCCTTTGCTACGAGCCATACGGGGTGTATGACATGCAGCTGAGCAGAGCCAACTCAGTCCAGCAGGGGGCAATGGTCGCTGCTGGGCTGGCCCTGGACTCCCTGCCAGAGACACAGCCCTGCCGGTGCCCCTCCCTCCCCACCCGCAGCCCCTGCCAGCCCAGCCCTGGGCTCCCCCCCCTACACGCAGCTGCCGGTGCCCCTCCCTCCCCACCCGCAGCCCCTGCCAGCCCAGCCCTGGGCTCCCCCCCCTACACACAGCTGCCGGTGCCCCTCCCTCCCCACCCGCAGCCCCTGCCAGCCCAGCCCTGGGCTCCCCCCCCTACACACAGCTGCCGGTGCCCCTCCCTCCCCACCCGCAGCCCCTGCCAGCCCAGCCCTGGGCTCCCCCCCCTACACACAGCTGCCGGCGCCCCTCCCTCCCCGCCCGCAGCCCCGGGCCCAGGGACAACGTGAACCGAGTGACCCGAACAACCCGCCACGCTGGTGACTATGGAGCAGTCATCCCTGGGCTGAGACCTCACAGACTCGTGGCACGTGTGACCGGCGTCGCGCCTGCCCCAGGCCTCTGGAGACTCGGAGCCAGTCAAAGCCCCGAGGCCGCGGAGCCGTCGCGCCGCCCACCGGCCACCTACCGCGTTGTCCGGGTGGAAGATGTAGGAGGCGGGCGAGTTGTCCACAATGATGATGCGGTTCAGGTCCCGGCCCAGGCGGCTCAGGTCCTTGACGTAGTTGCCGCGGTGGAAGACGCAGGACTCGCGGAAGAGGCGGGCGCGGAACGCTCCCCATTTGTCCAGCAGGTCGGCCACGGGATCCGCGTACTAGGGGGCCGGGGCACAGGGTCAGGCTCGGCCAAAGGGAACAGGAGAGGGGCTGAACCCTGGCCCCTCTGGCCGCTAACACTTGGGGTCCCCCTGCCGGCCCTTGAGAGCATGGGGGTCCCCTCCCCAGGGGCACATCCCAGCCCCGGGAGCTCTGGGGGATCCCCCTCTGGGACACATCTCGGCCCCTCAGAGCACTTGGGGTCCCCCTCTCCAGGGACATGGGGGTGCCTCCTCCGACAGCAGCAGCCTCACAGCATTGTTCAGGGTTCTAGGCCCCCCCCGTCCCCAAGGAGGAGCACAAGGAGGGGCTAGACGGGAGGAGGAGTATTGCCTAGTGATTAGAGCAGGAGATGAGATGCCTGGGATCTAGCCCAGTTCTGGGAGGGCAGTGGGGACTAGTGGTTGGGGGGGGAGTGGAACTCCAGGATCCTAGCCCAGTTCTGGGAGGGCAGTGGGGACTAGTGGTTGGGGGGGGGAGTGGGACTCCAGGATCCTAGCCTGGCTCTGGGAGGGCAGTGGGGGCGGGGCATAGTGGTTAGAGCTTAGGGGATGTGGGGGGAGGCTGGGAAGTGGGACTTCTGGATCCTATCTGGGGCTGCTGATTCAGAGCAGAGCAGGGGGGCAGGTGACCATGGGTGAGCCCTGTCTCTCGGTGCCTCAGTTTCCCCAGGCGGGAGGAGCTGGTGCCGAGGGGCTCACCTTGGCCAGGCTGGCGGTGAAGAGCACGCACTCGAAGAGCTCGCCCATGCGCCGCAAGAACTCGTCCACGTGTGGCCGCTTCAGCACGTACACCTGGGGGAGGGGCAGCGTGAGCCGGCTGGCGGGGCCGGAGGCAGGCAGTGCCCAGCGAGATGGGCCCCCCCGACCCACGGGACTCCCAACCCACCAGGCTAGGGAAAGGAACCTCCCACTGAGCCAGGGGGCGGCCCAGCGCCCCGTAGCCATCTCTGCGCCAGCGCTGGGAAGAACGGGGGCCGGGCTTGGGGTGGGGGGCAGCAGTGGGGCCCGCGGCATCTCTCCGGCGTCTCCCCCGAAGCAGCCGGCCGGCTCCGGCCCCAAGTAATCGAGAACAGGCCGACTGCGCAGACCACAGCCTATCCTGGATTACTTGAACCCGGCGCCGGCCTCCGTGCGGGGCAGGCTCCTGCCTGAGAACTGGGCCAGGCGGTGGGAAACGCAGCCCCCCAACCCCACAGGGAACCCGCCAGCCCCACGCCCCAGCAAAGGCAGCTGTGGGGGGCAACTCTCTGAAGAGCCAGGCCGCACCTCAGGCACAGCTGCAAGATCCCTGCCCCCCACCGGCTCCCCAGGGCCCGGGGCCCAAGATCTCCCCCTTCCTTGGCTGGGCATCCACGGGGGTGGAGGGGAGAGGGTGCTGGCTGCAATGCCAAGGGGCTGCCCCTCAGGGCCCAGCAGGGGCTGGGTGCCTGGTGGTCCCAGGGGGGGATGGGTGCCTGGTGGTCCCAGGGGGGGATGGGCGCCTGGTGGTCCCAGGGGGGGATGGGTGCCTGGTGGTCCCAGGGGGGATGGGCGCCTGGTGGTCCCAGGGGGGGATGGGTGCCTGGTGGTCCCAGGGGGGATGGGCGCCTGGTGGTCCCGGGGGGGATGGGCGCCCCCCTTACCTGGTGCATGATGCCATCAATCTCCACAGGAATGATGAAGTCGGCATTGTTCACTGGCTGCAGAGGGCACAGGAGTCAGTGGGGGAGGGGGCAGGCACCCCCACTGCTCCCAGGAAACCCCAGACTCCTCCTGCCCCACCCCCAGGGAACCCCCCCAGCCATCCCCTCATTCTGGCCCGTTCCTGTGGCCACATGGCCTGGAAGGGGGTGGCCCACAGGGGCTGGCCGGACAAGGGGTGGCCCACAGGGGCTGGCCGGGCAACGGGTGGCCCACAGGGGCTGGCTGGACAAGGGGTGGCCCACAGGGGCTGGCTGGACAAGGGGTGGCCCACAGGGGCTGGCTGGACAAGGGGTGGCCCACAGGGGCTGGCTGGACAAGGGGTGGCCCACAGGGGCTGGCCGGACAAGGGGTGGCCCACAGGGGCTGGCTGGACAAGGGGTGGCCCACAGGGGCTGGCTGGACAAGGGGTGGCCCACAGGGGCTGGCCGGGCAACGGGTGGCCCACAGGGGCTGGCTGGACAAGGGGTGGCCCACAGGGGCTGGCTGGACAAGGGGTGGCCCACAGGGGCTGGCCGGACAAGGGGTGGCCCACAGGGCTGGCCGGACAAGGGGTGGCCCACAGGGGCTGGCCGGACAAGGGGTGGCCCACAGGGGCTGGCCGGGCAACGGGTGGCCCACAGGGGCTGGCTGGACAAGGGGTGGCCCACAGGGGCTGGCTGGACAAGGGGTGGCGCACAGGGGCTGGCTGGACAAGGGGTGGCCCACAGGGGCTGGCTGGACAAGGGGTGGCCCACAGGGGCTGGCCTGGAAGGGGGTGGCGCACAGGGGCTGGCCGGACAAGGGGTGGCCCACAGGGGCTGGCCGGACAAGGGGTGGCGCACAGGGGCTGGCTGGACAAGGGGTGGCCCACAGGGGCTGGCTGGACAAGGGGTGGCCCACAGGGGCTCGCCGGACAAGGGGTGGCGCACAGGGGCTGGCCGGACAAGGGGTGGCCCACAGGGGCTGGTCGGACAAGGGGTGGCGCACAGGGGCTGGTCGGACAAGGGGTGGCGCACAGGGGCTGGCCGGACAAGGGGTGGCCCACAGGGGCTGGTCGGACAAGGGGTGGCGCACAGGGGCTGGCCGGACAAGGGGTGGCGCACAGGGGCTGGTCGGACAAGGGGTGGCCCACAGGGGCTGGTCGGACAAGGGGTGGCGCACAGGGGCTGGCCGGACAAGGGGTGGCCCACAGGGGCTGGTCGGACAAGGGGTGGCGCACAGGGGCTGGCCGGACAAGGGGTGGCCCACAGGGGCTGGTCGGACAAGGGGTGGCGCACAGGGGCTGGCTGGACAAGGGGTGGCCCACAGGGGCTGGCCAGACAAGGGGTGGCCCACAGGGGCTGGTCGGACAAGGGGTGGCGCACAGGGGCTGGCCGGACAAGGGGTGGCGCACAGGGGCTGGCCGGGCAAGGGGTGGCCCACAGGGGCTGGCCGGACAAGGGGTGGCGCACAGGGGCTGGCCGGACAAGGGGTGGCCCACAGGGGCTGGCCGGACAAGGGGTGGCGCACAGGGGCTGGCCGGACAAGGGGTGGCCCACAGGGGCTGGCCGGACAAGGGGTGGCCCACAGGGGCTGGCCGGACAAGGGGTGGCGCACAGGGGCTGGCCGGACAAGGGGTGGCGCACAGGGGCTGGCCGGACAAGGGGTGGCCCACAGGGGCTGGCCGGACAAGGGGTGGCGCACAGGGGCTGGCCGGACAAGGGGTGGCGCACAGGGGCTGGCCGGACAAGGGGTGGCCCACAGGGGCTGGCCGGACAAGGGGTGGCGCACAGGGGCTGGCCGGACAAGGGGTGGCCCACAGGGCTGGCTGGGCAAGGGGTGGCCCACAGGGGCTGGCCGGACAAGGGGTGGCCCACAGGGGCTGGCCGGACAAGGGGTGGCGCACAGGACTGGCCGGGCGGGGAGGGGGAGGGGGACGGGGCACCCCCAGGGACGGACCGACCTTGAAGGAGCTGTGCACCAGCGTCTCGTCCAGGTCAATGACCACGCACAGCTTGCTGGCATCCTGGGGTTTGATCTCGGGCAGGAGGTACCTGACGGAGGCCTGGGAGGGCGACAAGTCCGGGGCGAGGGCATTGGAGCGTCTGCTGGCAGCAGGCCCCATGCGCCTGGGGCCCCACATCCCGGCCAGCGGAGCAGGGCTGCCTGGGCAGAGCCCAGCCTTTCTCAGCCCACGCCCCCCGGATCCCTCCCTTCCTGGCCTAGACCTCCCAGCCACAGGGAACGGGTGACTTGGCTTGGGCAGTTCAGTCTGGGCCCGGGCCCAGGCCTATGAAGCGCTCGGCCTTTGCCCCCCTTGGCCCTTTCTGACCTGCAGGCGGGGGTTGCTGTGCGCTGCCCCCAGCCGCCACGCTGCTCCCCAGAGGTGGTCGCATCGGGGGCCCATCAGCAGTGCCAGTCTCTGACTGCTGCCTCGTGTGTGTGACTGGCCCCCCAGGCACTACCCGGCGCTACCTCGCCCTGCTGCTGGCCTGACCCGGGGGCGGCCCTGTGCCCGAGACCCCGGCAGCCCCTGGATGCACCCGTCTGGGAAGAACTGGCTCAGCCCAGGGAAGGCGCAATGACGCCGCCGGACACCAGAGGGCACCAGCTGCCTTCAGCTGCCAGACCCGCCACAGCCCGGAATCTGGCCCGGCAGGGAAAGGCGAAAGCCACGGCCAGGGCTCGTGGGCTGAGAGCAGAGCCGGGGGTTGCAGGGGCCGTGGGGACCGGCCTACGGTCCTGCCAGCTCCGGGCACTGCGGTCCGGCCCAATGAGCCCCGGAGACCAGGAGAACACGGCTCATGACTGCAGGGGGCGCTAGCGCTGCTTGGAAAGCCGGGCCCTGCCTGCGTGCAGGCCCAGCAACTGCTCGCCAGCAGGGGGCGCTCTCCCCTCACACCCAGGGCTGGCTCTGAGCATGGCACTAGGGGGGCGCTGTGCTGCAGGGAGCCAAGGGAAGTCCATAGGGGGCGCTCTCCCCCTGCTGGCCCCATTGGCCCAGATTGGCACTAGGGGGCGCTGTGCTGCAGGGAGCCAAGGGAAGTCCATAGGGGGCGCTCTCCCCCTGCTGGCCCCATTGGCCCAGATTGGCACTAGGGGGCACTGTGCTGCAGGGAGTCAAGGGAAGTCCATAGGGGGCGCTCTCCCCCTGCTGGCTCCATTGGCCCAGCATGGCACTAGGGGGCGCTGTGCTTCAGGGAGCCGAAGGAAGTCCATAGGTGGCACTCTCCCCCTGCTGGCTCCATTGGCCCAGATTGGCACTAGGGGGCGCTGTGCTGCAGGGAGCCGAGGGAAGTCCATAGGGGGCGCTCTTGCCTGGTGGGGACTATGCTGAGGAGTTAGTTTTCCACCGGCGGTGCAAAATGCCCATCCTCTGACCCCAGGGCTCCGCCTCAGTTTCCCCTGGGTGGCTCAATTCTGCCCCCCCTCCAATTTCACTGGGATACAGGATCACTGCTCCCTGTCTGCCCCAGCTGGACCAGTACGGCTGGCCCCAGCATCTCCCTGGGTGGGGATGGCCTATGAGCTTTGGGGGGTGGGGGGAGGGAGGAAAAGGGCTGGCTCAGCAGCACCAGCTCATCTGCAATTACCTGACGGCCTGCTTGGCCCCCCAGGACGTCCCACGGGCAGCACCCCTGGCAGTCCCAGCAGCGGCTGCCCCTGCCCATGGGGCGTCGTGCCACTGGTGGGCATGGGGGTGGAGGGCACAAGGGAAGCTGCTCCAAGCAGAGCCCTTGGGGAGCTCTGTGTTTGTGAAAACCCCCCATTCATAGCTCAGCTGGTCAGCAGGAGGCCTGGCCCAGGGCGGGGGGAGGGCCAGGATAAGGGGGACTCCCTGAGGTCAGGCCGGGGAGATACGGAGCTGGGTGGGCCTGTGGGGGGCTCATCCCAGGGAAGCAGGGGCAGCCAGTGCCCATGGACTCGCCCCCCACCCCCAGCACCCCTCTACCTTGGGCACGACGCCGTTTTCCTCCACCAGCAGTGGCGCATTGTTGTTGACCGGGATGGGGTCCGAGTCGTCATGGCAGAGGCAGCAGAAGAGGGACTGGAAGATGCTGCGGTTCCGGGGCTTCTTGGACGGCGACGGGCTGTGAGCACCTGGGGGCAAGGCAGGGACGGGGTTAATCCACAGGGTACCCCCCTCGGACACCCCCCCGGTGCCCAGCCTGCCTGCAGCATGCTCCCGCGCTGGATGGGGGGTGGGGAGCTGAGGGGCTGAGCCAGGGTGGCAGGGGGCTGCCCCGTGCCTGCTGACCTCAGCACGGGGCACCCGGGAGGGATCAGAGGTGCCGTGGGACGTTTGCCCGGGTCGCTGTCCGGGTGCACCCGGCTCAGCCTGGAGGGGGCCGGGAGGACAGCGCGGGGGTGGGAAGAAGGGGGCGCTGTGCAGAAGTTAGGGGCAACGGGGCACAGGACAGGGTGCCGGGTTGGAGAGCCTGTGGATGCAGGCGCAAGTCTGGGTGTTCGTATGTTGCCTTCCATGGCACTGGAAACGGTGCATGTACTGTTGTTCCATGTACGGTTGTTCCATGTACGGTTGTTCGCGCCTGGTGGGCGCTGTGGTGGCGCATCCGGGCCAGGGCCCAGCGCCTCCGTACGGGTGCACAAGACACGGCTCCCGCTTGGAAAGCTTAGCGGGACACTGCTGGCAACCCAGCCACATGCAGCCCTGGGGCTACAGGACGCCGGATGCTGGTGGCCCCTGGGGACGCCTTTGTGGGGGAGCGACGAGGAGTCCTGTGGCACCTTATAGACTAACTGAAGTGTAGGAGCATAAGCTTTCGTGGGCAAAGACCCACTTCGTCAGATGCTTTGTGGGGGAGCGGCCCTCTCTCCACCCCATCAGCTGCAAGGGCTCAGCTCCCATCGCTCAGTAGCCCCTCGGTCGCCCAGCCGGTCCCCCTCCAGCACGGCTGGGGCCAGGACTCCCTCCCCGGCTCTGGGGGAGGGGAGCGAGGGCTAGTGGTTAGAGAAGGGGGCAGGACTCTGGTGTGAAGGAGGGCAAGGATTGGCCCTTTATGCATCACCCGGCTCTGCCCCTTCACCCGCTTGTGACACCCACGCCTGCGGCTGCTGCCCTGCCCTGCAGACCCCCAGCCGGGTGCTGGGAGGGAGCAGCCGGCAGCGCTCCTGGGGCTGCCACGTTTCTCCCGTGTGGGTCCAGTCCTCCCCTCTCCAGCCCCACCCCACTGCCCAGCCCCTGCTCCTCTGGCCTGCCCCCGTCTCCCTCTGGCCCTGGACACAGCCTGGCTGTGGGGCGATGCCTGGTATGGGGCAGATGCAGCCTCTCCAAACCAAGTGGTGGGGGCCCAGCCCCTCAGGTGCCCAGGAGAGGCAGGACCAAGATGCCCCAGGGATGGGCACCACCCCCAGGCAGGTGCAGCCAGGAGGGTAACAGGCTCGGGTAGCGGGGACAGATATGGGGAGTGGAGTGGGACAGGCAGTGGCACCAGGCTGGGACCCCTGTGATCCCAGCCCTCGGTTCCCCACAGCTCTGCCGGTGCCCCTCACTGCCCCCCCCCCCGCAGCCCCCGCCAGCCCAGCCCTGCCCCCCAGCTGTGGCTCCCCCCATCCCCCTGCCCCTCACACCCGATCCGCAGCTTCTCCATCGCTAATATCAACCTCAGCTCCCCCACTGCCTCCCGCAGGGCCCCTGCCCCCCGTTCGCTCTCCCGGTGGCAGATCCCTGCAGAGCTCTCTGCGGTGCCTGGTGCTTGCCGGCTGCTCTGCACCACCCCGGCTTGGATTAACCTGCTCCCTGCATAATCCACTTGAGCCAACACCTCCCCTCCCGTCTTAATCCGGCCTGAGATAACGAGATCCTTCTGATCCGTTTACCGGACGCAGCGCTCCGGCCAGCCAGGTGGCAACCGGCAGGGGAGAGCGGCAGGGCTGGTGAACCCCTTGGCACAGGCTCCCTTCAGCCCCACAGCTGCCTGGTTCTCCCTGCCTTGGCAGTGGGGAGATGGGGGTTATATCTAGGGCCTGACCCAGCAAGGGGTTTTCTTTCCTGCCGGGTGCAGGAAGAGCCAGCGGGGACGTGGAGAGGCGCTTTCAGAGGGACTGAGAGTTGTTTCAGACAACGTTGAAACGGCGAGAGAACGGGGACAACCCTGGGACACTCCAGTGACAGGGGTTGGTCCGATTCTGGGAGGGGCTGGGGTGCGTCTCAGGCTCTGAGGAAGGGCAGTGTGGCTCAGTGGGCAGAGCAGAACAGCGGTGCAGTGCATCTCCCCGGAACACAGATGGCAGGTCAACTCTCTCTAGGCACTGTGGACCTCCGGGGGCGCTTGGCACTGGATTGCATGTGAAAGCAGAGGCAGGTGATGGAAGGACAGCAAGCCAGTTACTGCGAAACAACTGGGCTTCCTACTCTGACTCCTGCAACCCTCATTTCCTGAGGAGTAAGGGGAGTCAAAGGAAGAGTGCTCTTCCTCCCACTTCCTGCTGTGGAGACAGCGCCAAACGCCCAATTAAGCTACTCTGACTTCAGCTACGCAATTAATGCAGCTGAAGTTGCGTAGTTTAATTCGACTTTTGCCCTCAATGTGGACGTGCCCAGTGTTAAAAGGCCTTGCGAGATGGATCTTTCACAGTCGGTGCCTGGAACTAGTCTAATGTGCTGTAGGTAAAGGGAAACTGAGGCACATGCCCCTGTTGCTGTCATGGCTAAATGCCAAGATTCCCACACTAGGACAAACACAAATACCTATGTTAACTGGATGCTATTTGGATTCCAAACATTCGCCAGAGCTTGTATGGAAAAATGAACTATTTTCTTTCATGCTTGGCAAGATCTCCTAGGACACATGGGAAGCAGGCTGCAAAAGCAGGTCCGATCCACCGTCGGTCTCACCAAGTTGGACCTTGGCTTTGTAAAAGGATTCAACCGGACTGTTAGCTGCACGACGACCCTCACACTGCTGACGCCTGTTCTACCCAAACGTGGCTTCATGACCCATTCCAGTTACGTCCTGGTTCTAATGCGGGATTCGAACCGGTAGTAACCCAGAGCCACACATGTTGTGCAAAGTGGCCATGTGAGGGGTCTACTGAAAACGGATGCTTTGCTGGTTCTGTTGATACCATCCCTGTGCCTGTAGGGATTTTGTACGTGATGTTAGGGGGATTGGTTCTGGGCTGGTATTCCAGGGATTTGCTTCTGGAGACACCAACAGGCATCACCCACCTACTGTGGAAAGGCGGCTAGTCCAGTGACTAGCAGCACTTGACTGACAATGCACCTTAAGTGGGGCCAATCCACAGCTGAGGGACTTCGCTGCAAACCTGCAGAGCAGCAGGTACGCCATGGCGGTTTGCCTAACACCAGACACCGACAGGTGACTTGCTCATGTGACACACTCCATCTGGGGAGGTGCCTTCTGCGTGGGCAATGGGACGCCCTCCACGTGGGCAAGGGGATAGAGGGCCCTGGAGGTTCCTCCATTTGTCTTCACTCCAGCTCACCACTTCAGGAGCATCTTGGCCGTGACCGGAGCCCGGAAAGCCGGATGACTTTTCAGACTCCTCATTTTTTGAGTAACATTAGTTCGAACCAAGGGGTGTGATTTGAACTACCGCGGCCTGGAGCCACTTCCTGGTTCGAATCAGCTGCCAATCGGAATAGCGTGCGGGCGAGATTATGCTAATGAAGCGCAGGATATTTAAATCCCGCTTCATTAGCAATTTCGGTCGCCTACATTTGCATCCCTAGTTCGAACTAGGGGGCAAGTGTAGTCGTACCCAACTTCCTTTCCATTTGAGATTCTAGAGGATTGGCCCAGCGTGCTCTTTTGGGTACGAGGCACACACTAGGAAAGCGGCTGGTCCTTTGGGATCGGAAGAACCTGCTAAGATTTGGTTTTCATAGCCTCTCATCAGTGCAAGGAGGGTGGTGGCACAGGAGAAACTGGAGTGTCTAGGGGGGTTGCTTATGGGACTTCTTGCTGGTGCATGTACACACACACGCACACACACACACGCACACACGTGTACATACAGGTCCAGCCTTGATGCTCCATGTCACCACTTCATTCAGTTCCCTGGCACAGGGTCCCCTACGAGTCAGAAAAGGGACCCCCCGCAGGCCGCACACACAGCAGGCGCCAGGTGGGCAAGCGGGGGCTGGGAGCAGAGTAGCTTGGGCCGTGCTAGGCACAGGGGGCTGCTGGCCCCTGCCTCCCGCCCCCTTCCACTGCCCTGCAGCCAGCTGGGGACGACGGGCCAGCCGCCCAGCCAGGCTTGTCCCAGGCACCTTCACCCCTGGGCTTGCGGGCCTCAAATCTGGCCTTGGGGATCTGTCCAGGGGCACGGCCTTGCCTGATGCATGCCCAGGGCCTGGCTGCTCCTCGTGCTTGGACCGGGCCCTATGGAAGGGGGCTCCATCCCACCTGAGTGTGCCCCCCATCTCCCCACCGCAACCATGCCCCGGAGATGCCAGCCAGTCCCTCCCCCTGGCAGCTGCAGGGAGCATGTGGCCAGGGGAGGGGGAGAGGGGTGAGGTCCCCCCAGCTGTGCCATGGCTGCCAATCACCCTGGCATCTCCTTCCCTTCTCTAGCAGCCCAGCCCAGGCCCTGCCCTCACCCAGCGCCCCCGCGGAAAGGCTCTGGTGGGGCTGCTGGGTGGTGCATGCCCCCCCCCCCCCCACCAGAGGAGTTTCTTGCCCTGCCAGGCGTTGGCACAAGGATCTGGCTCAGCATGAACGGTGCCAACTGGGCGGGGGGGTGTCACTGCACCAGGAGGGAGGGGATGGGATGGGGGTGGGCAGCTGCTGCGTGACATCCCTGCAGCCCTGGCCTCCCCAGCTGGCCACTCAGGTCAAAGCTCAGCTGCTGCACCCAGCCAGCCCGGCCGAGCAGCAGCAGCCGGGGGCAGGACGGGGAGAGGGGCCAGCCCGGCCGAGCAGCAGCAGCCAGGGGCAGGACGGGGAGAGGGGCCAGCCCGGCCGAGCAGCAGCAGCCGGGGGCAGGACGGGGAGAGGGGCCAGCCCGGCCGAGCGGCAGCAGCCGGGGGCAGGACGGGGAGAGGGGCCAGCCCGGCCGAGCGGCAGCAGCCGGGGGCAGGACGGGGAGAGGGGCCAGCCCGGCCGAGCGGCAGCAGCCGGGGGCAGGACGGGGAGAGGGGCCAGCCCGGCCGAGCGGCAGCAGCCGGGGGCAGGACGGGGAGAGGGGCCAGCCCGGCCGAGCGGCAGCAGCCGGGGGCAGGACGGGGAGAGGGGCCAGCCCGGCCGAGCGGCAGCAGCCGGGGGCAGGACGGGGAGAGGGGCCAGCCCGGCCGAGCGGCAGCAGCCGGGGGCAGGACGGGGAGAGGGGCCAGCCCGGCCGAGCGGCAGCAGCCGGGGGCAGGACGGGGAGAGGGGCCAGCCCGGCCGAGCGGCAGCAGCCGGGGGCAGGACGGGGAGAGGGGCCAGCCCGGCCGAGCGGCAGCAGCCGGGGGCAGGACGGGGAGAGGGGCCAGCCCGGCCGAGCGGCAGCAGCTGGGGGCAGGACGGGGAGAGGGGCCAGCCCAGCCGAGCGGCAGCAGCCGGGGGCAGGACGGGGAGAGGGGCCAGCCCAGCCGAGCGGCAGCAGTTGGGGTGGGGTGGGGTGGGGAGAGGGGGCAGGCCTGGCGAGTGCTGGCACGAGCGGGCGAGACTGCGTCTCCTCGGCACAGGGAAGGCACAAATATTTAGAGAGGCCGGCAGGGACCTGCCAAGGAGCTGGCCCCCCAGGCCACCCACAAGCTCACCCCTGTGGGTCACGCTCAGAGACTGTGTGTGCAGGTGCGGGGAGGGGTGGGGGGGTGCGCGTGGGGGTGCTGGGGTGCTTGCGGGGGGGTGCGGGCCCCCTGCAGCAACTGGGGTAGGCACTGGTCCAACCAGGCAGGGTCTGTTAGTGACTCCTGGCACAGGCCTGGGCATTGCAGACTGGGCAGCTGGGGGAGGGGGGGTACAGCTGCCCTTGGGTTCCTGCTTATCGGGGGGGGGGGGACACGGGAGGTTTCCCACCCCCACCCTGGCCCGGCTGGCACCAGAACAGATGCTGCAGGGGCTGGAGGGGCCAGAACAGGCAGGAAATGCTGCCCAGGGGCCTGTGACGGTTCCAGACCAGTTCCCAAGGCCCAGGGCAGGGGCAGGGCGGAGCCCTGGCTGGAATGGGGAAGCAGTAATTTATTAACCAGCCGCAGGTTCCCAGGCCCGGCCTTGGCCCTTCCTCTCCAGCAGAGCCGCCCAGTGCCACAGCCGGGATGCTAGGACCCCAAATCAAAATGCAGCCAGCTCTGGGGAGGGACGCACGGGAAGCCAAGGGAGGGCAACTAAAACGATGAGGGGTTTGGAACGGGTCCCATATGAGGAGAGATTAAAGAAACTGGGATTTTTCAGCTTGGAGAAGAGGAGTCTAAGGGGGGATAGGACAGAGGTCTATAAAATCGTGACCGGTGTGGAGAAAGTGACTAAGGAAACGTTATTTACTTGTTCCCATCATATAAGAACTAGGGGCCACCAAATGAAATTGATGAGCGGCAGGTCTAAAACAAATAAAAGAAAATTCTTCTTCGCACAGCGCACAGTCAACCTGTGGAACTCCTTGCCAGAGGAGGCTATTAGCCAGGCTGGGTAAGGAATGGGGTCCCTGGCCTCTGTTTGTCAGAGGGTGGAGATGGATGGCAGGAGAGAGACGCTTGATCATTACCTGTTCGGTTCCCTCCCTCTGGGGCACCTGGCGCTGGCCACTGTGGGCAGACAGGACACTGGGCAGGATGGGCCTTTGGGCTGACCCGGTCTGGCTGCTCTCTTGTTCTATGGAGAGCCAGCAGCCGGCTGAGCCTCAGTGGGATGTAGGGGGCAGCCTGGCCCTGCCCGCCTTGGGGTCAGGCCTGACCTGGGCCCATGGCCCAGAGGGCAGATCGCAAGGGAAAGGCAGCAGCTGCCAGAGCATGGCCCCCATCCCCATGACAGGAGGCCAGGAGAAGAGAGCTCCCCAGCCCAGCGGGCAGAGCCCCCTGCCCTGCCCCACAGTGCCCCCCAGCCCAGCGGGCAGAGCCCCCCTGCCCTGCCCCACAGTGCCCCCCAGCACCAGTGTCCGAGCCCCCTGCCCTGCCCCACAGTGCCCCCCAGCACCAGTGTCCGAGCCCCCCTGCCCTGCCCCACAGTGCCCCCCAGCACCAGTGTCCGAGCCCCGCTGCCCCACAGTGCCCCCCAGCCCAGAGGGCAGAGACCCCCATCTTCTGCCACAGCGACCCCCCCGCCCTGCCCCACAGCATCCCACAGCCAAGAGGGCAGAGCCCCCACCCCGCCGCACAGCGCCCCCAGCAGCGCACTGGGGCCAGCGCTGAGCACAAGGGGGGAGCCTCCCTCCCCCACAAGCCCCCTGCCCAAAGCCCTGGAGCAGGGCAGAGCCCCAGGCCCGTCCCCTCCCCCACCCCACTAAAAGGGCACAAACAGCTTCACCCCCAGCCGGCAGCCAGGCTCCATGGGCCGGCCTCCCCTGGCTTGGGATCAGTGCGTCCTGACAGGCGCTGAACGCCTCCCCCCCAACCTGGGTGCAGGAAGAGCCCAGAACAGCCCCCACCCCTCCACCAGGGCCGCTGCCGCGCAGGACCCACAACGGCAGCCTTGGGTTGGTTTCCTGCTGCTTCCGACCTTGGGCCCCGCTCCGGAGAGCGGCCAGGCCTGGCCTGCTCCCCCCGACCCCCCCTGCAACCAGCAGGGCCAGGAGCCATGGCCAAGGCTGCCCCCGGGAGTCCAGAGCAGGGCTGGGCTGGCAGGGGCTGTGGGGCGGGAGTGGGGGGGCAGTGGCAGGGCTGGGAGGGGCTGTGGGGTGGGAGTGGGGGGGCAGTGGCAGGGCTGGGCTGGCAGGGGCTGTGGTTGGGAGTGGGGGGCACTGGTAGGGCAGAGGGGGCAGGGCTGGGCTGGCAGGGGCTGTGGTTGGGAGTGGGGGGCACTGGTAGGGCAGAGGGGGCAGGGCTGGGCTGGCAGGGGCCGTGGTTGGGAGTGGGGGGCACCGGTAGGGCAGGGGGGGCCGGGCTGGGCTGGAAGGGGCTGTGGTTGGGAGTGGAGGGCACCGGTAGGGCAGGGGGGGCCGGGCTGGCTGGAAGGGGCCGTGGGTTGGGAGTGGGGGAGCAGTGGCAGGGTAGGGGGGGCAGGGCTGGGCTGGCAGGGGCTGTGGTTGGGAGTGGGGGGCACTGGTAGGGCAGGGGGGCCAGGCTGGGCTGGAAGGGGCTGTGGTTGGGAGTGGGGGGCACCGGTAGGGCAGGGGGGGCCGGGCTGGGCTGGAAGGGGCCATGGGTTGGGAGTGGGGGGCACCGGTAGGGCAGGGGGGGCCGGGCTGGGCTGGAAGGGGCTGTGGTTGGGAGTGGGGGAGCAGTGGCAGGGTAGGGGGGGCAGGGCTGGGCTGGAAGGGGCTGTGGTTGGGAGTGGGGGGCACCGGTAGGGCAGGGGGGGCAGGGCTGGGCTGGAAGGGGCTGTGGGTGGGAGTGGGGGGCACCGGTAGGGCAGGGGGGGCCAGGCTGGGCTGGAAGGGGCTGTGGGTGGGAGTGGGGGGCACCGGTAGGGCAGGGGGGGCCAGGCTGGGCTGGAAGGGGCTGTGGTTGGGAGTGGGGGGGGCACCGGTAGGGCAGGGGGGGCCGGGCTGGGCTGGAAGGGGCTGTGGGGTGGGAGTGGGGGGCACCGGTAGGGCAGAGGGGGCCGGGCTGGGCTGGAAGGGGCTGTGGTTGGGAGTGGGGGGCACCGGTAGGGCAGGGGGGGCAGGGCTGGGCTGGAAGGGGCTGTGGGTGGGAGTGGGGGGCACCGGTAGGGCAGGGGGGGCCAGGCTGGGCTGGAAGGGGCTGTGGGTGGGAGTGGGGGGCACCGGTAGGGCAGGGGGGGCCAGGCTGGGCTGGAAGGGGCTGTGGTTGGGAGTGGGGGGGGCACCGGTAGGGCAGGGGGGGCCGGGCTGGGCTGGAAGGGGCTGTGGGGTGGGAGTGGGGGGCACCGGTAGGGCAGAGGGGGCCGGGCTGGGCTGGAAGGGGCTGTGGTTGGGAGTGGGGGGCACCGGTAGGGCAGAGGGGGCCGGGCTGGGCTGGAAGGGGCTGTGGTTGGGAGTGGGGGGCACCGGTAGGGCAGGGGGGGCCAGGCTGGGCTGGAAGGGGCTGTGGGTGGGAGTGGGGGGCACGGGCAGAGCTGTTATCCCAGCCCTGAGCTCCCCTTGCCCAGCTCTGCCCCCATCCCTGACCCACAGCCCCTGCCAGCCAGCCCCAGGGCACATCCCTCTGCACTGTCTGGCTCCCCTGAAGGGAGTGCAGGGCCATGTGCGGCTCAGGGGACTGCACAGACTGGGGGCGGGGGTGTCTCCCCAGGCTTTTCCCTGGGGGCTGGGCCCTGCCAACAGGCCTGAGCTAAGGGGCACTAAGCCCGGGGCACGAAGACCCCCCTTCCCCTTGGGGGGAGCCCACAGCAGAGGCCCCCGCACTGCACTGCGCCCCTGCCCAGGGCTGCACCCAGCAAAGCACCGTTCTGCCCCGTCCCTTCCCCAGAGGTGGCTGCATTTGCAGAGCGCGAGGCTGCGCTTGTGCCTTAGGCCGGAGCCGGCCAGGGGGCGAGGGCCGGGCGCCCGGAGGCGCCTCCCCATTGTTACCGCGGGAGGGCAGGGAGAGGCCAGCGCGGGAGGGGAAGGAAGGGCAGCACGACAGGCCCCTCGCTGACTTTCGGGACTTGGCTCCGCTCACGGTCGAAGGGCCAGGGACTCGCCGGGGCACCGCTCACCCGGCCTTGGCAGCGCCAGTCCTGTGCCCAGCCCAGGGACAGAGCCACCTACCCGCCCAGCCTCTCCCTTCTCCTGCTCCCATGCCCGCCTGCCCCCTGGCCGGGGAACTGCCCATGCGGATCCATTCCAGCCTGTGCCTGCAGTGCTCCCCGCATGCTGGCCAGCCCTCCCCTGCCTCCAGCCCAGCCAGACCCCACCAGCCCCAGCAACGCCCGGGGGCAGCGTCCCCTCTGCTCGGGGTCGGGGGCGCAGGGCCCAGCGGTCCCCACCGGCCCGGCCCAAACGGATCTTTCCTCCGCAGCTCTGCGCAAGTTTCTTGGTGGCAGCATCGGCCTGAGTCTGGCCGGGGCCCTCGGAGGAGCAGGGACGCTCCTGCTCCCCCCACGACTGTGCTAACTCTGAATCCTACTGATGACACCGTTTAAAGCAGAAAACCGAAGTAGCCTGGCATTGTGGGCGGGGCCTCCAAAGCACCGCCTTCCCAGGGAACTCACCAATGAGAATGAGCGCTCCTCCCTACGGAGTGTTTCCTGGATGCTCATTGGCTGGCACACCCCCTCTGGAGCAGGATGGGTATGGAGATCCGGCACGGACAGAGCCGGGGAAGGGGACGTGGGAAAGGGGTTTGACTTGGCAGGTGGATGGACAGAGCCAGGAGGGGGCACCGGGTACTGGGGCGCTGTTCAGGGACACCTGCCGGGCGAACAGCCCCACAGGCCTGGAGCACACCAGCCCAGCGGTCGGTCAGCACGGCCGAGAGCCCCCAGAACACGCCCCGCTGTGCTCCGGCTGTGCGGCAGGTGGCTAGCAGCACCGCAGGGGAGCCGCGGTTACTCTCAGCACATGGGGAGTTCAGGGCAGCCCCCCCCCCCGGCCCTGCCCCAGGCCTGCAGGGCTCCCAGAGCCCCAGACAGCACCACGGCTTAACTGCAGACAAGGAGTCAGCAGCCAGACAGCTTAGTGCACCCCAGACATGCAGCACTTTGCAGCTCAGACTCAGCTCTCCCTCGCTGGGATGCTCAGCCCCTGCCTCCAGAGCTGACGGAGACTCCCCAGGGCCTGCCAGCAGTATAGGTGTTATGACACACGTCGACAGCTCTAATTCTGGCCAGCAGGGGGCAGCCCAGACGCCTACCGAGCCGCTTGTTAGGCTAAATGGTTGCCCAGCTCTCCCGATTCTCGGGTCTGGGATTTATACCCCGGTGGAGGAGTTTGTCTGTGTTCACCCACATTCCCTCCCCTCCCTCTGCCACAGCCAACGCCGCAGGCTGTCGGAGTTTCACGCGCATTTCCCCATTAATACACCTGGAAAACAACCCCCGTTTGCCCACGGAACGGACCCAGCCGCCGCCGCCAGGAAGTGCCCCCTGCCCTGCTCGCACTTCTCCTCTGCTCGGGGGACCCCCCAATGCGGAGAGGGGACCCCAGTGTCCGGCACCGTCCTGTCATTGGCTGCCCGCGGGGAGCCCAGCCCAGACCTCCAGGAACGAAGCTGAGAGCGACAAACCCAGCACAACTAGGCCACTTACTGGACTCCTGCCCCCCACAGCCCTGCCGGTGCCCCCTGCTCCAGACCCACAGCCCCTGCCAGCCCCGCCCTGCCCCCCACAGCCCTGCCGGTGCCCCCCGCTCCAGACCCACAGCCCCTGCCAGTCCCACCCTGCCCCCCACAGTCCTGCTGATGCCCCCCATTCCCAACCCACAGCCCCTGCCAGCTGAGCCCTGGGCTCCCCCAGATCCTGCCCCTCTCCTGGCCTCCCACCTGGGCGAGGCTGGGATTTCGGTTGCCCCGTTGGTGACCTCAGGGGCTGGGATCCCAGCACAGAGCAGGCCTCGGCTTCGGGCCCCTGCAGGCAGGAGGGGTCCAGAATGAGGCGAAGGTGCCGGTGCTCCGGCCCCGAGGGGCAGTGACGCCCGGGGGGGGAGGGGTGAGCTCTGTCCCCCAGCAGGGGGCTCTGGGGCCTCCCCCCTCACGTCTCCACCATGTTTCTGTTGGTGTCCAGATCCTGGACGACTGGAGGTTTGGGGGGGCTCAGACCGGGCCTTGGGGACACTGGGGGAGCTTTCTGCTCCTCCTGGCCCCCCTCGCTCCCAGGGGTCGGCATGTGCCTGACGGCTGCTCAGCCCAGGCCCAGGTAGCAGGCCCCTCCCTTCCGGGCACAGGGACACCCCGGGCAGGGCTAGGCAGGAGTGGGGGGGGGGGGGAAGGACCACAGCCTCGCATGGACCCAGGCTCCGTCCCACCTCTGCCACTGAGCTGCCGTGGGCCCCTCTCCTCTGGTGTCTTCATCCCCCGGAGGCTGCAGGGGGGCAAACAGCAGGTCACCTACCAACCCCTCCCGCCCTTGGGAGCGTTTACCCAGCGCCCGACAAACCCCCTACGGCCGAGCCGGAATCCGCTTCCCCAGCGCCCGACAAACCCCCTACGGCCGAGCCCAAATCCCAAATCCGCTTCCCCAGCGCCCGACAAACCCCCTACGGCCGAGCCCAAATCCCAAATCCGCTTCCCCAGAGCCCGACAAACCCCCTACGGCCGAGCCCAAATCCCAAATCCGCTTCCCCAGAGCCCGACAAACCCCCTACGGCCGAGCCGGAATCCGCTTCCCCAGAGCCCGACAAACCCCCTATGGCCGAGCCCGAATCCCAAATCCGCTTCCCCAGCGCCGGACAAACCCCCTACGGCCGAGCCGGAATCTGCTTCCCCAGCGCCCGACAAACCCCCTACGGCCGAGCCGGAATCCCAAATCCGCTTCCCCAGCGCCCGACAAACCCCCTACGGCCGAGCCGGAATCCCAAATCCGCTTCCCCAGCGCCGGACAAACCCCCTACGGCCGAGCCGGAATCCGCTTCCCCAGCGCCCGACAAACCCCCTACGGCCGAGCCCGAATCCCAAATCCGCTTCCCCAGAGCCGGACAAACCCCCTACGGCCGAGCCCGAATCCCAAATCCGCTTCCCCAGCGCCGGACAAACCCCCTACGGCCGAGCCGGAATCCGCTTCCCCAGCGCCCGACAAACCCCCTATGGCCGAGCCCGAATCCCAAATCCGCTTCCCCAGCGCCGGACAAACCCCCTACGGCCGAGCCGGAATCTGCTTCCCCAGCGCCCGACAAACCCCCTACGGCCGAGCCGGAATCCCAAATCCGCTTCCCCAGCGCCCGACAAACCCCCTACGGCCGAGCCGGAATCCCAAATCCGCTTCCCCAGCGCCGGACAAACCCCCTACGGCCGAGCCGGAATCTGCTTCCCCAGCGCCCGACAAACCCCCTACGGCCGAGCCGGAATCCCAAATCCGCTTCCCCAGCGCCGGACAAACCCCCTACGGCCGAGCCGGAATCTGCTTCCCCAGCGCCCGACAAACCCCCTACGGCCAAGCTGGAATCCCAAATCCGCTTCCCCAGAGCCGGACAAACCCCCTACGGCCGAGCTGGAATCCCAAATCCGCTTCCCCAGCGCCGGACAAAACTCCCTGCGGCCGAGCCCGAATCCGCTTCCCCAGCGCCCGACAAACCCCCTACGGCCGAGCCCGAATCCGCTTCCCCAGCGCCCGACAAACCCCCTACGGCCGAGCCGGAATCCGCTTCCCCAGCGCCCGACAAACCCCCTACGGCCGAGCTGGAATCCCAAATCCGCTTCCCCAGAGCCGGACAAACCCCCTACGGCCGAGCCCGAATCCGCTTCCCCAGCGCCCGACAAACCCCCTACGGCCGAGCCCGAATCCGCTTCCCCAGCGCCCGACAAACCCCCTACGGCCGAGCCCGAATCCGCTTCCCCAGCGCCCGACAAACCCCCTACGGCCGAGCCCGAATCCCAAATCCACTTCCCCAGAGCCGGACAAACCCCCTACGGCCGAGCCCGAATCCCAAATCCACTTCCCCAGAGCCGGACAAAACCCCTACGGCCGAGCCCGAATCCCAAATCCACTTCCCCAGAGCCGGACAAACCCCCTACGGCCGAGCCCGAATCCCAAATCCACTTCCCCAGAGCCGGACAAACCCCCTACGGCCGAGCCCGAATCCCAAATCCACTTCCCCAGAGCCGGACAAAACCCCTACGGCCGAGCCCGAATCCCAAATCCGCTTCCCCAGCGCCCGACAAACCCCCTACGGCCAAGCCCGAATCCGCTTCCCCAGCGCCCGACAAACCCCCTACGGCCGAGCCCGAATCCGCTTCCCCAGAGCCGGACAAAACCCCCTACGGCCGAGCCCGAATCCGCTTCCCCAGCGCCCGACAAACCCCCTACGGCCGAGCCAGAATCCGCTTCCCCAGCGCCCGACAAACCCCCTACGGCCAAGCCCGAATCCGCTTCCCCAGCGCCCGACAAACCCCCTACGGCCGAGCCAGAATCCGCTTCCCCAGAGCCGGACAAAACCCCCTACGGCCAAGACCGAATCCGCTTCCCCAGAGCCGGACAAAACCCCCTACGGCCAAGCCCGAATCCGCTTCCCCAGCACCGGACAAAACTCCCTACGGCCAAGCCCGAATCCGCTTCCCCAGAGCCGGACAAAACCTCCTACGGCCGAGCCAGAATCCGCTTCCCCAGAGCCGGACAAAACCCCCTACGGCCAAGCCAGAATCCGCTTCCCCAGAGCCGGACAAAACCCCCTACGGCCAAGCCCGAATCCGCTTCCCCAGAGCCGGACAAAACCCCCTATGGCCAAGCCCGAATCCGCTTCCCCAGAGCCGGACAAAACCCCCTACGGCCAAGCCCGAATCCGCTTCCCCAGCGCCCGACAAACCCCCTACGGCCGAGCCCGAATCCGCTTCCCCAGCGCCCGACAAACCCCCTACGGCCGAGCCCGAATCCGCTTCCCCAGCGCCCGACAAACCCCCTACGGCCGAGCCCAAATCCCAAATCCGCTTCCCCAGAGCCGGACAAACCCCCTACGGCCGAGCCCGAATCCCAAATCCGCTTCCCCAGCGCCGGACAAACCCCCTACGGCCGAGCCGGAATCCGCTTCCCCAGCGCCCGACAAACCCCCTACGGCCAAGCCCGAATCCGCTTCCCCAGAGCCGGACAAAACTCCCTGCGGCCGAGCCCGAATCCCAAATCCGCTTCCCCAGCGCCCAACAAAACCCCCTACAGCCGAGCCCGAATCCCAAATCCACTTCCCCAGCGCCCGACAAAACTCCCTACAGCCGAGCCCAAATCCACTTCCCCAGTGCCCAACAAAACTTCCTATGGCTGAGCCCAGATCCACTTCCCCAGCACTTGACAAAATTCCCTACGGCCGAGCCTGAATCCCAAATCCACTTCCCCAGCGCCGGACAAAACTCCCTACGGCCGAGCCCAAATCCACTTCCACAGCGCCCGACAAAATTGCTTACGGCTGAGCCCAGATCCCAAATCCACTTCCGCAGCGCCCGACAAAACCCCTACGGCCGAGCCAGAATCCGCTTCCCCGGAGCCGGACAAAACCCCCTACGGCCGAGCCAGAATCCGCTTCCCCAGCGCCCGACAAACCCCCTACGGCCGAGCCAGAATCCGCTTCCCCAGAGCCGGACAAAACCCCCTACGGCCGAGCCAGAATCCGCTTCCCCAGCGCCCGACAAACCCCCTACGGCCGAGCCAGAATCCGCTTCCCCAGCGCCCGACAAACCCCCTACGGCCAAGCCCGAATCCGCTTCCCCAGAGCCGGACAAAACCCCCTACGGCCGAGCCAGAATCCGCTTCCCCAGCGCCCGACAAACCCCCTACGGCCAAGCCCGAATCCGCTTCCCCAGAGCCGGACAAAACCCCCTACGGCCAAGCCCGAATCCGCTTCCCCAGAGCCGGACAAAACCCCCTACGGCCAAGCCCGAATCCGCTTCCCCAGCACCGGACAAAACTCCCTACGGCCAAGCCCGAATCCGCTTCCCCAGAGCCGGACAAAACCCCCTACGGCCGAGCCAGAATCCGCTTCCCCAGAGCCGGACAAAACCCCCTACGGCCAAGCCCGAATCCGCTTCCCCAGCACCGGACAAAACTCCCTACGGCCAAGCCCAAATCCGCTTCCCCAGCACCGGACAAAACCCCCTACGGCCAAGCCCGAATCCGCTTCCCCAGAGCCGGACAAAACCCCCTACGGCCGAGCCAGAATCCGCTTCCCCAGCACCGGACAAAACTCCCTACGGCCAAGCCCAAATCCGCTTCCCCAGCACCGGACAAAACCCCCTACGGCCAAGCCCGAATCCGCTTCCCCAGAGCCGGACAAAACCCCCTACGGCCGAGCCAGAATCCGCTTCCCCAGAGCCGGACAAAACCCCCTACGGCCGAGCCAGAATCCGCTTCCCCAGAGCCGGACAAAACCCCCTACGGCCAAGCCAGAATCCGCTTCCCCAGAGCCGGACAAAACCCCCTACGGCCGAGCCAGAATCTGCTTCCCGGACTCCTGCCCCATCTCCCATGTTCCCAGAAGCTCTGGGGCAGCAGGCTGTGTCACTGGCTTAGACCCACTTCCCTTAAGATGCAGGTAATGACCCTCCCTTCCCCGTCCCAACACTGTCCCGTCAGGCCAAGGGCCCCTGTCAGAGCGACTCTGGACCACATGCCCATGGCGAGGACCTGCCCTCTCCTGGAACTCTGCCCCCTGCCCCTCAGGCCTGGGCCTCCCCCAACAAGTGGGGCAGGTTCTGATCTCCAATCCGGACCAAGCCCAGGGAACGGTTCGCCCAGGCACCGTGGGGTCCGCTCTTCCGGATTCACCCTGTGGGAGCAAGGCCTGTTTCTGGCAGCGTCCCACATGCAGATGGCCTGGCCCGTTGGGGGCCGGGTGCCAGCCTGGGGAGAGGGGAGCGCTCCTGCACTCGGGGCTGAGACCGCACCCCTGGGAGGAGGGCCCCAAGCCCATGGGCAGCAGCACCTCACTGCCCAGCATAGAGCCCCCAGAAGTGCCCAGGGCCCTGAGAACAGGGGCTCTCTGCTGGGTTGCTGTGAGGGCCCCTTCCCTCCTCACCAGCAGGCCCCCCACAGCTGTGGGGCAGGGTATTTCCACAGGGCTGCACCAGCCCTTTCAGACCTCGCCCTCTGACCTGCTATCCTCCCCTGGACACCCCCAAAGTCACCACCTGGCAGGGGTCTGTGCCGGGGCCCATGCACAGAGTTGGGCCTAAGTCAGCCGCCCCCAGCTGTGCACACCCTCCGCCCAACCCCTGCCCCCGCTGTGCACACCCTCCGCCCAACCCCTGCCCCCGCTGTGCACACCCTCCGCCCAACCCCTGCCCCAGCTGTGCACACCCTCCGCCCAACCCCTGCCCCCGCTGTGCACACCCTCCGCCCAACCCCTGCCCCCGCTGTGCACACCCTCCGCCCAACCCATGTCCCCGCTATGCACACCCTCTGCCCAACCCATGTCCCCGCTATGCACACCCTCCGCCCAACCCCTGTCCCCCGCTGTGCACACCCTCTGCCCAACCCCTGCCCCAGCTGTGCACACCCTCCGCCCAACCCATGTCCCCGCTATGCACACCCTCCGCCCAACCCCCGGCCCCTCTGTGCACACCCTCTGCCCAACCCCTGCCCCGCTGTGCACACCCTCTGCCCAACCCCCGGCCCTCCTGTGCACACCCTCCGCCCAACCCCTGCCCCCGCTGTGCACACCCTCCGCCCAACCCATGTCCCCGCTATGCACACCCTCTGCCCAACCCATGTCCCCGCTATGCACACCCTCCGCCCAACCCCTGTCCCCCGCTGTGCACACCCTCTGCCCAACCCCTGCCCCAGCTGTGCACACCCTCCGCCCAACCCATGTCCCCGCTATGCACACCCTCCGCCCAACCCCCGGCCCCTCTGTGCACACCCTCTGCCCAACCCCTGCCCCGCTGTGCACACCCTCTGCCCAACCCCCGGCCCTCCTGTGCACACCCTCTGCCCAACCCCCGTCCCCCGCTATGCACACCCTCTGCCCAACCCCCGGCCCCCCTGTGCACACCCTCTGCCCAACCCCCATCCCCCGCTATGCACACCCTCTGCCCAACCCCCGGCCCCCCTGTGCACACCCTCTGCCCAACCCCCATCCCCCGCTATGCACACCCTCTGCCCAACCCCCGGCCCCCCTGTGCACACCCTCCGCCCAACCCCCGGCCCCCCTGTGCACACCCTCCGCCCAACCCCCGGCCCCCCTGTGCACGCCCTCCGCCCAACCCCCGCCCCCCCTGTGCACACCCTCTGCCCAACCCCCGCCCCTCCTGTGCACACCCTCTGCCCAACCCCTGCCTCCGCTGTGCACACCCTCCGTCCAACCCCTGCCCCCCATGCACACCCTCTGCCCAACCCCCGGCCCCCCTGTGCACACCCTCTGCCCAACCCCCGGCCCCCCTGTGCACACCCTCCGCCCAACCTCCGGCCCCCCCTGTGCACACCCTCCGCCCAACCCCCGGCCCCCCCGTGCACACCCTTTGCCCAACCCCTGCCCCCCCCCCGTGCACACCCTTTGCCCAACCCCCGGCCCCCCCCGTGCACACCCTTTGCCCAACCCCCGGCCCCCCCCGTGCACACCCTCTGCCCAACCCCTGCCCCAGCTGGGCAAACCCAAGAGCAGGAGCCTGTAGCGGGGCAAGGGCCGCTCCTCCCGCCCAGGGGTCCCCCGCCAGCTGCACCCCACCGCCAGCAGGGCCATGCCCTGACCCAGGCCCCCCTCCCAGCAGGGCCATGCTCTGACCCCAGCTGACCTGGCCGAGCAGCCTCCCTGGCTCCGTGGGGCTGGAAAGCAACATTTGAAAATCAACCCGGGGGGAGAGGCGCTACAAACCCACCCCCGGGCGGGGAAACACGTTGGGCAGAACCCCCCCCCCCCCCACACACACACACACCCTGCAACCGCCCAGCCCTCGCCCCCAGCGCTGCCCCCCGGCATCCAGAGCTTCGGGGATCGGCCCCACCTCGGAGCGCTGGGGGGCGGGAAGAGACCCGGGGCGCGCACAGGAACCTGCAGAAAGCACCGAGCGCGGAGGGGGGGGAACCGGGGCGCTGGGGGGGGGGGGGAGGCACCGATCTAGTCTCTATTTTTATCCCCCCGACCCAAGAGGATCAAAGGCCGCGGGGGTCGCTCCGCGGGGCATGCACAAGCCCCCCGCCCCACAGCGCATGCTTTGCACAAGTCAGTGGGGGGGGGGGGGTAAATGCAGCGACGCTGCCCCCCCGCCGGGCGCAGTTACCTTTCTCCTGCAGAGGGGTGTTCACCTCTTCCTTGCTAACCTGGGTGATGATGGACTGACTGTCCATTAGACCCGCCGGGCTGGCTGGGGGGGTCCCTCCTCGCTGGCTCCTCCCGCCGCGCGCCGACCCTCCAGGAGTTACTGCGGGGGCGGATCGGGCGGCGGGGAGGGGGGGAAATCGCCCCCCAACCGAAAGGAAGCGAGGGGGCGGGGGAGCCGGGGAGGGGAGAAAAACAAAAAAGGGGGAGCGAGAGAGACGCCCGCGGAGGAAACTTTGTTACAACATGGAGTTTCCTCTTCACAATTTCTGCTACAAACATGGAACCCGGACGCGGTTTCAAGGAACCCCTTAAAAGGGCGATGGCTCCCTGGGGCCCAGCCATTCTGACACCGCAGCGTTGGCTGCCAAAGTTGGAAAGGAGAGCCCTCTTCCCTCCCCCGTGAGACACTCAGCACACCGCACTGGGCCCCAGTGGGACCCGACACACTGGCAATCCAGCTCTGTTCAACCCTGCAAATATCTGGCAGAGTGGAATTGCTTCTGTCCAGCCCTGAAATGCGGCCAGCTCTGGGCTGGGGCACGGCAGCTGTTTATACTGCCCCAGCTCAGCCAGCACTTGCCAGAGCTGCACACCGGGGCGCACCCTCTCCCCTTCCCCTCTGTCCAGACTGTTCCAAGTCTGAAGCATTTGGCTGTTTCCAGGGAAGGGGGTTTCCTGCTGACGGGACACGTCTGCCCGGAGTTTACCCTTCCCGAGGAATGTAAATACACCCACCACACAAACTCTGCAGGCCCTCGTGCCCAACAGGGCTCACTCCCCGTCGGAGTCTGCCTCCACAGACAGGCCGGGGCACTAATCCCACCAAGCAGCTCCGTTAGAAGTGGAGAAATGCCACGTACCTCCCTTTGCTTGGCTTACGGAGCCGGCCTCCCATGGCCAAGGCCCTGCCGAAGGAAGGTTGGCTGAGGATCTCCGCAGAATGGGGGGTGAATGAGCACATGGCAGACTGCTACCCTGCTGGCACTGTGGACGGAGCCATTTGGACTCCAGGCTCACCAGTGCTGTCTGTATTACTGGGCCCTTCTCAAGCTGCGAGGCGAGCCACTGGCCCCAGAGCGGCCCTAGGATAATGCTGGAGTGTGGAGCTGGTGCATTCAGCCAGGCAGTAGGAAAGTTGTGCCCAGCCATCCCGGGTGCGGCGTGGGCCCCCTCTAGAGGGAGACTCAGACCTGTCTGACTGTATTTGCACAGCCGTGCTGAGAGGTGAAGTGCTGTCACTCTGTGCTGGGAATGGGGGGAACGGAGTGGCAGGGATTTTGAATTACAGATGGCGTGACAGCTTGCGGCCCGGGAGGGGCAGCGATTGTAGGGCAGGGACTGTGCATTTCCAGCCCCCAGGGGTGGATCTGAAAGACGCATGGAGCAACTGAGCCGGTACGTGGCCCCCCAGCTGTGCCCTCGCGTGGCTTTTACCTTCAGCCTTTGCAATACACGTCTCACACGACGTGATGCTTAGAAACTTTCCCCAGGAAATCAAAGCCTTTCTCTGTTACCCTGCCCCTGCGACAATAAACCAGTATGGAAGGACTGGCGGGTGTAAACACCACCACCCGTCACAAAATACCCCTGAAACAAACACTGCAGCATCCTGCCCCCGTGCAAACCGATACATCCCTTACCTGGCTGGGCCCGGCCCTCCCTTCCCTACTACAGGGAGCAGGCCTTGGGAGCAGAGGACGGCAGGGGCAGTCCAACTAGCATCCAGTCTCTGTCACCTGGCCCACCCCCCCTTTAGCACTGTCCAGGGCGTCCGTGGCCTGCAAGTCCCGCGGAGGGTTACTGCAAGCACCTTCCCGCTTCCCAGACAGATCTGTGTGTGGATGGAAGAGCGGTTTGGCTGGCTCCGAGTCTGGGCTGCCAATGTAGACACACCCGGGTTTATCCTCGTGCAGCAAAATCCAGGTGAGTTCAGAGATGTGCAATGGATCACATCTTGTCTGGTGTCCACAGCAGCCAGGGGTGTGTCGGTATTTGACACGAGAGCTTCCCTGCTGCCTTGTGAGCCGTGCGGGAGGTGCACTTGCTGTGAAGCAGGGTTTACACTCGGCCGGTCAATCTGGAGTGACTCTACTGACTTCAAGGAAGATATTTCAGACGGAAGCTCTTGCAGCCGAGAGCCAGGTTTGCCGCCTTCAGCGTGACCAGCTGGACTGCTGCAGCCTTTTTGTAAGGCGTGGCTTTGGGGTCGGCCCCAGACGCGCACTCAAGAAGACATTGGAAGGGGCTGTAGGTTGGAATAAACACACTCGAGAGGTGCACCCAAATGCACTCACTACCCTGCCGTGTCCGTGGGAATCAAGACGTTTGTGCTCATTGCAGGCATCCAGCACCCATGGCTAGCAGAAGCTCCGATTCCGGAAATGGATCCTTGCCCCTGCCTGAAGCCCCACAGAGCTTCTCTCGTGCCTAAATGGCTCAGGTAGGATTGAGGCCTAAGCTACCAGCCGCTTTTCCTTCCTCCCGGGGGCCTGTGTAATTGCTGGGACATTACAGAGGTGATTGTAGGGCAATGTCGCCAGCTTGTATCTGAGGGGTAATTTTACACGCGGGGATTTTTAGTTTTGGACAGACCAGGCAGCAAGATCCCTGCAGATTTCTCTGCCCACGGAAAACAAAGATTCCTCTGGAGAGTGAACAGAATCAGAGAATTTATTCATGGGTGGCCGGTAATCTAGGCAACGGAAAGCACAACCTTCCCAAAAGTGCCTATACCCCCGACCCCTGAAGGCTGGAGCTGCAGCCTGGCTTTCCCAGCTGCTGGGGAGACCTGGGGCCAGGGCGTAAACACCACCAGCAGTCACAGAATGCCCCCTGAAACAAACGCTGCAACATCCTGCCCTTAGTGCAAACCAGCCCCAGCCCTCCATGTGGCCAGGAAGGAACAGTCTGGGGGTGGGTGGGGCTTAACTCCAGGGGCGGACCTTGAGAAGAAGGGGCGGGACGGGGCGGGGCTGGGGCTGGGGCTTGCCTTTCCAGCTGGATTTTCACCTGCCATCCATGGTTTAGGAAAAGACCCACCAGGTTCCAGGCAGCTCTCCGGCTGGGCCGTGTTGTATATTATTTCCGAGACCATCCCCCCGTCGGTTTTAAATATTCCATCTCTTCCCGTGGCTGGATCACACCATCAGTAGCTCCCACGGCGTTTAGCTTCAATTTCCCATCTTCATTTCATCCCATTTCTCCTAGGTAGGTCTCCAGGAGCGGCTCGAAATCATTCCTCTCTCTCCGCGGCGTGACCAGCCTCCCAGCAGGCCTCTGCTCACCGTGTTCTCCAGCTTCTAAGAAAGTCGCAAAGCAGGACGGATCTTTCTCTCTGCACCGTGTCCGGCCGTCACTGGCCTCTCAGCTCCCATCGCTGGTCTCAGAGGCCCTTTCCCCACATGCTGAATCTCCTTTAGAAGGCTGGATGAAAATGTTCTGTCTAAAGAGATTTTCAACAGAAAATGGGGATTTTGATTTTTTTTTGAGAGGGTGTAAAAGCGTCTGCGTTCAGTGGAAAATTTTCTTTCTTTGTAAAATTTGAACTAAACATTTCAGCTGAAAACATCAGTGTTTTGACCTGAAAATGTTGCTACCATGCCTCATGGGAGTTGTAGTTCAGTTACCTCATCTCCCCTTTCTGTTCTGCAGGCCACACTCCCCAGCCACACTACATTTCCCATAATGCACTGTGATTGTAGGCTCCCATGATGCACTCCCCTGTCCAAGCGGTGAGCAAGAGATGGTGCCTCATGGGAGTGGTAGTCCATGTTTGGAGCCCCGCCCAGGGATGAGAATGGAAGTGTGACACCTACCGTGGATCAGATCTGTGTATTGTCCCCTTGCTGCCTTCTGTGATGTTTGCAACGCCTCCCAATTTACAATCCTCTTTAGTTCTTGATGCTGGTTGTATTACTTCTTCCTGAAGTGCCTAGGCCCCAATCTCGGGGCCAGAATCCATTGCGCGAGGTGCTGTACAAACACGGTGCAAAAAGACAGCCTCTTTCCCAGACAGCTTAGGATTTGTAATGAGATTTTAAACCCCCCCAGTCCGGACAATGACTTTCTTTTTAAATAAACAGCTAGCCATGTTGGTGGCTCCACAACAAATCATGATTTTATTGTCCTGCAAGCAACAGTGGTTAAAGTTCTGCTTCCAGAGCAGTTACAGTCAACAATGCCCATGCAAGCATGATTCATAAAGAAATCGAGGAGGGTTAAGTAACGTATGCAAATCCACATGGGTTTATGGGGAAAGACCCCGTCAGGCTAATACCCTAATAAATGTGTTAGTCTTTAAGTGCCACCGGACTCTTGGTTTTGTTGAAACAGACCAACACAGCTACCCCCCTGAAACTTGATTTTGTGTGTGTGTGAGATGAGATTACACGTTTGGTCAACAAAGGTAACAGTACTGAAGTAATCATGGGTGTCAGGTATGTAAGGCGGGGGGAGGTGTTGCCTTCCCAAACCCCGCCAGGCACGGCCCCGCCACACTCTGCCCCCAGAATGCCTGCTGTAGGCTTCTGGGGGCAGCGTGTTTCTGCCCCCAGTGCTCCAGGGCTGGGGAGGCAGCGGTGAGCGCTCATCAGCTCCCTTCTCTTCCCTGTGGTTGGAAGCCGGGAGCATGCACATGGTGTGCTGGGAAGGGGCAGGGCTTAGCAGAAGGGGCGGGGCTGGAGGCGGGACTGGGGGCTTGCCTCCCCCAGCCTTGCTGTCACCGACCGCCCATGGACATAATAGACTTTTGTTCGGTGTTTGACTGGGCTCCGCTCGACGTTTTGATTAAAACGCTAGAATGACCTGAAATTAACATGGCTCAATATGACTTACAAACTGGCTAACTGATAGATCTCAATATGTAACGGTAAATGGGATATGATCACTGGATGGGGCTGTTTCTCTCAGGGATCGGTTCTTGGCCCCGTGCTGCTTCACTTTTTTGTCAATGGCCTGGAAGAAAACGTTAAATCATCGGTGATCCAGTTTGCACATGGCACCCAAACAATCGAAGTGTAAACGTGGACATCCAGGAGGAGAGAAGGCAGGCCATGCTCACGGGATCGGGGTGCCGTCTGGGAAGCCGTGATTCAGAAATAGACTGGGGGGTCGTGGTGCACAACCAGCTGAACGAGAGTGGTGCCACGGGGGCCAAAAGGGCTAATGCCACCCTGGAATGCAAAACCGGGGACTCTCGTGTAGGAGCAGAGACCTTGTTTGACCTCTGGGGGTGGCCGCTGCTGGAATCCAGTGCCCAGGTCTGGTTTCCACGGCTCCAGAAGGAGGAGGATAAACTGGAGAAGGTTCAGAGAAGAGCCGCGAGAACGATTAAAGGGTCAGACACCCTTCTCCATCGCGACAGACACACGGAACTCAAGCTCTTTCACGTAACCAGGGGAAGGCTAAGGGGTGGCTGGCTCCCAATCTGAAAGTATCTGCGTGGGAACCAAACACCTAACAGCCAGCTCTTCGGGCGAGCCGAGACAGGTCTAGCACACACCAATGGCTGGAAGCTGAAGCTAGACACATTCCGACTGGAAATAAGACCTACATTCTGAAAGGGGGCAGTCATTAAACATTGGAACGACTTCCCAAGGGTCGGGCCGGATTCTCCTTCCCTGGCAGGTTTACGCTCCAGATGGGACGTGTTTCTAGAAGCCTTTTAAAATGGCAGTGAACGTTATTTGAAAACCAGTCAGCCTTACGAACCTAGGTCGGGTGGGTTTATACTCAGGAGCCTTCCAGTAAATAACGATTTATGGCCGGAGCGGTAGTCAGTTAAAATAAGGCTACATGCCTAGTTCTTATGCAGTGACCTTTGTCGGCAGATCTCGAAATGCTCTGCAAAGGAAGTCAGAATCGCAAATGTTGGAATGGTTCGGTGACTTGGGCACTGGCCTAGGGCTTAAGAGATCTGGATAATATCCACGTCTCTGCCTCTGATCTACTGGGTGATGTGGGCCAGTCACATCACTGCTCTCTGCCTCAGTTTCCCCACCTCGTTCCTGTCTGTTTGGATTCTCAGCACCTGTGATGGGATGAGATTTTTTATTATTATTCTCCCTGTGCTGAGGCTGTGCGGGCCGGCTTCCCACAGTAAGAGGGAGCAACAGTCCCCAGAACTGACCTCAGTTAGAGATTCAGGCAAAGGGCATTGGCCTTGCTGCTGACCCACTGCCTCCAAAAGGAGCTGGAATGAGAAACTCACCCCAATGCAGCATCCCCGGCAGAGATGGTCCCTGGGCCAAGGGAGCTGGGGTGTGAGATGACATGTAATGGTGCTGCCTATCACTCTGATGGTGACATTGCACTAATCAAACTGTTTTAAACCTCCCTTACTCTGATGCCCAATGAACACATGGGAGAAAGGGCATCTTGGTTACAGTCTGTGTTACAACCTCCACTCACCCCTCGAGCACAACGCATGGAGAGTCCAGCCACGCCTCCTAAATGTAAAAAACAGGTTGGGGGGGGGTTATTATATAGCAATCATGAGAAACACCAGCCCCTTTGGGGACTAAACCACGACAGTGTTTTCAATCCCTGTGAAGCCCCTTGCTCGCCTTTCCCTCTTGTCTCCCGAGGGCTGTCAGCCGCTCCACTCCCTGTGGCTCCCCTCTCCACAACCCCAGCACTGTCTGTTTAGCCTGAACCTTCTTTGCAGCAAGGGCTGTCTTGGAGAGCAGGTCTGCACTTCAAACCCCGCATGGCCCAGCAGCACCAAGGCAGCTGCCGTGCTGGAATGAAGCTGCCGGAGAGAGCTCTCCCATGGGCGGCGTTAGCCACCTCCCCAAGGGACGGTAAGAGAAGCCCTCCCGCCTAAGAGCGCCGTTGGCACTGGGGGTTAGGCCGGGAGGCGGAGGGTTTTTCCACACGCTGAGTGATGTAGTTCCATGAGCACAGGTCTGCGGCGTAGGCCAGACCGATTTTGGAGCTTGCACAATGCCTGATCTTCGCCGGCCGTACGTGCTACCATGATAAACGTAATGGCTAACGAGTCGGGGGCGGGCAAAAGTGGCTTGGAAGTTAAACCGAAACAAGGGCCATGTGCTAAATTGGGAACACCCAGGGTGTTGATATGGGGCCAGTGGTGAGGACGTGGTAAACCCTGGCATGTGACACAGAGACACCAGGGAGGGGGGGACCCACAGATGCGTGGGGGAGGGGAGAGTTTCACATGCCAGGTGCAGGTGGTGTACCCAAGAATCCAAGGCCCAGGGTGAAAACAACTCACCCGGTGATGGCCCATAAATGCAGGAGCTGCAGTCTGGGTGCAAGCCAACAGAGATGTCAATGTCTGTCTCTAGGAAGCAGGGGTGCCGGCCGTTCTCCCACGCCGGGGGCCTCGGTCCTGGGGAGCAGAAAGGGGACGCCCAGTGCGACACTGTGGCCAACGTGGTTAATGGGACCCCGGGATACACGGGGGATCTCCCGAGGTTATTTGACCTCTGTGCCTGGCGCCGTGCGACTGCTGCTGGGGTCTTGGGCCCAGTCCAAGGAGGCTGGGGAGCCACTGGGGAGGCCTCAGAGAAGAACCATGAGACGGAGCAAAGGGTTAACAACCTGCCTGACAGCGGCAGACTCCAGGAGGTCCATCGACTTCGTTGAGCAAGGAGGTGGCTACGGGGTGACTTGTTGGCAATCTCTAAGGACCAACCAGGGGAGCAAATATTTCTTACCAGGCCCCTCCATCTGGCAGGCACGTGCATCACGTGGCCTGGTGTTTGGAAACCGAAGCGAGACAAGCCCAGGCTGGAACCGTGCGCTCGTGGCAGGGAGGGTGACTACCCACTGGAACAAGCTACCGATGGATGGGGGGGAGGGGGGATTCTCTGCCCCCGACAAGCTAAACTGAGATTGGCTGGTGCACTGAGGGGTCTGCTCGAAGAGTGACTGGGGGTGGGGGCGAGGGCTACACTAGGAAATTATTTCAAAATCAGTAAAGTCGACGTAATAACTCCCGATTTAACAAAATCGAACTTGGTTCCTTCCACTAAGGGGAAGCCTTGAAATGAGTCCGAGGCAGGCTCTGGTACCGTGGACGCGCTACCTCGGACTTAGACCCCGGGAGGCACTGGGGAGCAATTAGTCTGAATGACTCTGGGGAGTCGTTACTTCGAAATAGCAGCTCCGGCGTGCCCGCACGACCGCTCTTTCGAAGTAACTAGCTCAGTCCGAGCGTGCCTCCCGGCGACGAGCGGGAGAACAGACTCCGAGTTCTGCGGCCCGTTATTTCCAGATCACGGGCTTGGTAAGTGTGGACGCTCTGCTTATAAAGTCAACCTCCGGGGCGTTATTTCCAAATAAAGCCCTAGTGCAGACCAGGGCTAGATGATCACGATGGCCCCTCCGGACAGGGGCTTTTCCTCTATGGTTGGTGGCAAGACTGTGCTGCTGCCCCATGGAGGGGAGATGAGTGGGAGGGCAGCTTAGCAGCTCCCAGGTGGGGGGGGCTGCAGCATTGTCCCTGATGGTCTTGAGGAGCTTCTGGAGCCAGGGACTGGTGTGCGGTCCTGCCCTGGGGCTCTCGGGGGCAGATACTGACCCAGCGCCCGCAGGCCCAGGAATGGCCAGACCGTGTTTCTGCGGGACCCCCTCTGGCAGGGGATCGGCAGGGAGCAGCCTGCAGACACGGCCAGGCCCCATGGGCCACGCTCCCCTGGGCTGCTCGGGAAAGCTGCAGTGCATGCTGGGAGCTGTGGTGCCTGCCCGACAAGGGAGGCTGCTCTGGCATTTCCCAGCTTGGTACCCGCAGGCCTGGGGAGAGGCTGGGCGGCTGCCGGGGCTGCCGGGTAGAGTGGGGCCAGGGGAGCCGCTGTCTGTTCTCCCATGAGGGGCATAAGGAGCAATGGGCCCCCCCAGACTCCTCCTGCGTCCCCCGACCACACATCAGCTCCTCGCGGCAGCCCCGTGGATCTCAGTGGAGCTACATCCATGCGTAAAGGGGCTAGTTCCATTTCCCCTCCCTGCCTCGACGGACTGGCTGTCAATCCCGCAGGCAGGGCAAAAGCAGACTGCCGTCCCCCGGCTCCGTCAGCAAGGGGGGGCCCCGAGCAGCAGAGTGAAGGGGGGCGGACGGGAGACATGGGAGGCAGCTGCAGGGCCCTGGCACTCAGCCTGGGGAGCAGGGGTTCAGCAAGGGTGCTATGGAGGCCCGGCTTTGAGGGAACCTGAGCGAAGGAGCAAAGCCAGATGCTGTGACATGGGTGGGGAGCAGGGATTCACCAACAGAGAACACCCCAGGGCATCGTTATGGCTCGTAATTACAGGGCACGCAGCACCAAAGCCAAGCGCCATGTGAGTCTTCTCGCTGCCACTCCAGAGCCCCGAGGGCTTCGCACCCCCCCACCCCCCATCTTGTCCAGCATCTCTGTGCCGCCAGAGCAAGGCAGCAGGGCCCACAGAGCCGGCAGGATACAGTCAGCTCCCAGCTCTGTACGCACATCACACGGAAACAGCCCCGACTCCCGGCTCTCTGTCCCGGCCGAAATCAGCCCCAGGGCAAAGCCACAGGGAGAAGAGCCCGGGCAGGATGGGGGAACAGCCTGCCTGGCAATGCTGGGGGCCATGAGCCCCAATCCCCCTTGGTACCCTGCCCCTGCAGTGGCTCCACAGGGAGACAGAGCCCAGTGTAAGATCTCGGTCCTGATATTCAGCCCCCTCGTCGCTGTGGGACTGGCTCCCGAGAGATGCCTCCTGCCATAGCCAGGTCCCCATGGGCAGTGTCACTGCTGCCCAGCAGGGGGAGCTGGTGAGGGCCAGAGAGACTGCCCCAGACTGCGGAACTCACTGCCACTAGAGAGACAAGACCAGCCTCCACAGGGACCTGACTGCAAAACTCACCTTGGTGACTCGGCTCCCCCTCCAGGACCCTTCGCACGCCCGGAATAGACCCACCCCCAGCCCTTCTCCTCCTCGCCTTGCTCCTGGCTGTCCCGTCAGATGGGGTCTCCTGTCCCTTCCTTGCCCTGGACTGGAGGGGCCCACAGCTGCAGCCAGGGTCTGGCAGGCTCCCCCCACACTGTCTGCAGGGGGCCCCTCCCCACACTGCCCTGGGTTTACTGCACCGGTTTTCCTTGCTGCCCCGCCCATTGCAAACTCGGGCGCTCCTGGCCGCGGAAGGGGGGGGGGGTGCGCAAAGGGGGCGGAGCCGAGCTGGCTGCATGCTCAGGGGCCTTCCCCCTCCCACACCCACGGCGGTAGGAGGGTCGCCGTCTCCACGCCGCCCTCCCTCCCGCCGCCATCGCCCTTTTAAGAGCGCAGAAATTCTTCACATAAACAAGCGCGGAGCCTGGGCGCAGGGGCTGAGGAGCGGGGATTCCGGGGGGCCCCTCACCCCAGGGCGCCGGGGGGGCTCGCGCGGGACAGGGCCCCGCCCGCGCAGTGAGGCAGGGGCGCAGGGGGAGGGGTGTAAGGGGGGCGCTGGGGAGCCGCTAAAAGTTGCCCCAGTTCAGGGAGGAGTTTGGGGTCTGGGGCAAGGGGGGGGGGAGCGTGGGGAGCCTTGAAACAGCCCAGGGAGCGTCTAGCAAGAGCAGCTCCGGGTCCCGACGAAGGGGCGACGCCAGGGGCCCGGCCCGGCCAGCTGGAGACAGCCGCCCGCGCGGATGCTGCTGCTGCGCCCTGCCTCGCCGATGGCGCGGGCCAGAAATCGGCGCAGGCGCTGCGCGGGTGGGGGAGGGAGGCAGCGCTGCGATTTCCCCCTCCGCGGTTCCGCACCGACTCCGGCCTTTGCAAACCGCCTCCCAGCAGGGCTCCGGGGCAGCGGCGGGCGCACGGAGCCGTCCCGCGGCTGTAAATCCGGCGCAGCGCGGAGCCGCGGCCCCCTCGGGGGTGGGGACGCTGCTAGGGAGGCCGGGCCGGGGCGAGGCAAGGGGCCGCTCTAAAATTCCTTTCCCTCCCGAAGCGCGCAAAGCGGAGCCCCCCCCAGCTCCGGGCAGTAGTGGGAGGTGAGCCCCGGCTCTTTGGGGGGGGAGACGAGACGGGGCGGGGATTTTATAGCAGCCCCCCCTTCTAGCCTGGGGGACAGATTTGCTCATGCCAAGCAACCTCATTGAGGTGGGGGGAGCTGCTGCTGGCCCCAGGGTTATCCCCCCCCCCCCCCCCCCGCCATACCAGGGCAGGATCACACCTCCCGCCCTCTGCTACACCAGTCTCATGGTTGGCTCTGGCCCCATGGCCCTGTGCAGTGACCTGCAGCCCCGGGCCTCATTCGAGGGAACAGCATCTTGCAGCAGGGAGTTCCATGCGGTAATGACATCCCGTGTCACTTCCTTGTCTCTGCTCTGAGCCCCGGGCTCAGCAGTGCCACCTCACTTAACCGCTGAGCTCTCCGGTCACCACAGGGTGGCCCTGGCCCGTCCCTTTTCTCCTTCCTGCAGCTGGGTCCGCAGGGCCGAACAGTCTCAGCGTTGGCCATTTGCTCACAGTCAGGCTGGAAGGGAGTGTGGGACGGCATCAGCCCAGCCCCCTGTGCAGACCAGGACCCTGTGACCCTAGACCTGGGGAGGGGGGTGCCACAGAACACCAGGCCCTGGTCACCTTGCTGTAGGGTGACGGGGGGGGGGGGGAGGAAGGGGGCTGGTGGCGGCTGTAGAAGGCTTCCTGCCGGACCTGGTGCTACAGACCACATGGTACCCCAGAAGCAGCCTCCTGGGGAGGGCACAGGGCTCTGCACCCCTGGCCAATGGGAGCTGGGGGGCAGTACCTGCAGGTGAGAGCAGCATTCACTCCGTCTCTGGCTGCTTCCAGGGCCCAGCATGGTCTGTGGTGTTAGGCCAGGCAGGAAGCTTACCTGAGCATCCCCGCTAGCTGGGAACCACTGGTGGCAAAGCCTGTACCCCAGCCCTGAGCACTAACCCCTGCCCCAGCGTTGAGCCCTCCCCCCCAACTCAAAGTCCCTCACCCCAGGGCCTGTGTAACCACCACCAGGTGGATTTGAACCTGGGACCTCTGGAGCTTAGTGTAGGAGCCTCTAGAGCTTGAGCTAAAACACCAGCTGCCTCCCCGCTTAGGCTGCCGAGTTCTTCTCTCTCACTGTATGTGGTCTAAGTGCCACCCCACGGGACAGACGCCCGCACGAGGTGTGTGGGTTACACCTGCACTTCCAGATGGAGTCTGTACCCCCCTCCCACAGCTGAACCCCTCTGCCCCATCCCCACAGCCTGGAACCCCCTCTTCCACCCCAAACCTCCCATCCCCGGCCCCACCTCAGAGCCCGCACTCCAGCGAAAAGGTAGAATTCTGTTGGGTCGTGGCATCAACAACTTTCTTCAATGGACTCACAAGGACACAGTTTGAAAAGCAGGCCCTAGAGCGGCTCTGCCCTAACAGGGCTTTGTCACGGGAGATATTGAAGAGCAGGTTGGACAGACGCCTGCCAGGGATGGGCTAGATGGTGCTTGGGGGCAGGGACTGGACTTGATGCCTCTGGAGTTCCCTGCCAGTTGTAGGATTTCATGTTCGTCCCGTGGGAGCACTGCCAGCTCCATGGCTCAAGCCTGCAATGCTACATCCAGGGTTCAAAAAGTCTTTCCCTTTGCACAGCCCAGTTTGCGGGTACTTCTATGACCACAGCAGCGCCAGGCCGCTTCTGGGCCCCGGGGCAAGGTGCTGCATGGACGCATGGCGGGAGGCACCCCCTGCCCTGGAGGCCTTGCCCGGTTTCTGACTTTGTGTCTTGCACTCGGGGGAGCTGGGTGGGGCATTTTTGAGCCAAAATGTTTCAACCAGAAAGCAGAACATGCAGTACACAGTGACATGTTGGTGCAGTGCCTCATGGGAGTTGTAGTTCAGGCGCGCAGTGCCTCATGGGAGTTGTAGTTCAGGCGCGCAGTGCCTCATGGGAGTTGTAGTTCAGGCGCGCAGTGCCTCATGGGAGTTGTAGTTCAGGCGCACACGCTCCCATTCTCTGCGATAGGCTGGGCTCCGGGGTGGGACTACAGCTCCCATGCTGCCGTATGGCCGAGGCTGCTCTCCACAGGGAGGACGAGGCGCCTCCTACTGGCGTCAGCTGGAGATCCCCCTTAGCTCCCCTGCTGGAGGCTGGTGGTCTGGGAGCCGACGAACCAGATGTAGGTGGGAGTTGTCTGGCAGGCTGCAGCTCTGTCCGGGGCATAGAACGGCCAGACAGGGTCAGACCAAAGGCCTGCCCAGCCCAGTGTCCTGTCTGCCGACAGCGGCCAATGCTGGCAAACAGGGAATCGTCAAATGATCCCTCCCCTGCCATCCATCTCCACCCTCTGGTAAACAGAGGCCAGGGACACCATTCCTTACCCGTCCTGGCTAGTAGCCATTGATGGACCTGTCCTCCACGAATGTATCTAGCTCTTTTTTGAACCCTGTTACAGTCCTGGCCTTCACAACATCCCCCGGCGAGGAGTTCCACAGGTTGACAGTGCGCTGCATGAAGAAAAACTGCCTTGGGTTTGTTCTAACTCTGCTGCCTATTAGCGGCACCTGGATTCACGCTCTCCAGTTAGAGGATGTTCATGCTGCCAAGGCTCTGCTAGGACGCCGCATCTGGGGCTTTTCCTGCTCGATCACTGATTTGCTCACTAACTTTAGGCAAGCCCTCTCAGGGTGCTGGCGGCTGGGCCTTGCCTTTAGCTTACGGTGCTGTCAGTTTCACCGGCCACACGCCCTCCTCCCCATAGGGATAGTGAGGGCCCCCCCGCGGGACCCGCTAGTTCCCTTCGCCTGTACGCGGAGGTGCTAGCTCCTAGATACACGCCGTTTGCTGCAGCGCGCGGCGTGGCCCGCACAGCCTCTCCTGCCCGGGGCTCTGGGGGGCTCCCTTAGGCGTAGCTGCCCCCCAAGCGAGCCAGGCCAGCGTGGCGCTGCTGCAGCCGGGCAGTTGCAGGCAGGGAGAATTCCACGCAGGCTTGAAGTGGAGCAATCGTCAGGAATGACCTGGGGCTGGCAGATCCCGGATGATCTGAAGCTGGGCAAAGGCCCAGAGCGCCGGCGGTGGGAAATCCGCCAGCTGAGCAGAGCAGGGAGCTGGCTATTAGCACGCCCGGGCCCGGGGAGGGCTCCCTTCTCAGCGCTAATTGGGAGGAGAGGCTCTCTGGGGGCTGCGAATTCACTTAGGCCGGAGCGCCAGGCGGCGGTGCTGGGCCCCAGGGGGTTTGCCAGCTCGCAGAGGCAGCTGCTCGCAGTGAATGGTGCTGGGAGCTGCCCACGGCTGGGGACGCCGCAGCCTGGCACCGGGGGCAGTGCCAAGCCCTGTTTAACCCTGTCCCTGCTGGCGGCGGGTGCCCCCTTTTCCTAGCCATCTGTGCAGAAAATCCCTTGCCAATGCAGGGGAGCCGGCTGAGCCGTTGCACCCGGGCCCCACCACTCCCAGCTGGCCGGGGGGTGACCCCTGTATGCAGCTGTGCTCCAAGGGGGTGCAGTATTCCAAGGGCCCAGCGGCCCCTGGACTGCCCCAGATCCCCGCCCTGCCTCCACCCCCCAGCCCACGCCGCTCCCCTTCCACAGCTGGCCTGGTTGAATCGGGGTGTGGGGGGGAGCTGCTGCTTCCTGGGGTACGCTCTGGGAGACAGATCCACAGGGTGGGACTCGCCCATCAGAGCCAGCCCCACCACTGGCCACAATGCATGCTGGGAGCTGTAGTCCCCCTGGCCCTCGCCTCCCTTTCGGGTTCCTGCCCTGGAGCGCCCCGGAGCCCGGTCACCAAGCACCAGCTTCCTTCGCCTCCACAGCAGGTCGCTGGTTGATTTAGCTACAGGCTCTGGGGGGGCTGACCTGCAAAGCGGGGTGGGGGGGGGCTTGCTTGGCTCTGTGAAGGGCTGGCAGGTTTGGGGCTGTTGCCAACCAGCCATCGGCCAGTGGCTTTTAGCCGTCACTGCCTGCGAGCGGCCACACAGGGACCGGGCGACCCCGCGGCCCTGCAGGAGAGCCGGAGCGGCCAGACGGGGCCAGCCCAAAGGTCTGTCCAGCCCAGCGTCCTGGCTGCCCCCAGTGACCAGCGCCAGGTGCCCCAGGGGAGGGAACAGAGCAGGGAACCCTCATGTGATCCCTCCCCGTCACCCACTGGCCCGGGTGGGTTTGTCTGCTGCCGTTGCCCCTAGTGAACGCCGAGGCCTGGCACACTTGGGACAAGGAGGGTCTTTGGTCCGGATTCCGTCCCCGCCGCTCCCACCTCTCCCTGCAAAGCCAGCTGGGATGCGCCTGGTATTTCCAAGGGGGAAATGGAGCCGCTCCCCTCCCCACGCTCCTTTTTAACCCTTTCAGGGCCCCTTCCTGCAGCGGGGAGCCGCAGAAATGCCCTTGGAACAGCAGGGGGCGCTTTGGAGCAGGACACGGGTGACTGTGCTGCAGCAGCTCAGTGTGTAGGCACCAGGGTCCCTTTGGGCCGGGGGCCCAGGGCTGGCGGGGGTGGCCCCGTCCCAGAGTCCCTCCCTCGCAAGCCGAGGGGCTGAGCGCCGTGTGCTCGCCAGCCGGGGGACCTGTCTGGGGAGACCCTTACGCCCCCGTCTGCACCGTGTCACCTCCCGGGCCTGCTCCCCGAGAAGGGCTTTGCCAGGTGTCCTTGATCAGAGGCCCTGCTGCTAACGGGCAGTGCTCACTATGGCTGCCATGCTCCACCCCAGAGGTGGCCGCACGCCGTGGGACGTGCTGTGGCATAGACGGGGCGGGTTCCTGGGAAATGTTCCTATTCGGAGCAGTGACCGGCGCTGAAGGGCAACACTAGGCTCATGGCGGGAGGCTCGGCCCGGCGCCCCGGCGGTGGCTTGGCTCCAGGAGCGGTTCCCCTCGTGGGCCTGCACCAGCCAACGACCCTCCTGGAGGAAACCCTGGAAATCAAGTTTATTACCAAATCGGCACCTGGCCGGCCGGTCTGTGACCCGAACTCCCCGTCTCCTTCAGGCTTTCGCTCCCCTCGGCCGCAGCTGCCGGCCCCTCCCAGCCCCACCAGCGAGGCTCCAGGGTTCCCCAGGGGTGAGTTGCCTCCACTGTCTGTGCGAATGGAGGCTGGGGGGCAGGACAGGGCTGGTGGGGACTGCGGGTGGGGAGTGAGGGGCACTGGCAGAGCTGTGGGGGGCTGTAGGTGGGGAGTGAGGGGCCCCGGCAGGGCTGGGGGCAGGGCTGGGCTGGTGGGGGCTGTGGGTGGGGAGTGAGGGGCCCTGGCAGGACTGTGGGGGGCTGTGGGTGGGGAGTGAGGGGCCCTGGCAGGGCTGGGGGCAGGGCTGGGCTGGTGGGGGCTGTGGGTGGGGAGTGAGGGGCCCTGGCAGAGCTGGGGGCAGGGCTGGGCTGGTGGGGGCTGTGGGTGGGGAGTGAGGGGCCCTGGCTGGGCTGGTGGGGGCTGTGGGTGGGGAGTGAGGGGCCCTGGCAGGGCTGGGGGCAGGGCTGGGCTGGTGGGGGCTGTGGGTGGGGAGTGAGGGGCCCCGGCAGGGCTGGGCAGGGCAGACCAGGGTGGCGGGTAGCAGGGGTGTGTGGCTCAGGTTTGGGGAGCAGCAGCAGAGCTGGGGGGGGCTGTTCACAGGAACTGGAAAAGCGAAGGTGCTGATTGGTCAGTGCACCCCCCCCATGCCCTGAGATGGGGGACGTCCTGGATGCTGCTTGTCAGTCAGTGTGGGGGGGCAGGGAGCCCAGCCCCGAGTCCCATCTCTGCTGGTGGTGACAGGCAGGTTCCCCCCGGGGAGGGAGACAGACCCAGAGGCAGGACAAGCCCCTGGTGCGGGTGCCCAGCCGGCAGGGGCCGGGCCCATCATGGAGGCCCAGCCCGGGCTGGCGGGTCCGTGGGGGGGCGCCCGTAGGAGAAGCGGCTGTGGCGTCCGCAGGCCAGGAACCCAGCGCCGTGTGCAATGCAGCACGTCCAGATCTGCCGGGGGCGAGAGGGAAGCCAGGTGAGCAGCTGATTGGGAAAGCTGTGAAGTGGGGGGAGGGGCGGGGCATGTTGGAGCTGGGGGGGAGATGGCAGAGGACCCCCACTCTCTGCCCCAGAGTCCAGTGGGATCAGAGCCCCCAACCTGAGCCACGTGCCCGGAAGGGAGCAGAGTCTGGCTCCAAGCCCCTCTCCGACCGGGGCTGGGGGTGGGATAACGCGGCAGCCGGTTCTGGTCTCCCCCAGGCTGGGGTCTGCCAGGCAGCAGGTAGGGGCCAGTACGCCCCAGACACCTCGTCTTGCTCGGAGCCCAGGGGCTGTGCTGAGGGATTCCCCCTTAACCCCCCCATCTGACCAGCAGGTTTCCCCTTTGGGCCAGGCACTGGGGAGGGACATAGGTCCCAAGCCCCCACCAGCCCTAGAGCGCAGGCCCCGCCCCGCCTGCCCAGCCCCCCTACCAGGTAGGCGGTGAAGGCCAGGTAGCCGGCCAGCACGAAGGCCAGGGGGATGTAGTAGGCCAGGCTGCCCAGCGTGGGGATGTAGATCACCACGAAGTAGAGGTTAATGGCGCAGATCAGCCCGGTGATGAGGACCATCAGCACCTTGCTGACCCTGCAAGGAGACCAGAGCGCCCGTGAGCCCAGCCCGGCCCCCTCCCAACGCCTGCCTGGAGCGGGCACCGGAGGGGGAGTCTCCCCTGCAGCTGAGCTCCCCGTGCCGGGCTGCATGCCCTGGCTAGCACATGGCGAGCATGGCCCTGCCCACCTATGCCCCGCCCCTCCCGCAACCTCACTGCGTGATTGGCTGAAGGATGCCCCGCCCCTCGGTCTGGGGTTCTGCTGCTTGTTAATATCGGCCTGGGGGGGTCTGATTGCGGCGCCAGGCAGCGGCCAGTGGGGGCGGGGTCCCCGGGGCAGATACTCACACGCCGTTGGCAAACTCCTGCATGAGCGGCCGCATGCTGGTGAAGGTGAGAACCGGGAGGACGGCGAAGGGCAGCTGCAAGGCAGAGGGGCAGGGTGAGGAGGAGGGGACCCCGCTCCCAGGACCGGCCCCCATCCGCCGTGCGCCCGCCCGGCTCTCACCAGCAGGCTCTGCAGCACGTTGAGCAGGTCGTTCATGCCCGTCAGGTGGCTGACGTCCTTGAAGGCGGCGATGAAGACGGTGGGGAGGATGGCGAAGGAGCGGGTGAAGAGCACGCGGGCAAAGCGGGACCAGCGCAGCTGCAGGAACCCCTGGGGGGGGGCAAAGGGGGCGCCCGGAGCGCGTGAGAACACGCCGGGCGCCTGACGCCGGAGCCTGGCAGGAGGCCAGAAAGCAGGCGGTCGGCCCCCAAGTCACCCCAGCGGTTTCTCCAGCCGGGCCTTGGCGTTCGGGGGCGTTTGCCCGGCGCTGCCCCCTCCCCGGCATGGGCTGGTGTCCCCGGGTGCGACGCGCCGCGGCGCCTCCTGCTGGTCACTCGGGAATTCGTGCCGGGCAGCCCCGGAGCGCCCCCTTCTGGCCCGTGCGGGAGCGGTTCTGCCACGGCCCTCCCAGACCACAGCGCCCGCCCCCTGGGTCCTGCCCTGCCGCAGGGCCCCACTCGCGGGGGTCCTCCCCCTCTGGGAACCGCCAACCCCTGCACCCACCTTGCCAGTCGGCAGCCAGCCCCTGCCACAGGGCAAACTGCCGCCTGAAACAGCCCCTCATTGGCAAGGGTGCGGACCTGCTGCCTCGGGCCCCTCAGGCCTGGCCTCAGGCCCTGCAGCCTGGGAGCGGTGTCAGGCCAGAGCCCCCAGCCCTGCTCGGTCTCAGGGATCCTCCAGCTTCCCTGGCAGCCCGGCCCCTCCTGCTCCCCAGCGGGAGCCAGTGTCCCCTCCCCTCCAGGAGCCCGTATTGATACATCCTGGCTGGGCCCTCCCTGGCTGCTCCTCCGACCCCCACCTCTGCCTGTCTCCAGCCTAGTCGCTCACCCTGTGACCCCCGCCAGTTCTACCCCCCCCCCCACCGCCCTCGCTCAGCCAAGGGCTCCGAACCCACCATCGCGTCCCCCCAGGGGTGCGAGTCATTCCCATGTCTGCCCTGGCGGGACAGCGCTGCCTCCCGGGCCCTGTCCGCACTAGGAGCAAACACCCGTTAACTGGGCTCCTTGCTCGCCCCCCCCGGGGCGCCCTGCCCAGGGAACGCAGGTGAAGCCCCCACGTGTCTCGTCCCCGCTGCATCCGTCCGGTAATGCCTGATCCGGCATGTGTTGCAATCCTGGCTCTCTAGCCTGGGAGGGCACGGCCAGCGAGAGGCAGGGCAGCATGACCTGGGCCTGCGTGTGGGGACGAAATGCAGGAGGAACTGGGTCAGGAGTGGGGGGCACTGGCCAGGCAGTAGGGGAAGCCCAGGGCTGGGCCGGCAGGGGCTGGGGGTGGGGCGTGAGGGGCACTGGCAGGACGGGGGGGGGAGGCAGGGCTGGGCCAGCAGGGGCTGTGGGTGGGGCATGAGGGGATTAGCAGAGTTGTTCCCCGACTTGCGAACGGTCGAGTTACAGCCAAGTGTTTGGTCCGTAACTCGTTCATAACTCGGAGAGAGGCTACTGCACTGAGGGAGGAACAATCCGTGGCACACACACAGATCGGGAAGTGACTGTCTAGGCAGGAGTCCTGCAGAAAGGGATCGAGGGGTCAGAGTGGCCCACAAGCTGAAGATGAGTCAGCAGGGTGGCACTCTTGCAAAAAAAGCCAACATGATTCTGGGCTGCATGAACAGGAGTGCTGTGAGCGAGACGTAGAAGTCATTCTTCCGCTCTACTCTGCGCTGGTTAGGCCTCAGTTGGAGGATTGTGTCCAGTTCTGGGCACCACATTTCAAGAAGGATGTGGAGAAATGAGAAAAGGTCCAGAGAAGAGCAACAAAAATGATGAAAGGTCTAGAGAACATGAGCTAGGAGGGAAGGCTGAAAGAACTGGGCTTGTTTAGTTTGCAAAAAGAGCAGACTGAGAGGGGACCGGACAGCACCCTGTGCCTGAAAGGGTGTTACAAAGAGGAGGGATAAAAAAATTTCTCCTTGGCCTCTGAGGACAGGACAAGAAGCAATGGGCTTAAACTGCAGCAAGGGAGGTTTAGGTTGCACATTAGGAAAAACTTCCTACCTGTCAGGGTGGTTAAACACTGGAATAAGTTGCCTAGAGAGGTTGTGGAATCTCCATCCCTGGAGATATTTAGGGGCAGGTTGGTTAGACATCTATCAGGGATGCTCTGATGGTGCTTAGTCCTGCTGTGAGGGCCGGGGACTGGACTCGACAATGACTCGAGGTCCTTTCCAGTTCTATGATTCTATTTGGTGCGATGGTTGCTGTCATTAGACTCCAGAGTGAACACCCCAGGGAGAACAGGGCAGTTCACCCCTGGCTCCGTGAGGCTGAGCACAGGTCTCTGCTGACTCAGGCCGGTAGCTGGGTCACAGCTGGAAGTTTTGCTCTGCAGCAAGCGGGGCTGGAAAAGCCAACCCCCAAACCAAAGCCGGGGGGCTCCCAGGGAAGTGCTGGTTCCATCCCAGCCGGTCCCGGCCCACCTCCATGACGAACTGTCCAGCGTAGGTCCCGGTCATGGTGGAGCTCTGCCCTGCAGCCAGGATCCCAATGGCCCAGATGTAGAGAGCGACGGAGCCAAAGTAACAGCCCAGGATGACGCCCTGAAAGGGGATGGAGCAGAGTCCTATTAGCAAGGCCCAAAGGGGGACCCCAAAACCTCCCTTGCAGGGAGGCGGGGGCTGGATCTGCTTCCGGCTTCTCCCACGCTGAGCTGGCAGGTCAGCTGCTCCTAGTATCCCCTCGGTCTGTCTGTCAGCTGGTGGGGCAGTGCCGCCGTGGGAGTGAGGGGCGGGGTGGGGTACGAGTGTGTGGGGCGGGGGGAACAGCAGGGACCCTGATGGCTCCAGCAGGGGGCCGGGAGGGGGTGGTGGGCACCTGGGTGCTGCTGGAGAAAGGGTCCTGCCCTGGGAGCCCAGGCTGGGAACGCCCCCCGCATGGGGTCAAGACATTTCCGTGCCGCTGGGCTCTCCCCTCCCCCGCAACCCCGGGAGGGGTCCGTGCCCCCGACTCACCCCTTGGTAGATGTCCACCGAGACGGTCTGGTTGTCGGTGGGGAAGATGGGGGCGTACTGGCTGACGCTGCTGTTGGCACAGACGTTGTACTGAAACACACAGGGCCCCGGTCAGCAGGCTGCCTGGCAAATGGGGAGAGGGACTGGGAGGGCTGGCGGGGGGCAGGAGCAGGGCGGCCCTACAGCAGGCAGAGTGATCAGCTCCCCACATCCCTACCTGCCCCCCCCCAGTGGGACCAACCCCCCCACAAGAGCCCATCAGAGCCCAGAGACTGGCAGCCCCCTGGCTGCTGGGTGTGTGTGCTGCCCTCTAGTGCACGGCATGAGTGAGCTGTGTATCGGGGGGGGGGGGGCATATCAGGGGGGGAAGAGGGAAGGTCCTTTCTTGGACTGAGCACTGGTTAAAAGACAGGAAACAAATGGTAGGAATAAATAGTAAATTTTCAGAATGGAGAGGGGTAACTAGTGGTGTACCCCAAGGGTCAGTCCTGGGACCGATCCTATTCAATTTGGCTACATCTAGACTGGCCACAAATTCCGGAAAAGGGATGCAAATCAGGTAAGTCAGCATAGGGAAATCCGCGGGGGATTTAAATATCCCCCGCAGATTTAAATAAACATGTCCGCCGCTTTTTTTCTGGCTTGGGGAAAAGCCGGAAAAAAGCGTCTAGACTGGCGCGATCCTCCGGAATAAAGCCCTTCTCCGGAGGATCTCTTATTCCTACCTTCAGGAAGGACCGTGGGAACCGCTGAGGGGCGGCCCCTGTGGGAGCTGCTGGGAAGTGCAGGTGGGTAGCAGGGGAGCCCAGTGGGTGGAGTGGAGTCTGTGGGGCACATGGAGGGGAGAAGGCCCCCTGATGGCCGGGACTCACCACGTCCTGGTTGGTGCGGTGGTAGAAGGCCTGGCCGAAGACGGCCATGACGAAGAGGTTGATGAGGAAGGAGACGAAGAGGGCGATGCAGGACTCGATCAGGAAGTACATGTTGGCCTCGCGCACCTGCTGCCTCTCGGAGCGCTTCACATCCCGGGTCTGGGTGGGGGGCAGTGTTACGGAGGCCTAGCCTGGACCCCCCATGGAGCCAGCCAGGCCCGCGCTAGGGGGCCTGGCTCCGCAACCCGGGACAGGGCGTCTGGCCAATGTTCCCTCTAATTTGTTTTCCACCCAAGTGCGGAATAAATGTTGTTCTGTGCACCAAGGCATGTGCAGACGTGCACCACAACAGACCCACAAGCTGCTGTGGGGGCCCCTGAATTTCTCCTGGGCGGCCGCCCATGTGCTCTGCTTCCAGGGAGCCCTGAGCCCATGGAAGGGGTGGCCTGTGGAGGGCATGGCATGCTCAGCTGGTTCCCAGGAGGCTTTGGGGGACACAGTGTGGGTGGGGTGCAGCCTGGGGCATGGGGCATCAGAGCCCAGCACTTGCCCCCTATCCCACCCACACTCCGGTACATTGAGTGCCCCCCACCCGCCCCCAGCATCCCTACCCGGCGGCTGCAGGGGCTGGGAGTGCAGCAGCGCCCCCTCTGGCGGGTTCACGCACTGCGCCCAGGGCTCCTAGTGCTGCAGGTGGCCGTGCGCCGGGGCCCCAGCGGGTTCCAGACGAGGCCCCCGGGGCGGAGCGGCTGCTGGGTGCCCGGGCCGGGCCCTCACCTTGACGAGGGAGGAGTGGAGGTAGATGTTGTGCGGCATGATGATAGCTCCCACGATGCCCACAGCCTGCAGCAGCTCCTCCCGCCCGCAGCCGCGGCAGTAGGGGAAGAAGATGCCCTTCAGCACCTCCCGCTGGTCTGGCTTCACCACCACGTACTGGGGGCAGAGCAGGGGGTGAGCGGCTGCAGCCGGGTCCCGCCCGGGCACAGAGATCTGCTGCGCTTGGGGGCACAGGTGCCCTGGCAGCCCTCCCTCCTGTGGGGCACCCCCCATGCCAGGTCTCCCACAGCACAGCCCCGGCGCCGTGGCCCTGTGCCCCGGAGGGGCTAACGCCAGCCTGCCCCGATGGAGCAATCCCCCAAACAGATCCCTGTGGGGCAGCCCCCCAACGCCATGACACAGGAGCCCCGGCAAGGCCACGCCACCCCCTCCCCAACTGAAACCCTGGGAGGCAAAGAGCTATGCTGTGCCCAAGCCAGGAGGTGGGGCTGCCCCCCCCCCCGAGTCCATGGTCTCTGGAAGGCAGCGCCTCACCCAGAAGAGCGCCAGCCTCCCTGGCCGGGGGGTCCCCCCTCCAGATACTGCCCAGGCCGCCCCTGCTTAGCTTGGGAGCCAGGCCGGGGCGTTACATTGCATTTCATCAGCGACTCGGGGGACACTGCGGCGCGTCCCGCCCAAGGGGCTCTTCCTCCGTTTACAAGGCAGCGGCGCGGCGAGGGACGGGCGTGAGCCGGGGCTTATCGGACAGTCGACTAGTCGCGCACAACCCTCCGCCAGACACGGCCCCTCCCCAGGCAAGGAGCGAGGGCAGCCGACCGGCCTGCAAATGCCCCACACGAGGGCCCGGGCGGGCTGGGTTTGGGGCAGGCCCGGGGACACGGGCAGAGAGGAAAGCCGCCTGTCTGCTCTCTGCCATGCCCCCCAGCGCGGCTGAGACGCCCCCGGCTCCCGCTGTGCACACAGCTGTCTCGCTGGCCGGGCACGTCCGTCAGACCAGAGGGCAGCCCACGTGGCCCCCTGTAACGTGGATCTGACGTGCCCCCCCCCGTCACGGGGATCCCGCTGGGCTCCAGAGATCGGGGAGGGCGTTAGCTGACGGGGTTGCCCACGATGGGGGAAGTGCTGGCCCCAGCGTCCCCTTTCAGCCGGGGAATGTACCTCGTAGCCAAAGGTCACCGCCATGATCGTGATCAGGAGGGCGAAAAAGCCTTCCAGCTTCCGGAGGCCTGGGGGAAGAGAGAGCCAGGCTGTGCCAAGCTGCAGCGGTGCCCAGGTGGGCAGCTCCCAGCCAGCCCTGGGCCGGGGTGGCCGCTCTGCCTGGCCCCCTGGGGACAAGCCCCCAGCCCCACAGAGGCCAGGGCCAGAAGGGAGCAGCGGGATCCAGGCTGACCTGCGCCTGCCCCAAGCCCCGGCTGAATCACTGACCCCTTGCGGCTTGACTGGCACCTTCCAGAGATGCCCCCTTGCTCTAGTTCCAGCCAGGGGCCCTGCCATGCCCAGGGGCACTGGGTACCTTGGCGGGGGAGACTGACAGCCGAGCATGTCCCCGCCCATGTCCTGCCCCCAGGCCAGGCCTCCTGCTGTTCCCAGCGTTGTGCCCTGGCAGGCCCAGGCTGGCTTGCCCCTGCAGGGGCTCTGGGCAGCGAGTGTTGCAGCCGCCCTGCCCGCTGGAGGTCAGACCACCCCCTGGCGCTCTGGGGCTGGCCGCGTGGAGCACTGGGACTGGGGATGCGGTAGGACTCTGAGCTCCTGCAGGGTGGGACACTGGCCACCCACACCCAGGGACAATTCCCTCCCCACACCAAATCCAGCCACCAGCTGGCCCCCGCGGATGGCAGCAAGCCCCACCCAGCAGGTCCTAGGAACGAATCTCTGCAGCTCAGAGCCCTCCCCATGACTGCGTCCCCGTCCTGGCTACTGGGGGGACCCGCCGCTGGCAGGTCGGCCGGGGTCCGCGGCTGGCAGGTCGGCCGCACGCCCCGGCTGCCGGGGGTACCCGCCGCTGGCAGGTCGGCCGCACGCCCCGGCCGCCGGGGGTACCCGCCGCTGGCAGGTCGGCCGCTCACCCCGGCCGCCGGGGGTACCCGCCGCTGGCAGGTCGGCCGCTCGCCCCGGCCGCCGGGGGTACCCGCCGCTGGCAGGTCGGCCGCTCGCCCCGGCCGCCGGAGGTACCCGCTGCAGGCAGGTTGGCCGCTCGCCCCGGGCGCCGGGGGTACCCGCCGCTGGCAGGTCGGCCGCTCGCCCTGGCCGCCGGGGGTACCCGCCGCTGGCAGGTTGGCCGCACGCCCTGGCCCCTGGGGGTACTCGAGCCTAACCTTGGGGATTGCCAGGTAGTAGCCTTTTGTTCTGGCATCCCCGCTGGCCTGTACCTGGTATAACCACCCACCCCCTGGACTGGGCTTTATCCCCCCAGCGTGTGAACCTCTCCCGGCCTTTGTTTAGGCCAGGCAAGCCAAGCACTTCCATCCCTTCGATCATCGATCTCGCCCTCCTCTGCACCTGCTCCTGTGCCAATGCCTCTTTCTTACACACGGGAGCCCAGAACAGCACACGCCCGGTGCAAAGGCAACAACTGGGGCTGCCACATTATTTAAAACCATGAATCACGATGAATCGCACGGTGACACGGGACGAGAACACCATTTATTGACACGTTGGGGTTGGTCTGCTACATTTCCAAATAGGCTGATTTCAGTTGCAACCCCGAATACAAAGGGTCCAGCGCTCATTATCCTCTTGGGGGCTGTGTCTAGACTGCATCTCTTTTCCGGAAAAGGGATGCAAATTAGATGTATCGCAATTGCTAATGAAGCAGGGATTTAAATCTCCCCCGCTTCATTAGCATAAAAATGGCTGCCGCTTTTTTCTGGCTCGGAGCTTTGCAGGAAAAAAGCGCCAGTCTAGTTGCGGATCTTTCGGAAAATAAAGCCTTTTCCGAAATATCTCTTATTCCTTATTTTAAGAGGAATAAGGGATCTTTCGTAAAAGGCTTTATTTTCCGAAAGATCCGCGTCTAGACTGGCGCTTTACTCCGGCAAAGCTCCAAGCTGGAAAAAAGCGTCAGCCATTTCTATTCAAATGAAGCATGGGATATTTAAATCCCTGCTTCATTTGCAATAGCGATGTGCCTAATCTCCATCCCTCTGTCGGCAGAAAGGTGTAGTGTAGACACAACTTTGATTATCAATATTGGCACCATGAAAAAGAAACAAACTAAATAGTATTTTTCAATTCATCTAATACCAGTACTGCAGTGCTGTTTCTTTAGCGTGACACTTGAACAAATGTAGAATTACGTACCAAAAACCTGCACTCAAAGCTAAAACAATGTAAAACGTCAGCGCCTACAAGTCCACTCAGTCCTACTTCTTGTTCAGCCAATTGCTCAGACAACACGTTTTGTTTGCATTTATGGGAGATGTTGCTGCCTGCTTCATGTTTACAAAGGCCCTTGAAAATGAGAACAGGCGTTCGCATGGCACGGTTGTAGCCAGCATTGTAAGATATTTATTTACACGACCGCTGTGGTAAGGGTTCCTCTGTCTCTTCCTGCGTCAGCCACGATTGCAGAGGACAGGTGTCCATGCTGAGGATGGGTTTGCTTGATAATGATCCAGAGCCGAGCCGACCAAGGCACCGTCATTTCCATCGTCTGAGGCAGAAGGCTGAGGTTTTTTTGGTGGTCCGGGTTCTGTAGCTTCCACATCAGAGTGTAACTCTTTTAAGACGTCTGAAAGCGGCTCCAGGCCCCGCCCCGCTCTGATTTTGGAGCGCGCTTCAGATTCCCACCCCTTGCATCGAGAGCCGGGCGTTCTCACATCGGTACTGACTTTGTGTTGGTCAAATGTGCAGCGAAAAGGTTCTTACATCGAACGGGGGCGGGGCCGGGGGTGACCGTATTTTCCCATTTGTCACCTGAGGCATATTTTAAATGGGACTCTACACTCTCTCCTCCTCGTGTCTGGGACGGGCCCTAGTCCCCCCTGCCACCCACCCCATGGAGCTGGCCCAAAGCCCCCTCTACTCCTTGTATATGGGGCCGACCCAGGGCCCCTGCTGCCCTCCCCCTCCGTGCAGGGCAAGCCCAGCCAGAGCCTCTCTCTCAAGCCCTCCCCCAGTCTGGCATTGCTGCCTGCCCCCTGTGACGTAGTGGGGGTACCTGGCTGGTTTCTATGCTGCTGGCTCTGGGGTAACCCCCACTGGCTGCCGTGGGGACCACGACCCAGCAAAACAGGATGAGTCACTATGCAAACCAGTATGGCCAGACACCCCCCATGGAGAGGAACAAAGGAAGGTGGATGCTGCCCTGGCTGGGGGGTAGGGCTGGAGGAGAGTTAGTTAGTTCCTGTCTGGAAAGCAGGGGAGAAGGAGCTGGGGAGGGGGGCTGGGACTCCCCTATCTCAAGGGGGGCACTGAGGCCTCTTAGCCCCAGTTCCTGTAACCAGATTACATCTGTGCTGCGCTGGAGGAACAATAAACCACCCTCAATTCCACTGGCTGGTGGAGTCTGTTTGTGCCATTTCGGGGTGCAGGAGACGGGGGACCCCCAACGCGCCGTCACACCCCCCCCGTTCTCTCCCCCATACGTTCCTTTCTGCCCTGCGAGGGGTCACACCCCAATTTTAGGCAAAACTGCACGTTTGTCCCCTTTGCTCTTGTTAACAGACAATCAGTTGCCAAGAGCCAGGGGGACAAATCCCCAATGTTGCCAAAATAGCCAGAGCGGCCAGGACAGGGCTTAGGACAGGGATTGTCCCGGCCACAACGGGCTGTACAGTCCCCGTCTCTGGCACGGCAGAACGCGGGTGAAACCGCAGGAGGTAGACGAGGAGCTCAGCCACAAATGTAATAAGCACATTTTTTTAAAGAGCAGCCGAGGGCCCCCAGAATTGCTGGACCCCTGGGTAAAGGGGGAGGGCGTGGCTCTATGCCCCTGGGAGGGGTGGGGCCTCCAGGGAAAGGGGCGGGGCTAGGAGCAGCCAGCCCTCAGTACTGCCCGGAGTGCTCCCTGTCACCCCACTCAGCCCTTAATGCCCCCCGGAGCGTGCCACCCTGGGCTCCGGCAGCGATGACAGGACCCAGGGTTCTGGCTGCTGCACAGCAGCGTCTATAGGGAGCCATGGGCCCTTTCCAGTCACCGGCTCCGGAACAGTTCCCCTCCCCCCGTCGCAGGCCTGATCAGCATGGGAGCATGGCCTCTGGGATGCTGGCTGACGCGCGAAGGGCACACGAATCTTTAGCACATCTGGCACATCGACACCTTGCCGTGCCGGCAGCCAGGAACGTGCCATTACCCGCGCTGACTTCCAGCAGGCAGCAGCATCTCCCGCACCTGGAAACAACCATGCCTGGCAGGAGGAGGAAGAGGACTGAATGAACGGTTCGGTTCCACACTTGGGACGCTGTTTGGGTTTCGAGTGCAGTCGCGTAACCAAAAAAAAAATGGACATTTGCAAATTGCACTTTCCGGAGACAGGGCTTGCTGCCTCACGCTGGCATGAGATGAACAGAAAAATACTGGGCTTTGTTACCATTTGTACAGGTGCTTTTTAACGTCCTCTGTGCTGCCATTGAAATCCATCTCTCTGGAAATGCAGAGACACGTCCAAACCCGTCAATAAATTGCAGGTGGTGTTCTGCAGTTCAGCGGTGTGATTAACCCCGCGACTCATCGCCATACGTTTTCTACACCGCGATTCGTTGGTTGGAGGTCATCGCGTGAGTTCACGGCGATTAATTGACAGCCCCGGTAATAACGCTGCGTCGGCTCTCCTGGAAAAGCCACGCCTGATGCAGCCTAGGACTGCACGAGCCTTTTTTCCTGGCGGTAGCCCGTTGGCAGCTCCTAGTCGTCCTGTGATTACCCAATTCACCCAGGCTACGTCTAGACTCGCATGATTTCCCGGAAATGCTTTTAACGGAAAAGTTTTCCGTTAAAAGCATTTTCGGAAAAGCGCTTCTAGATTGGCACGGACGCTTTTCTACAAAAGCACTTTTTGAGGAAAAGCGTCCGTGGCCAATCTAGACGCGCTTTTGCGCAAAAAAGCCCCAATCGCCATTTTCGCCATCGGGGCTTTTTTGCGGAAAACAAATCTGAGCTGTCTACACTGGCCCTTTTGCGCAAAAGTTTTGCGCAAAAGGACTTTTGCCCGCACGGGAGCAGCATAGTATTTCCGCAAGAAGCACTGATTTCTTACAGTAGGAAGTCAGTGCTTTTGTGGAAATTCAAGCGGCCAGTGTAGACAGCTGGCAAGTTTTTCCGGAAAAGCGGCTGATTCTCCGGAAAAACTGGCCAGTCTAGACACAGCCCCAGGTCTTTCTCCTCCTCTGTTACTCCCAACGGATACGTCCCCAGCTTATCGCGAAATGTCCGGTTGTTAGCCCCTAAATGCACAGCCGGGCACTTGGCGCTATTCAATGTCATCTAATGTCTATTGCTGGCCGACATGCTGGTGCTTCTTCACATTGGCAGCACCGCGGATCTGACTGGCCCCTCCCACTTTCTGCACCAAGGTCATTACATTAAAATCAAACCGGTCCCAAGAGAGCCAGGAGGAACTCCTCGGGTGGCCTCCCTCCAGCCTGCCCACGCAGTCCGTGTGGGGCTGCAGTTCCCCTTCCCAACCTGGGCCCCCCCTGTATCAAACCCACCTCTCTGCTGCTCCCTCCCTGCTGGCAGCCCCCACTGTGCAGCTCTCGCCCGTGTCTCCTTTCCACCCCTCTGTCTTGGGTCCTGGCTGATTGATGTGGGGGGGGAGACGAAGCCCCCCGCAGGCAGCAGGGCCAGGAGTGGGGTATATTGTTAAGCTTTGAGCTGATTTTTAAGAAGCCCCTGGACAGCCAGGGCTGAGCTACAGAGCTGCAAGCAGGGCGGACTGGTAGCCTAGGGATGAGGCAGACCTGCCCTGGAAGGGGAGCACGAAACTGACCAGAAACAAAGCGTGAAACTGACCAGCCTGTGCTCCGCAGCTGCCCAACCTACGCCCCTCTCTCTAGCAGCACACACAGCACCTGGAGCCCCCCGCCCCGGCCCTGGCCACCCCGACGTACCGTATTTATCCAGGAAGAGGAAGAAGAGGGTGTCCACAATGGTGATGAGGACTCCGCCCCACAGGGGGATGCTGTGGGGGGAAATCACAGGGGTCACTGCTGCCATGCAGGCGACGGGAGGTTCGTTCCTGACCCCTGGCGCTGGACGAGGAGCGCCGAGCCACCGCTAGAGGAAGACGCTGCCTCGTGTCAGTGTGACTGTCTGCAGGGTGCGAGCGAACCCAAGCCCCGAAGCTCTGGTTTAAGAGCAGGTTGCAGAGGCAGGAGAGTCCCAGCAAATCAGGCCAGACCTTGTCAGTCTGACCTTGTCGTGACCATGAGGGATGGCCATCAGCCTGGGGAATAAGAGGTTAACTATGTCCCTTACCTAACCAGGTAGCAGGCAGCCAATAGAAAAATAGGTAGGAATTTCAAACTGGGACAAAGGAATTTTGGGGTTTTCCCTCCTTTGTCTCTGGGCAGTTTCTCTGCAGATACTGAGGGAGTCAGACATGTCTTGTCTCTCTCTAAGAAAAGACTCTTCACTATCTGTAAGTAGGGCAAAGCTGAGACACATCCGTTAGGTTTTATTGTTTTATGGTTTGGGAATGGGAAACTGAGGTCTGTGCATTTCAAAATGGGTTTTCCTCTCCTTTGTAACTAAGCTTTTGGCCCATAGGGGTCCCCCATGAGTATATTAATTGGTGACTTTTCCATCTAGTCATTATGCTTGTAACAGGAGTATTGTGGTGACACTAAAAGTTCTTTCTCTTTTTTTTATGAACCTGGGATTGGTTAATTTTTTTGTGTCCTGGTTTTACTTTAGGGCTGAGATTTCCCCAGTGATCTCTTCCCTGGTTTTCTTACCATTACTTGGATGGTGGCAGCGGATTTTTATCCCCCAAATCGAGGTTTTTAAGATTTTGGGGGGAAGTTTTATACCAAAGCTTGGAAAGAGAAGGTTTTGGGGTACTTTTGCGGGCCCCCACTTCTGCATTCATCATGCCAGAGTGGGGAAGAAGCCTTGACAGACTTCCTGTGCAATGCAGAGCACCGGGTGTTCCTGAATTTGAGCCTGTTACAACCAGCGCGGATCCAGTTCTGACTCCACCACGGCCAGCAATGCGGCCCAGATAGCTCTGGACTTTGGCAAGGCAGCTCAGAAGGGGGCTTGCTCTGAACGCAGCCTGGTTTGACAGCGACTAAAATCTCTCTGGGTCCCACTCCTAATCCTACCCTAAAAACCCCAGGCCAGCTCAGGAGCCGAGGGCTGGTGCCTCCCAGGGCAGGCATGGAGGGGAACATGGGCCATGGGTGAAGGCCCAGTTGGGAAAGGCAGGCCCCATCCCTGCCCCACCCTTCTTCCTGCAGCCCCGCCCCTGGAGCCAAGACCCGCCCACTCGCCGCCCGGTCCTTCCTGGCCAATTGGAGGGCCGGGACTGATGTGCCATGGCCCCAGCCTCCCCAGAGGCTGGGGCGCGTAGGCAGTTTTGGGAAGGCGGTGCGTCCCCTTGCCTGTGTTACCGGTGGCCCATGGCAGGGAGGGAAGCAGGTAAAGCCATATGCTGGCTTGCTGTGTGCCTGTGATGTCACCCAGAGAAAGGATAATGGACTCGCTACTCCCGCAAGCCGAGGGAGCCCTCTTGTAGCTCAGGGAGCAGGCCCGTGCTGGGGGTGGCAGGTGCCCGGAGTTCTAGGCCCAGCTGCCCCCGTCCCCGTCCGTGGGAAAGGTTGCGGGGACTTGTTACCGTCCGGCCGAGAGGAGGCTGAAAGCGATGGCCGTCCCGATCACCTCCTGCATGTCGGAGCCAATGATGGCAACCTCGATCGTGGCCCAGAGCAGCAGGCGCGGCACCTGCAGCAAAGGGGGGGACCCGGCTCGGACTCCTGGCTGGGGCCTTGCTGCACCCAGGGGAGGCAGATCTGGCCAGAGAGGCCCCGAGACGCGCCGGGGGGCACGCACAGCGCGGGGGCAGAACCCAGCAGTCCTGGCTCTAAGGACACACCGCCCTGCCTACCCCCTGAGCTTACCCCCTGAGCTGCAAATAGATCCAGAGTTCCCCAGTCTGCCGGCTGCACCCCTTCCCGGAGCTGTGAGCACAGCGCAGCGTCCCTGCTGCTCTAACCACTAGCCCCCGGGGTCACTGCAAGGCACAGCAGCAGGGGTGGGGCAGGACCTTTGCTGGGGATCATGACGAGGACCTGCCCCGGTTGGATTCCTCACCCCTCGCTGCAGAGAGCTCAGACGGGGAACAGCCGCGGGCAGGTCGGCCTCCCTCTCAGAACCAGCCTGGCCGGGGCTTGCGCTGCGTCTCTGCGCCCCGGGGGGTTCACTGGGGCCTGCCCTACAGCTTGTGTCATTCCCTAGGGAACGTGCCACAAATTCACCGCTGAGGCAGTGGGGGGCTGGGAGAGCCCCCAGAGCCCACCCAGGGGGCGTGTGCACTTGGAAAGCACCGGCCCGCACCGGAGGTGGTTCTGCCCATGGTCACCAGCTCCCCAAATCCATCCAAGCCCCCCAACCGCCATTGGCTGCTGCAAGCCAGGAGGGGACTGAGGACTGAGCTCCAGGCGGGCGGCCAAAGTGGGAGGAATCCAGGCTCGTCGGGCACCTGTGGCCAACATGCCCTGGCCCCTCCCCTGCCCAGCGAGTCAGCGTGGGCCGCCCGGCGCTCACCTTGGGGTAGTACTGGTAGCAGACCTCAGCCAGGTCCAGTCCCGTGACGACACCCAGCCGGATAGCCAGCCGCTGGCACAGCAGCCCCAGGACAGTGGCCCAGAGCAGCACCCACAGCAGCTGGAGGAGCAAAGGGACCGGCGGTCAGGGGGCGGACAGGCACAGCCCCTCTCAGCAGGGGTCCGGGAGCAGCCCAGCCCATGGAAATACAGAAGCAACCCGCCGGTTGATTCCTCTACACACACCCGCCGGGGCAGGGTTCCCCCCAATGCGTGCCACCTGTGTGCGGAATCAATTTTGTTCAATGCGCTGAGGCATGTGCGGATGTGCACCACCCGTAGAAAGACATGCGGCCAGCTCTGCTGATCAGCCGGGCAGCATTTGAATCTCTCCTGGGTGGGCGGCCAAGTGCTCAGCTTCCAGGGACGCTGGCCCCGATCCTGGCCCCAGGGGAGTCAGCGGTAAAACTCCCGCAGGCTGAGTGACTCTGGGGCAGCAAGAGATACCTGGAGCTCTGGGCAGGTCTCCCTCCCACCCCAGACCGGACTCTGAACCGAGCACGTTACAGCCAGACCCCAGGGAACCCAGGCCAGGCCACCCAGCAGACCCCGCAGGAGCAGGGGAGGGGCAATAGGGGGGTGAGGGGCAGCTGAGGGTGCCAGCTCGTTACCTTAACGATCAGTGCTTGCTGGGGGTTATGGTACAGCCTGGAAGCCCCAGGCCTGGGATCATGGCCCCCGAGTGCAAGGCGCTGTACAGACCCGTCCCAAAGCACGGCCCCCTCCGGGCAGGGCCGCCCTCCGCTCACCTTGAAGCCGGCCACGGCCCCGCACTGCAGGTCCGACTCGATGTTGCCGGGGTCCAGGAAGGCGATGCTCATGAGGAACCCGGGGCCAGTGAAGGCCCAGAGCTTCCTGAAGCTGAAGCCAGGCTGTGAAGAGAAGGCCGCGGCGGCAGTTAGGCCCGGGGAGGACGCAGCCCTGCCCAAGCACCTGCCGACCGGGCGGCTCAGCCACTCCTAGGGTTACCAGATGGCTTAAAAAAATACCGGACACACTGTATCTCAGATCGAGTGGGTGGGGGGGACCGACCGGGAGAATAGGGTTGGCCGGGAGGGGGTTGGGGGGAGTGGGACTGGCCGGGGGAGATGGGGGGGGGGAGAACCGGCCAGCAGGAAGCAGGGTTGGCCGGGAGGGGGTTGGGGGGAGTGGGACTGGCCGGGGGAGATGGGGGGGGAGAACCGGCCAGCAGGAAGCAGGGTTGGCCGGGAGGGGGTTGGGGGGAGTGGGACTGGCCGGGGGAGATGGGGGGGAGAACCGGCCGGCAGGAAGCAGGGTTGGCCGGGAGGGGGTTGTGGGGAGTGGGACTGGCCGGGGGAGATGGGGGGGGGAGAACCGGCCGGCAGGAAGCAGGGTTGGCTGGGAGGGGGTTGGGGGGAGTGGGACTGGCCAGGGGAGATGCGGGGGGGGGAGAACCGGCCGGCAGGAAGCAGGGTTGGCTGGGAGGGGGTTGGGGGGAGTGGGACTGGCCAGGGGAGATGCGGGGGGGGAGAACCGGCCGGCAGGAAGCAGGGTTGGCCGGGAGGGGGTTGGGGGGAGTGGGACTGGCCGGGGGAGATGGGGGGGAGAACCGGCCGGCAGGAAGCAGGGTTGGCCGGGAGGGGGTTGTGGGGAGTGGGACTGGCCGGGGGAGATGGGGGGGGGAGAACCGGCCGGCAGGAAGCAGGGTTGGCTGGGAGGGGGTTGGGGGGAGTGGGACTGGCCAGGGGAGATGCGGGGGGGGAGAACCGGCCGGCAGGAAGCAGGGTTGGCTGGGAGGGGGTTGGGGGGAGTGGGACTGGCCAGGGGAGATGCGGGGGGGGAGAACCGGCCGGCAGGAAGCAGGGTTGGCTGGGAGGGGGTTGGGGGGAGTGGGACTGGCCAGGGGAGATGCGGGGGGGGGGGAGAACCGGCCGGCAGGAAGCAGGGTTGGCTGGGAGGGGGTTGGGGGGAGTGGGACTGGCCAGGGGAGATGCGGGGGGGGAGAACCGGCCGGCAGGAAGCAGGGTTGGCTGGGAGGGGGTTGGGGGGAGTGGGACTGGCCGGGGGAGATGGGGGGGGGAGAACCGGCCGGCAGGAAGCAGGGTTGGCCGGGAGGGGGTTGGGGGGAGTGGGACTGGCCGGGGGAGATGGGGGGGGGGAGAACCGGCCGGCAGGAAGCAGGGTTGGCCGGGAGGGGGTTGGGGGGAGTGGGACTGGCCGGGGGAGATGGGGGGGAGAACCGGCCAGCAGGAAGCAGGGTTGGCCGGGAGGGAGTTTGGGGGAGTGGGACTGGCTGGGGGAGATGGGGGGGAGAACCGGCCGGCAGGAAGCAGGGTTGGCTGGGAGGGGGTTGGGGGGAGTGGGACTGGCCGGGGGAGATGGGGGGGAGAACCGGCCGGCAGGAAGCAGGGTTGGCTGGGAGGGGGTTGTGGGGAGTGGGACTGGCTGGGGGAGATGGGGGGGGAGAACCGGCCGGCAGGAAGCTGGGTTGGCCGGGAGGGGGTTGTGGGGAGTGGGACTGGCCAGGGGAGATGCGGGGGGGGAGAACCGGCCGGCAGGAAGCAGGGTTGGCTGGGAGGGGGTTGGGGGGAGTGGGACTGGCCGGGGGAGATGGAGGGGAGAACCGGCCGGCAGGAAGCAGGGTTGGCCGGGAGGGGGTTGGGGGGAGTGGGACTGGCCGGGGGAGATGGGGGGGAGAACCGGCCGGCAGGAAGCAGGGTTGGCTGGGAGGGGGTTGGGGGGAGTGGGACTGGCCGGGGGAGATGGAGGGGAGAACCGGCCGGCAGGAAGCTGGGTTGGCCGGGAGGGGGTTGGGGGGAGTGGGACTGGCCGGGGGAGATGGAGGGGAGAACCGGCCGGCAGGAAGCAGGGTTGGCCGGGAGGGGGTTGGGGGAGTGGGGCTGGCCGGGAGGAGCGGGAGGGGGGAGAACCGGCTGGCAGGGAGCGGGGCTGGCCTGGGTGCACGCAGACCCCGGGGTGCTGCCCATCCTGCGCAAATCCAGATTTTGGGGCAAATCCGGCCCCAGGGATTCCATCCCGCCCCGCCCCCCCCTCCCCCCGCTGCGTAGTTGCGTACCGCCTGGCTGGCAGACACACTGGTGCAGCGTGGGCGTGTCGAGCAGCCAGGCACTACGCAGCTACGTACCGATACTCCTGACAACAACAAAACGGACTTGGTTAGAAAATACCCGACATGTCTCTGTCCGGTTCCAAACCGGACACCTGGCCACCCTAGCACCCCTGTGCCCCGAGGGCAGGGCTGGCAGGTGCCAGGAGTGACGGGCCCCTTGGCAGAGCGTTGGGGGAGGAGGGTTGAGGTGCCCAGATCTCCGCAGGGAAACAGGCCGGGCTGGGGCAGGGCAGCTGTGCAGTTATGGGACAGGCAGGCCTGTCCAGCGACCTCTGGGGCAGCCCCCTGCCCCCCCACTCCCAGCCTGCAGCTGATTCTAAGGCCAGAGGCTGGTGATGCAGCCCCACCCCCAGGGCATTGGCCATGGGAGTCACCCACTGCTAGAGCTGGCCTGTCGAGGGTGCCATGAGCCCCCCGCTTCTCCCAGCCCCATAGCCTCTCGGTCTCAGCCGGCAGGGCCTTTTGCCTGGGGGACCTGCCGGGGGGTTCGGTGCCCGCTGCCACGTGGTTCCCAAAGGGAGGCTTGTTACGCCCCTGCCCCACGCTGGGCGCCCTTCCTGCCCCCGCAGAGGCAGCTGCCGGAGGGTTTCTTCCCACTCCGGAGCCGCGTGCACAGTAAGGATGGATCAGGCCAAGTACACCACCAGGGCAGGAGAACACGGAGGTGGAGACCAGGCCAGGGGGAGGCCCCTGCGTGCCCCCCCCCTCTTGCTTTTCCGTGACCCGAGAGTCGCTTCCATCCTGTCTCGTCCTGCCCCCTCTACCCACCCCGTCTCCCGGTTCCTCTTTCTGACCCTGGCCGGGCTGCTCTGGGCTGAGCTCAGCACCTCTCTGGTCGTGTGACTCGCTGTCTCCGACTTCCCCAGAACGGGCAGGCCGGGGCACGGCCGGGGGAGGGGGGCATGTCTGGACCAGCTTGGCCTGTCCAAGCCATCGGCGCCAGGGGCAGCAGGCAAGGCAGACGTGGGCACACGTCCTCACCCCCATCAGAGGGCAGGGCAGGGCCCTGCTGGTGGCCCCCACAGGCAATGGAGCCCACCCTACAGCCAGGCTCAGTGGGGCGAAGGGGGCGGACACAAGCAAGGGACACCCCAGGAGTGATTCCCCGCCCCAGCCTCGGAGCCCATGGGACGGATAGATCACAGACAGGGCCGTTCAGCCCTGCAATGGGGCAGGCTCCCCCCTCCCCATGGGGGCAAACTCAGCCTAGGGGGAGAGCCAGTCGGGCCCCAGTGCGCTCTGCTGGGCCTGCCCGGGGGCTCCTAGGCTCTGAGTCTAGAGATGCTCCAGGCCTGGCCCAACCAAGGAAACCATAATGGGTGCTTAGCCAGGCACTGATCAGCTGTTCCACGGCAGGCAGGAGGGACTGGAGGGGGGAGCATGCTCAGGGGAGGGGGCGGAGCAGGGGCAGGAAGAGGGGGATGGGGCGGGGCCTTGGGGAGGGGAGCGAGTGGGGGCAGCTTTGGGGGAGGGGGTGGAGGGCTGGGGGAGAAGTGGGGTTGGTGCAATTCCCACCTGGAAAGGAGAAAGTTGGCGCCTGTGAGGAGGCTGGTTAATTTCCCCTGGATCTGGAGACTTAGCCACGAGGACCTGGTCTGAACCCCTCTCCACCCTCACTCACCTCATCCAGGGCAACCGAGGCAGCCCAGGACAGCAGCACCTGCTGGGGGGGGGGGGGTGCAGGCACCTCTCGGTTTCCACCATCCAGGCAGCCACCGCCTGAGAGGTCATCCCACCTCCTGGCCTGAGCCATGGGCCTCTGCTGCCCCCCACCCTGCAGAGACCGGCCAAGCCAGCAAGCCGGGACCCAGCCCCCCAACTTGCTCAGCAGGGGTTGAAATCAGGATCTCTGTCCCCCTGCATTCTGCCTCCCGTGCCCAGCTCTGGCCCCCGGTGGGGGGTTGTGAAGGTGGTGGGCGAAGGGGGCTACACTGGGCCTGGCCCATTTCTGAGATATGGAAAAGCTCAAAAGGGATTTTTGTCCAATGTTTTTTCTGCGTAGAGTTTTAACCACAGAAAATACCAGGCATGCTGGTCTTCCCTGCGGTATAAGATAACGAGCCTTGTGGATAAGGGAGAAGCGGTGGATGTCATATATCTAGACTTTAGTAAGGCATTTGATACGGTCTCGCATGATATTCTTATTGATAAACTAGGCAAATATAACTTAGATAGGGCCACGATAAGGTGGGTGCATAATTGGCTGGATAACCGTAGTCAGAGAGTTGTTGTTAACGGTTCTAAATCCTGCTGGAAAGGGATAACAAGTGGAGTTCCTCAAGGGTCTGTTTTGGGACCCGTACTGTTCAATATCTTCATCAATGATGTAGATATTGGGATAGAGAGTACGCTTATTAAGTTTGCAGATGATACCAAACTGGGTGGGATTGCGACTTCTTTGGAGGATAGGGACATAATTCAAAATGACCTTAGCAAGTTAGAGAAATGGTCAGAGGTAAACAGGATGAGGTTTAATAAAGAGAAATGCAAAGTGCTCCACTTAGGAACAATCAGTTCCATACATACAAGATGGGAAGCGACTGTCTAGGAAGGAGCATGGCGGAAAGGGATCTAGGGGTCATAGTGGACCACAAGTTGAATATGAGTCAACAGTGTGATGCTGTTGCAAAAAAAGCAAATATGATTCTAGGTTGTATCAACAGGTGTGTTGTAAGCAAAACTCGTGAAGTCATTCTGCCGCTCTACTCTGCACTAGTTAGGCCTCAGCTGGAGTACTGTGTCCAGTTCTGGGCGCCACATTTCAAGAAAGATGTGGAGAAATTGGAAAGGGTACAGAGAAGAGCGACAAGAATGATTAAAGGTTTAGAGAACATGACCTATGAAGCCAGGCTTCATGAACTGGGCTTGTTTAGTTTGGAAAAAAGAAGATTAAGGGGGGACATGATAGCGGCTTTCAAATATCTAAAAGGGTGTCACAAGGAGGAAGGAGAAAATTTGTTCCTCTTGGTTTCTGAGGACAGGACAAGGAGTAATGGGCTTAAAGTGCAGCAGGGGAAGTTTAGATTGGACATTAGGAAAAAATTCCTAACTGTCAGGGTGGTCAAATATTGGAATAAATTGCCAAGGGAGGTGGTGGAATCTCCCTCTCTGGAGATATTTAAGAACAGGTTAGATAGACATCTGTCAGGGATGGTGTAGACGGAGCTTGGTCCTGCCTTGAGGGCGGGGGGCTGGACTCGATGACCTCTTGAGGTCCCTTCCAGTCCTATTATTCTATGATTCTATGATTCTATGATAATGGCAAATGCCTTGGAAAGCCCAGAGCGATACACGGGAAGGATGTCAAATCTTTCACATAAAAAGCTTTTCTCCTAACTGTGCTCAAGGCATTTGAGTTAAAGGGGTGCTGGAGACACAGAGGGTGTATCCAGACTACAGGGATGTTTCGAAAAAAGTGGCCTTTTTTGGAAAAATCTTTACCTGCATCTAGAATGCTGCCGCATTCTGTCAACAGGAAATCGAAAGAACGCGGCAGTTTTTTCGACCGCAGAAAACCTCATTTTAGGAGGAAGAACGCCTTTTTTCGAAAGTGCTCTGTGTAATGCAAACTGTGTTTTTTCGAAAGACAGCGTCCAGACTGGCTGGGTGCTCTTTCGAAAAAGCGACTCGCTTTGTCAAAAGTATTGGTTGTCGTCTAAAGGCTCTTCTGAAAGAGGCTTGGAGTCGAGACGTAGCCGGAGTGACTATCACTTCCCCTCCCAGCTACGCAGGTTTCACTTCTGCCCAGCATGCAACGGCCCGGTCCTGTGGGCTCTCCCAGTGCCCAGGAAATGCCGCGGGGACACAAGGCCGGAATTTGTAATGTCAAAAATCCCTTTCTAAAAACAAGCACCAGGCCACCGCTGACCCCTCCTCAGCACTACAGGTCACCCTCACAAGGCAGCAAGTCCTAAGCCAAAGCACCGGGCCCTGGTCAGTTCTCACCACGGCCTGGGCCTTCCGCTTCCCCCTGCCAGCGGACCCGGCGCAGATGGGGATCTGCAGATGCTGCCCCAAGTTCCCCTGCGCTCTGAAACCCGCCCTGCGGAGGGCACGGGGCTGTCGGTGGGGCCAGTCAGTGGGGCCAGTGCCGTGGGAACGAGGAAAAGCCAGCCAGGGGAGGCAGAGTGTTCAAGTGGCGAATGCTCAGACTGGGGCAGCAGAGACCTGCTTTCAACTTCCCGGGTGACTGTGGGCCGGTCACTGTACAGTTCCGTGACTCAGTTTCCCCACTTGTAAAATGAGAACAGTGCCCCTGGGAGTGGTTAGAAAGCCACTGTGGAAGCAGTGCGATTGACTAGTATCAGCTCAGCACTTTCATGACGAACTGTACGTGCAGAGATCTCAAAGCGCCGCAGCAGGGCAAGCCACGATCCACTGTGTACAGCGGGGGAAACTGAGGCACAGCGCAGCCGGCCCACAATGAAATAGAACCCAGGAGCCCTGGCAGCCAGCCCGGGGCCCCTCGGGCCTCCCCAGGCCAAGTACTCGCTCTGCTAGCGGAAGCAGGGGATCTCCGTCCTGCCACGACGCGGCGGGGGGGGGGGACTTACCCCTCCCACATCTGGGATGCCGATCCTTTCATCCAGGTACGTCTGGTCCCGCAGTTCTGGGGCTCCCCTTGTGCTGGAGCTCTGGCCCCTCGGATCCCGCCGCGGGGACCCCCCACTGCCTGGCAGAGTCACAGCAAAGAGGAATCAAGACGCGTGCATGTTTCGCTCCAGCATCCAGGAGGGAAGGAACAACCTGCCCCCCCCTGGGATATTGGAGGGTGCCCCCAGGAATGTGCCCCCCTTACCCCCCAGCAGCTCTGCCCCCCTGGAGTAACATGCATACAGCAGCAGGCACCATGGGGTCCCCGTTCCTGTATCTTGTGCCCCCACTGCCCCCAGCTTCTGGGGGTGCCAGGGCACAGAGGAGCCAACAACCCTTTCCGGATGTCCAGCCGTGGCTGGCTGGGGCAGCGGTGGCAGGTGCCACGCAAGACTCATGCTGGCATTGGCTCCCCTGGGTCCCATCACGGCGGGGTACAGCAGGGGTGGGGCCCCGCTCGGCACCAGTGGGAACAAGGGGCTTGCACTGGGGGGGGTGGTCCTGCTGGGACCCCCCCTCGGAATAAGCCACAAGGCTGATTGTCTCCTGCCACCTCTCCAGATCAGACTGGGGCACTGATCCCCGGGCAGGCAGGGGACCCACCTCCAGCTCCTCCCACCCCTTTCCTCCCTCTTGCCCCCCTCCCCACCCAGCCCCCCATTCTGCCCCTCCTCTGCCCGGCAGCCCCCTCCGCGGGCACCCCGCTAATACAAGATGGGGAGGGTCCGGGGTTTCTCTTTGGAGGAGCTGAGAGATTCCGGAGGCTACAGGGATTCCAGAATCCCTGCGTAGGAGGCGGGGATTGCGCCTGGTGAAGAGGCCCCGGCCAGGATCGGGCCCCCGCGCTAGGCGCTGTACATGCACAGGGCAAGGGGCTGCCCCAGCCGCCAAGCTCGCAGAGGAACTCCTGGCCCGCGGCCTGCGTAGAGACAGATGGGCCCGCTGCGTTCACGCCCACGGGCGCGGGATCCCCTTCCCGCCACCATCGGCCTGGGCCTCTTGGCCACGTGGAGGCAGCAGCGCCCCCTAGCGCCGGGGCCAGGCCAGCACCGGGCCCAGTGCTAAAGGTGGCAGGTTCCAAACCGCGCGGAGGAAACCAGCGCTGTGGCGCAAGGGGACTGGGACTGAGGAACTACTGGCCACAAGAAGCACGTGAGGCCAACAATTCCGTCAGATGTGAAAGGCTGCGGGAAGGCAACGAGCCCGGGGCTCACGCTAAGAAAAGCGGCGGCGGGGGGGGGGGGGGGGGGGGGGGGGGGAGAATGGACGGAACCTGGGCCTCAGAGCAAAGCCCCCGCCCCACCGAGCGAAGGACCTAACTCCCCTGGCCGGGGGGTGGGCGTGGGGAAGGGAGGGGCCGAGGCGCGCCCGGGCTGCTCCGTGTCCTGCGGGTCTGGTGGCGCAGTGGGGAGGGGTGATGCCGGCGGGGGATCGGGCCTGGATCCAAAGCCTGGAAAGACCCGCCGGCCATGGGGGCGCGTCCGGGCCCCCGGGTCACACGGGGACACTAGAAGGGGGAGGGGCAAAGGCGGCGAGGGGGGCACGACAAGGAAGAAGCCGGCGGCTGCGCTTGGAGCATCTGTCCCTGTGGCTGGCATGGCTGGGCATGGGGCACGCCGGGCTCCGGGGCCGGGTGGCTGGCACGGCAGGGCATGGGGCGCGCTGGGTTCTGGGGCCGGGTGGCTGGCATGGCCGGGCATGGGGCGCGCTGGGTTCTGGGGCCGGGTGGCTGGCACGGCAGGGCATGGGGCGCGCCGGGCTTCGGAGCCGGGTGGCTGGCATGGCCGGGCATGGGGCGCGCTGGGCTTCGGAGCCGGGTGGCTGGCACGGCCGGACATGGGGCGCGCCGGGCTTCGGAGCCGGGTGGCTGGCATGGCAGGGCATGGGGCGCGCCGGGCTCCGGGGCTGGGTGGCTGGCACGGCCGGGCATGGGGCTCGCTGGCAAAGGGAGCTTGGGGCTTGGGCTGCCGGGGCTGTTCCCGCAGGATCGGGGCCCCGGGAGTCCCGACGTGACGGGCTGTGCCTGCCGGGGGCTGTGGGCGCAGCAGCGCCCAGTCCAGAGTATGGAGACCCAGTGGCAAAGCGACCCCCGACTCACCTGCCCAAGACGGGGCCGCCTCCCTTCCACAGGACTGGGGGCAGGCAGTGGGGGGCAGGCGGACCTAGAGGGCAGATGGGCTGGGGGGAAGGAGGGTCCCGGGGGCAGATGGGGCAGGCAGGGAAAGGGGGACCCTGGAGGGCAGATGGGGCTGAGGGGGAGATGAGAGCAGGCGGGGCGGGGGAAGGGGAGACCTGGGGGGCAGATGGGGCAGGCGGGGCGGGGGAAGGGGAGCCCTGGGGGGGCAGATGGGGCAGGCGGGGCGGGGGAAGGGGAGCCCTGGGGGGGCAGATGGGGCAGGCGGGGCGGGGGAAGGGGAGCCCTGGGGGGCAGATGGGGCAGGCGGGGCGGGGGAAGGGGAGCCCTGGGGGGCAGATGGGGCAGGCGGGGCGGGGGAAGGGGAGCCCTGGGGGGCAGATGGGGCAGGCGGGGCGGGGGAAGGGGAGCTCTGGGGGCAGATGGGGCAGGCGGGCCGGGGGAAGGGGAGCTCTGGGGGCAGATGGGGCAGGCGGGGCGGGGGAAGGGGAGCTCTGGGGGCAGATGGGGCAGGCGGGCCGGGGGAAGGGGAGCTCTGGGGGCAGATGGGGCAGGCGGGCCGGGGAAGGGGGCTCGGGCAGTCCTGCTCCGAGAAGAGGCAGGAGGCGCTCACCTGGCTCCGGGGGCGCCATGTGCGCTGGGGCCGGGCCGGGGCGAGGGGCCGGGCGCTCCGGGCTGCCGGAGCCGAGGAGGAAGTGTCACGGACAGGCGGGAGCTGAGCTTTATACCCCCGCCCCGCCCGCCCGGGGCTCGGGGCCGCCTCGGAGCCGGGAAGTGCCGCGGGGCGGGGGCGGGGGCGGGGGACGATGCCCCCCCCCCCACACACAGCACAGCAGGACCGGCGCTGGCTCCCGGTGCGCAGCCCGGACAGCCAGTTGCGGGGGCGGGGGGCTCAGTCGCCCCAGGCAGCAGGTGGGGGGGGGGGGGTCCGAAGCCGGGGAGGGGGAGCGGTTGAGAGACGGGAATGGGGGAGCCCGGGCGGCCCGTGGCCAAACATCAACGTCACACCCACCCCCAACGCTCACAGGAACACACACACACACACACACACACACAGGCACATACACACACACACACACACACACACACACACACACAGGCACATACACACACACACACACACACACACACACACACACACACTCACAGGCACATACACACTCACACACACCAGCACACACACACACACACACACACCAGCACATACACACACTCTCACATACACACACACACTCACACACACACACAGAGGCACATACACACACAGGCACATACACACTCACACACACACAGGCACATACACACTCTCAAACACACACACACAGGCACATACACACTCACACACACACAGGCACATACACACTCTCAAACACACACACACAGGCACATACACACACACTCACTCCACCACCCACATATACACACACACACACACACACTCTCACATACGCACACACACTCACACACACACAGGCACATACACACACACACACTCTCACATACACACAGACACACACACTCACACACACACACACCACACAGACACCAACTCTCTCACACTGGGCCGCACACATAAGAACTTGAGGCGGCCAGACTGGGCCAGCCCAAAGGTCCCTCCAGCTCAGGGTCCTGTCTGCCCACCGTGGCCAGTGCCAGGTGCTGCAGAGGGAGGGAACACAACAGGGAATTGTCACGTGATCCCTCCCCTGTCACCCATTCCCATTCCCAGACAAACTGAGGCCAGGGACTCTATCTCTACCCATCCTGGCTAATAGCCACTGATGGACCTAACCTCCAGGAATATATCTAGTTTTTTTGAACCCTAACTCCTTGTCTTCACCCCGTCCTCTGGCGAGGAGTTCCACAGGTTGACTGTGCTGTGTGAAAAAAAAGTCCTTTGGTTTGTTTAAAACCTGCTGCCGGGGAATTTCATCGGGTGACCCCTGCTTTGTGTGGGGTGTGTCAGGCTACGAGTCTGTGTCCGTAGTGGACTGGTCACGGGCAGTAAATTCACAGACGCTGTCGTCTGTGGCTTGTACTACAATTAAGTGACAAAATGGGGTGGAGGACCCAGCACCCAGCACCCAGCACCCAGCACTGCTGTGACTCCAGGGTCCCCCAGGCACCCGGGAGCTGTGCCCCTCCCCCTCCCAGCAGTTGGGAATTGTGGGTCCCTCGGGGCAGAGATGGAGGGAATCTGAGTGCTGGGTCTGTGCAGGGTAAAAACTCCCCACGGGGCAGGATTTCACAGACCTCCACTCTCGCCCCCACCCCCTGCCTCTGTCCTAAGCAGGAGTCCCAGACTTGCCCATCTCCCCCATAGAGAACCTGTCCTGCCCCCTTGGCTGCCCTTCTCTGCACCCTCCCAGTTCCCATCCTAGGCCAGACTCCGTGGCTGCTTCGGGGCTGGAGCACCCGTGGGGAAATCACCCACTGGCCCCCAAGCATTTCCCTTTGCCCCCCAGCACCTCCCCCCCCCCCACTGATTGCCCCTCCCACCCACTATGTCCCGCCCTTCGCAAACAGCTGTTTTCCAGTGTGCAGGATGCTGGGGGGTAGAGGGAGGAGCAGAAGGGGGCTGGGTGGGGGGCTTGGGGAAAGAGGTGGAGTGGGGGGAGTGGAGGTTGGGGGAAGGGGTGGGGGCGGGGAATTGGGAGGCAGTGGAGGTTGGGGGGAGGGGTGGGGGCGGGGAATTGGGAGGCAGTGGAGGTTGGGGAAGGGGTGGGGGCAGGGAATTGGGAGGCAGTGGAGGTTGGGGGGAGGGGTGGGGGTGGGGAATTGGGAGGCAGTGGAGGTTGGGGGAGGGGTGGGGGCGGGGAATTGGGAGGCAGTGGAGGGTGGGGGAGGGGTGGGGGCGGGGAATTGGGAGGCAGTGGAGGGTGGGGGAGGGGTGGGGGCGGGGAATTGGGAGGCAGTGGAGGTTGGGGGGAGGGGTGGGGGTGGGGAATTGGGAGGCAGTGGAGGTTGGGGGAGGGGTGGGGGCGGGGAATTGGGAGGCAGTGGAGGGTGGGGGAGGGGTGGGGGCGGGGAATTGGGAGGCAGTGGAGGGTGGGGGAGGGGTGGGGGGCGGGGAATTGGGAGGCAGTGGAGGTTGGGGGAGGGGTGGGGGCGGGGAATTGGGAGGCAGTGGAGGTTGGGGGAGGGGTGGGGGCGGGGAATTGGGAGGCAGTGGAGGTTGGGGAAGGGGTGGGGGTGGGGAATTGGGAGGCAGTGGAGGTTGGGGAAGGGGTGGGGGCGGGGAATTGGGAGGCAGTGGAGGTTGGGGGAGGGGTGGGGGCGGGGAATTGGGAGGCAGTGGAGGTTGGGGGGAGGGGTGGGGGCGGGGAATTGGGAGGCAGTGGAGGTTGGGGAAGGGGTGGGGGCGGGGAATTGGGATGCAGTGGAGGTTGGGGGAAGGGGTGGGGGCGGGGAATTGGGAGGCAGTGGAGGGTGGGGGAGGGGTGGGGGTGGGAATTGGGAGGCAGTGGAGGTTGGGGAAGGGGTGCGGTGTATAAATCTACTAGCCTGGTCCCCCCAGGCCCTGGGGTGGGAGGGGAATGTGGGGAGGCCTTTCTCCGTCTCAGTCGAGGGCTGTGGGGGGGGCTGCGTGTCCCTTGGGCGCGGCCCCCGATGGATTGTTCTGGGCGTCGGCCCCCCCCCCGCGGGAGTGGCTCGTGCAGTCAGCTGCAGTGGGCGCAGGTTCGGTTCTGCGGGGGTCCGTCCCCGTGACATCAAGTCTGGATCGGGATGAACTCTGAGCCAGCTAACCCCCCCCCCAGCAGCCCTTGCTCCCCCCCCCGCCACCGACCCTGCATGCTGGCCCTGGAGAGTATGTGGGGGCTGAGTCCAGAGCCCATTTCGGGGCTGGGCTGCGTCCCGGCGTTGGTGCAAAGGGAGGGGCAGGCGGGGGCGGGCGCCGTGTGGGGTGTCTGGTTGCGGCGTGAGACCCGACACCCGAGCGGCCGAAGGAGACGCTGGGGCTGGCGGTGAGGGGAAGAGGCAGCGGTGGCGTGTGGCCAGCCAGGGCTGCTGGAGCAGGAGAGCCAGGGAGATGCCGAAAGCCGCCAGGCCAAGGCCGAAGCCGACCAGGGGCAGTTTCGGGGCAGGAGAGCGGCAGGCCAGCCTCGCCCGGATGTCTACACGCCACCAGCGTCAAGGCACCATACAGCCTACGCTGTGATTAAAGCAGGGTTCGCGGGCGCCCCGCATGCCGTCTGTCAGCAGGGCGAGGCCTCCCCCGGAGCACTTCCCCTCACTGGTGTGGGGCAGTGATCATCCCGGGTCTGCAGATGGGGAAACTGAGGCACGTGGGCGGCTCGCCCGCTGTGCGCCCTGCATCAGGACAGCCCCAGGGCAGGGGGGGCCCTCCAGAGATCAAAGGCAGAGTCCAGTCAGCAGCCGTGCCTGGCTCTGAGACATGCCGACGCCCGGGGACACTGGGCACCTTTCCGTTCTGTGGGGGCACGGGGTGCTTGTGCAGACCGGTGGCTGCATGGTTGAGGCAGGGGACTGGGAGGCAGAAGATGAGGGGGCTGCTCCCAACTCTGTTGCTGACGCGCCGTGTGACCCCTGAGCGAGCGACAGCCCTGCCCTGTGCCTCAGTTTCCCCGCCGGTAGGTCAGGCTAATCCCTCCGACCCGTGTGACTAGCGCAGAGCGGTTGGAGCCAGGCAGCCACCCCCAGCGCTGTCCCGTGACACCGACTTTTGCAGCCGCTCCTAGACCAGCCAGCGCAAGCAGGGGACCAGCTGTGCTGGGTTTCCTCTCGGCGGCTGGGAAGGGAACCCTGGTTCTGCTTTCCCAGGGGCAGCAAAAGGCTTTGGCTCCTCTGGCTCCCTTGCCCCTGGTTGGGGGGACCTGCCCTTTCTGAAATCGGCGGGATCCCCTGGAAGCAGGATCTGCTGGCAGCCAGGAGCAAAAAGTGCCGGGATTTGCCCAGGCAGAAACGCACGACCAGGCTGGGGCAAGACGATTTGGAGGCTCCTGGCCCCCCGACCCGCACCAGGCGGGGGCCGCAGGCCAGAGCCCTGAGGGCGCCAGGGAACGGGGAGGTCTGACCCCATCGTGGGCCTGCCGGGGGCAGAGGAAGATGGCACAGACCGGTATGGGCGTTAGCCAGACCAGCTCTCCAGGCTGCCGCAGGCTGGTGGATGGGGATCCTGGTGCCGGGTGCGCCAGGCTGAGGGGGCAGGGGGTGGCATACGCAGCAATGGGACAGGCCGACCCGGAGTTAGGGCTGGCATGATGCGCACCAGCTCCTGCCCCCATCACCGCGCCCTGGGGCGAGGCAGGGGACCCAGGGGCCGACATCCCCCCTCCCTCCCAGCCTCTCACAGCTCCAAATGGGGACAGGCCTAGAAAGGGGGTGCACCCCCCGCCCCGCGAGTACCTAGGCCCAGGAGGGTGTGACATGCTCGGGGGCTGTACACGCTAGTGGCCCTAGGCCCGCTCTATTGGGCATTCCTGGGGGGGGGGTCGCCCCTGGGGGCCTCATGTCAGGTAGATCATGGCCCCACCGGTTCTCACCTGGCCTGGGGGAGGGGTTTAGATGCAGGAAGGGGGGGAGGGGTGTCCGTGGTTTGGGAGCTCTTGGCTGGGCAATCACAAAGAGAAGAGACTGAGCTGAGCACTGGGGGTTCAGGGCCGGTGGACCCCCCCCCAAGGGGGCTGAGCCTGCCTGGCCCCTCACTTCGGTGCCCACGCGAACCCGGGCCGGGCTGGACCTCGCACAAGCGATAACCCGTCTCTGTTCTACTGGCTGGGGAGTCTCGTCTTGCTGCTATGGGGGTGCAGGGACGGGGGGTCCCCCATGTGCCGGCACAGAGGGTCAGTCAGGATATGCTGGGGGAGGGGATTCCCTTAGCTAGGGGCCCTCCTGGGCTCCCTCTGCGGGGTCAGGCTGTGGGGGGGGGGGGGGTGCTGGAGCAGGGGCTACTGTCCATGGCAGCTGGGCTGAAGTCAGAGCCCCTTAAGCAGGGTTTGGGGGGCTCTCTGGGAGGCGGGGCCCAAGACTAGCCGGGGGGTGGGGATTGGTGTCCCATGGCCGATCGCGGGACGGTCAGACTGATGGATTTAGGGCCGGATTTTGGCTGCCTCTACGCAGGGACAGAACTGGGGGGGGTGGATTGTAGAGACGCCCTCCCCCAGCGGCTGCCTGGTGCAGTGTCCCTCCCCACACGCCACCTGGCAGCATCTCCCCCCTCTCCCCCCACGAGGGCAGGGATCTGGGACGCCAGGCCTGGGCTAATCCTGCAGGGGCATTGGAAAGGCCTTGCCCGGAGCAAGCGCTCACGGGGGAGGGGGGTGGATCTCCTGCTGGGAGTCACCGGCCCAGCCCGACCCCAGCCACGTCAGTGCTGCGGAAAAGTCTGGGATTGCGACATTTTGCAGGCACTGGAAGGGGGCCATGTGCCCGGCCCTTCTGAGTCACCCTCTGAAAGCCAGGGCCAGGCCGGGCCAGCGGGACCGCAGCCCCTCCTAGGCTAGCAGGCACGATGCTCTGTCCTCCCAGCGCCAGCCCCCCCAACCCCACTCGTGCAGGGGCCTCCTGCCTTTCTAAGCACAAGATCACTTTTTGAATGTCAGTGCAAGCCAGGATCCACCTCAAACCCAAACCCCCTGGCCCCGCCTCCTTCCCCAAGGCCCCGCCCCTGCTCGCGCCATCCTCCCTCACTGCTATAGGCTGGGGCAGAGGGTTGGGGTGCGGGGGACGAGGACTCTGCTCTTGGGCTAAGGGATGTGGGTGCAGGAGGGGCTCTGAGCTGAGCCTGGGGCGGAAGTTGGGCTAGGACAGGGGTTTGGGGGGCAGGAGGGGATCAGGGTGCAGGTCCTGGGAGGGGGTTTGGGTGCAGGGGGACTCAGGGCTAGGACAGGGGTGTGGGGGGCAGGAGGGGATCAGGGTGCAGGTCCTGGGAGGGGGTTTGGGTGCAGGGGGACTCAGGACTAGGACGGGGTTTGGGGGGCAGGAGGGGATCAGGGTGCAGGTCCTGGGAGGGGGTTTGGGTGCAGGGGGACTCAGGACTAGGACGGGGTTTGGGGGGCAGGAGGGGATCAGGGTGCAGGCTCTGGGAGGGAGTTTGGGTGCAGGGGGACTCAGGGCTAGGACAGGGGTTTGGGGGGCAGGAGGAGATCAGGGTGCAGGTCCTGGGAGGGGGTTTGGGTGCAGGGGGACTCAGGACTAGGACGGGGTTTGGGGGGCAGGAGGGGATCAGGGTGCAGGCTCTGGGAGGGAGTTTGGGTGCAGGGGGACTCAGGGCTAGGACAGGGGTTTGGGGGGCAGGAGGGGATCAGGGTGCAGGCTCTGGGAGGGAGTTTGGGTGCAGGGGGACTCAGGACTAGGACGGGGTTTGGGGGGGCAGGAGGAGATCAGGGTGCAGGCTCTGGGAGGGAGTTTGGGTGCAGGGGGACTCAGGGCTAGGACAGGGTTTGGGGTGCAGGAGGGGGATCAGGGCACAGGTCCTGGGAGGGAGTTTGGGTGCAGGGGGACTCAGGACTAGGACAGGGGTTTGGGGGGCAGGAGGAGATCAGGGTGCAGGTCCTGGGAGGGGGTTTGGGTGCAGGGGGATTCAGGGCTAGGACAGGGTTTGGGGGGCAGGAGGGGATCAGGGTGCAGATTCTGGGAGGGAGTTTGGGTGCAGGGGGACTCAGGGCTAGAACAGGGTTTGGGGGGCAGGAGGGGATCAGGGTGCAGATTCTGGGAGGGAGTTTGGGTGCAGGGGGACTCAGGGCTAGGACAGAGTTTGGGGGGCAGGAGGGGATCAGGGCACCGGTCCTGGCAGGGAGTTTGGGTGCAGGGGGACTCAGGGCTAGGACAGGGTTTGGGGTGCAGGAGGGGATCAGGGCACCGGTCCTGGCAGGGAGTTTGGGTGCAGGGGGACTCAGGGCTAGGACAGGGTTTGGGGTGCAGGAGGGGGATCAGGGCACAGGTCCTGGGAGGGAGTTTGGGTGCAGGGGGACTCAGGGCTAGGACAGGGTTTGGGGGGCAGGAGGGGATCAGGGCACCGGTCCTGGCAGGGAGTTTGGGTGCAGGGGGACTCAGGGCTAGGACAGGGTTTGGGGTGCAGGAGGGGGATCAGGGCACAGGTCCTGGGAGGGAGTTTGGGTGCAGGGGGACTCAGGGCTAGGACGGGGTTTGGGGGGCAGGAGGGGATCAGGGCACAGGTCCTGGGAGGGAGTTTGGGTGCAGGAGGACTCAGGGCTAGGACAGGGTTTGGGGGGCAGGAGGGGATCAGGGCACAGGTCCTGGGAGGGAGTTTGGGTGCAGGGGGACTCAGGGCTAGGACAGGGTTTGGGGTGCAGGAGGGAATCAGGGTGCAGATTCTGGGAGGGAGTTTGGGTGCAGGGGGACTCAGGGCTAGGACAGGGTTTGGGGTGCAGGAGGGGATCAGGGTGCAGATTCTGGGAGGGAGTTTGGGTGCAGGGGGACTCAGGGCTAGGACAGGGTTTGGGGTGCAGGAGGGGATCAGGGTGCAGATTCTGGGAGGGAGTTTGGGTGCAGGGGGACTCAGGGGTAGGACGGGGTTTGGGGTGCAGGAGGGGATCAGGGTGCAGATTCTGGGAGGGAGTTTGGGTGCAGGGGGACTCAGGGCTAGGACAGGGTTTGGGGTGCAGGAGGGGATCAGGGTGCAGATTCTGGGAGGGAGTTTGGGTGCAGGGGGACTCAGGGCTAGGACAGGGTTTGGGGTGCAGGAGGGGATCAGGGTGCAGGTCCTGGGAGGGGGTTTGGGTGCAGGGGGACTCAGGGCTAGGACAGGGGTTTGGGGGGCAGGAGGGGTTCGGAATGCAGGCTCCAGCTGGGCACCATTTACCACAGGTGGCTCCTGGGTGGTGGCGCAGGGGACTAAGGCAGGCTCCCCCCTACCCTGGCCCTGCACTGCTCCCCAAAGCAGCCAGCAAACTCTCCATCCCTGTCCCGTCCCCCCCAGCTCTGTAGAGACAGGGTAGAAGGTGGGGGGAGGGGCACCCTGACATCAGCACCCTGGCGTTGGGGGGGGCAGCTCCGAGGCGGAGGGCAGGAGCAGCGCGGCAGTGCTGAGAGGGGCAGATAAAGTGCTGGCCCTTGACAGCCTCCTGGCCAAACCTGCCAGGATCCCCCGTCAAAGGCTCCAAGATCCCCTTCTACTGGTTGGTGACCACTGGCCTAGTGGTCAGAGCAGAGGGCTCTGTGCCTAGCTCTGCAGGGGTGGGGTGTGACAGCGGGGGGCTGTCACGCTGCCTGCGTTCTATTGCACCCTCCGCTGCAGACATGCAGGGTGACCTGGGGCAGGTCAGAGCCAGGCTGCGCCTCAGTTTCCCCCATGCCACAGGGAGACTAAAGCTTACCCCCGCTCCAGGTGGAAGGGATGGACATCATGGGAACGGCTCTTGGCTTCCATCGGATTGGCCAGGGGTGGGGGTGAGAGCAGGGGGGGGACACAACCTCGCAGCCCCCTTGCCCTATCTCAAGCCATTCTCTGCTGTGGGTAGGGAGGGGGGTTGGGGACCGGCCCGCGGAGACCCTGCGCCCTGCGAAGCCCCTGGGGGCAGAGGGCTGGGAGGCCCGAGACCACACCAAGGAGGCAGCCACTTTTGCATGGAGAGCAAAGGTCAATTTCCGGGCCCTTCTGGGCTGAGTGGGCACCGTTCTCCTGCCACGCCCACGCCGCCAGGGCCCTCCAGCTGGCGGGCGGCCGGCCAAGCCATCTGCTCCCGCCTCAAGCCATAACTGACGCGTGGTCTTCCCTCCCGGCCCGCCCGGGGGTTGAGAGGGGCAGGCTGATCTCAGTGCCCGTCGGGGGCCAAGGCCCGGGCACCGGACGCAGCCGCCGGGCGTTTCATGGCACCCACGCTTGGACCCGGGACCTAAATCGCCTCCTTCGGCCAGCTCGCAGCCTGGGCTGAGCACTGCCCGGTGGGCCCGGCCCCGAGAGTCCGGGGGCGGCTGCCCACCCGCGAGGCATCGGTGCTGCAATGAACGGTGCCCCGGTTGCATTACGGGCCAGGCGGGAGCGCTCCCCAACGCGGCAGCTTGACCCCAGCCCCACTGGGAGTGACCCCCCCAGACCTGCTGCCTCCTTTTCCGCCGGGGGAAATGAAGAGACCCCGCCGGGCGCTGCTCCCTGCCGGTTTAATGGCCAGAGGCGGCCGGCCCCTCAGACTGGCTGCGGAAGGGGCTGGGCTTGCCGGAGGCCTGGAAGGTGCGGCCTGGCGGGCGCTGGACGGCGAAGGGGGCGAAGAACTGGGCGGCGAAGGTGACCGGGTCGCCCGGCTTGTGCAGCAGCAGGAGCTGCAGGAAGTCGGCCAGCAGGGCGCTCAGCTCCGGGTGGTGCCGGGCGTAGGAGGCGTGGCTGGCCTGGAGCTCCTCCTGCAACGGGAAACAGGCCCCGCCTCCGTCAGCCCCATGGGATGACGCACTGGGGGCAGGGGGGAACCACACTCTCTGGGCCCCTGCTCCAGAGCGGGGAGACCGCCCCCCACGCCGTGAGCCAATGGTAGGGCCAAGGGAGACGGACGATCCAGCCTCCCGGAGTCCCTCCATGGCACCCAGTGGCCGCCCCATCCCGGTTCGGCTTGGCCCCCTGCTGAGTCCCGCTCTGGGCGTGGGGCTCTCAGGTCCCACCGCGCCGCACGTCCGCCTGAGCCACGGACAGCCCCTCGCCTGCCCCACGTGCCGGGAGCCACAGCCTGGGCGTGGCGGCTCGGAGCGCCCTGGACCCACCTTCCTGTCCAAGAACTGGGAATACAGCTGCACGTCTTCCTCCCAGTCCAGGGGCTTCTTCTGGAAGACGGGCCGCGGCTCCACCTCCTCTGCAGAGCACAGGCGGGGTGGGGGGTGAGTGGGCCTCATGGGTGGAGGGAGGGGGGCCTGCACATCTCTCTTGCCCCACAGCATCTGGCAGGGCTAGGCCAGTTCTCCTCGTTGTGCCAATCCCCTGCCCCCCCAGCTTTGCCATTATTCCCCATGCCCGCCCATCATTTCAGGGGGGCACGGGGGAGAGACGCGGCCCCACGGTCCCGGTGATATTTAGGTGCCTAACTCCCATTGGAATCAGTAGGAGTAAGCAGCCAATCTGCCTCTGAGAGTCTGGGCCTCAGCCCCTCCGGCTCCACGGTGTGAGCACAGAGAGTCCCCACTAGCTGTTAGCAGTACGGGGCCTCTGACACACAACAGGGTGGCTCCATTTCCAGCCCACACGGGGCAGTGGGAACACACACTGGCCAGCTCTCTGAGGTTAACTTAATTCAAAATAGTTAATTTGAATTAAGCTAATTCGAATTAACGCATCTACACACAAAACCTATTTCGAAATAGCACAGTCACACTGGTGGACCCTGAACCGAAGTTCAGGCTGGCCGGAACCAATGCCGGCAGGGTGCCAGGTTAGGACTTAGTGTGGGGGGCTGCTGCCTGAGGCTAACTGAGCTCCGTGCTTAAAGGGATCCGGTCCCCACCCCGGACAGACAGTTCTCAGGGTTCCCCACTTGCTTGTCCACCTTGATGAGGGACAGCAAAGCAGGCCTGGCTTGGAGTGCCCTGAGCGCCCCCACTTGGGACACCACAGCACTCAGCCCCATGGAGCCAGAGCTGCCCCTGGGCACGCCGGTGCGTCTCGTGGGGTCGTTGCCATCAGCCCGGCTGCACTTGCCGCAGGCTGCCATCCGGGGGGGTCCATCGGGGGGCTGTCAGGATCCAGGAGGCCCTGCAGGAGAGCGTCCACCCCGAGGAGCCCTCAGAGCCTCCCTGGTCCACCCCACCGGGGGCTCGTGCCCCATTCCTCCCTCATGTCCTTCCCGTTACCCCTCCCTAGCCCCCCTTCCTGATGTCAAATAAAACTGGGGGGGGGGAATGAACCTCTGGGGAGACTGGGGAAAGGAGGTGGGAGAGGGGAAGAGAGAGGGTGGGAGAGGGGAGGGGGAAACCTGGGAGGAGGGAGCTGGAAGGGGGAAGCCAGGGGAAAAAGGGGGAGGGGAAGCTCAGGGCTCAGGGTTGGGGGTCTCGCTGGACCAACTTGATTTTCATGCAAACCTGCTCCTGGGTTCGCATGTGGCCTTCGGTGGCCAGGCTGGCAGCTCTCCTGCCATAGACGGCCGCATTCCTGTGCCTAGTGCGGAGGTCATGGACATTGGGGGCTTCCCCCCCAAACCTGACTAAGGTCCATGATCGCCCCTGGACCAGGAAGGCGCCCGCCTTCTCCAGCCCCTGGCAGGCTCCGGGGAGCTGGCAGGCTGCTCCTGGGGAGCGCTGGCTGCCAGTGGCTTGCTGGCTCCTGTTTTGGGGCCACTGGGTCGGGGCAGTGACTGCTGGCTCTGGGCTGGCAGGCTAGGAGCTGGCCCAGGCCCTGTGGCCAGGGTCTACCCTTTAATGGCTCCGGGGCTGGGGGAGAGGAGAGGAAGTTTTCCTGGTTGTGCCCAGAGTGGCCACCAGGGCTCCCCGGGAAGGGCGGGGGCCCCGTTTCGAACGAAGCGTCTACACGGCACTAAACTCGAAACAGCTCTTTGGATTTGGCGCGACTCCTCGTGGAGTGAGGGCTCCCGTCGGAAGGCGGCGCTCCGCTATTCCGACCAGCGCTCTGCCTGTGGAGGGAATTCGGAATAAGGGCTGTTCTATCGACGTCCCTTGGCAGCGCAGCCCTGCCCTCGGCGCCCACGACTCCTCCGCAGGCTCCTTACCTGGCTCCACGAGAACAGGCATCTGCCGCAGCAGCACAGTGGCCGGGGACCCCACCTGGACACGACGGGCCAAATGTCTGGGTGATGGAGAGGAGGGGTGAAGGGCCAGGTCACCCACCGTTACTGGCGACCTCCCTATGCCTGGCACTGGGGCCCGGGCAGCCCCCGCGCCGGACACAGGAGTGGTGCAGCGGGTTCGTCGTCCCCCCGTTCGTACAGGGGGCGGGCAGGGCCGGATTATGAAAGGGGCTTTAGAGGCCGCAGCCCAGGACTCCGGGCTCAGGGCCCCGCCTTGGAGGGACACAGGCAGCTGTCCCCAGGCGCAGGGTGGGCAGAGGCTGCCAGCGGAGAGCAAAGCAGGGGCCGGGGGTGTGGGAGTCAGGGCGGGCGGGGGCGGGCGGAGGCTGCCAGCGGAGAGCGAAGGAGAGGCCGGGGGCGCGGCAGCCGGGGGCGGGCGGAGGTTGGCAGCGGAGAGGGAAGGAGGGGCCGGAGACACGGGGGCGGGCGGAGGCTGGCAGCGGAGAGCGAAGGAGGGGCCGGGGGTGCGGGAGCCAGGGCGGGTGGGGGCGGGCGGAGGCCGGCAGCGGAGAGGGAAGGAGGGGCCAGGGTGCGGGAGCCAGGGCGGGTGGGGGCGGGCGGAGGCCGGCAGCGGAGAGGGAAGGAGGGGCCGGGGGTGCGGGAGCCGGGGTGGGCGGGGGCGGGCGGAGGCCGGCAGCGGAGAGCGAAGGGGGGGCCGGGGGTGTGGGAGCCAGGGCGGGTGGGGGCAGGCGGAGGCCGGCAGCGGAGAGGGAAGGAGGGGCCGGGGGTGCGGGAGCCGGGGTGGGCGGGGGCGGGTGGAGGCCGGCAGCGGAGAGCGAAGGGGGGGCCGGGGGTGTGGGAGCCAGGGTGGGTGGGGGCGGGCGGAGGCCGGCAGCGGAGAGCGAAGGGGGGGCCGGGGGTGTGGGAGCCAGGGCGGGTGGGGGCAGGCGGAGGCCGGCAGCGGAGAGGGAAGGAGGGGCCGGGGGTGCGGGAGCCGGGGTGGGCGGGGGGCGGGCGGAGGCCGGCAGCGGAGAGCGAAGGGGGGGCCGGGGGTGTGGGAGCCAGGGTGGGTGGGGGCGGGCGGAGGCCGGCAGTGGAGAGCGAAGGAGGGGCCAGGGCGCGGGAGCCGGGGTGGGTAGGGGCGGGTGGAGGCCGGCAGCGGAGAGCGAAGGAGGGGTCGGGGGTGCGGGAGCCGGGGTGGGTGGGGGTGGGCGGAGGCCGGCAGCGGAGAGCGAAGGAGGGGCCGGGGGTGCGGGAGCCGGGGTGGGTGGGGGCGGGTGGAGGCCGGCAGCGGAGAGTGAAGGAGGGGTCGGGGGTGCGGGAGCCGGGGTGGGTGGGGGCGGGTGGAGGCCGGCAGCGGAGAGCGAAGGGGGGGCCGGGGGTGCGGGAGCCAGGGCGGGTGGGGGCGGGCGGAGGCCGGCAGCGGAGAGCGAAGGAGGGGCCGGGGGTGTGGGAGCCAGGGCGGGTGGGGGCGGGCGGAGGCCGGCAGCGGAGAGCGAAGGAGGGGCCGGGGGCGCGGGAGCCGGGGTGGGCGGGGGCGGGCGGAGGCCGGCAGCGGAGAGCGCAGGAGGGGCCGGGGCGCGGGAGCCAGGGCGGGTGGGGGCGGGTGGGGGCGGGCGGAGGCCGGCAGCGGAGAGCGAAGGAGGGGCCGGGGGTGCGGGAGCCGGGGTGGGCGGGGGCGGGCGGAGGCTGGCAGCGGAGAGCGAAGGAGGGGCCGGGGGTGTGGGAGCCAGGGCAGGTGGGGGCGGGCGGAGGCCGGCAGCGGAGAGCGAAGGAGGGGCCGGGGGCGCGGGAGCCGGGGTGGGCGGGGGCGGGCGGAGGCCGGCAGCGGAGAGCGCAGGAGGGGCTGGGGCGCGGGAGCCAGGGCGGGTGGGGGCGGGCGGAGGCCGGCAGCGGAGAGCGAAGGAGGGGCCGGGGGTGCGGGAGCCGGGGTGGGCGGGGGCGGGCGGAGGCCGGCAGCGGAGAGCGAAGGAGGGGCCGGGGGTGTGGGAGCCAGGGCGGGTGGGGGCGGGCGGAGGCCGGCAGCGGAGAGCGAAGGAGGGGCCGGGGGCGCGGGAGCCGGGGTGGGCGGGGGCGGGCGGAGGCCGGCAGCGGAGAGCGCAGGAGGGGCCGGGGCGCGGGAGCCAGGGCGGGTGGGGGCGGGCGGAGGCCGGCAGCGGAGAGCGAAGGAGGGGCCGGGGGTGCGGGAGCCGGGGTGGGCGGGGGCGGGCGGAGGCTGGCAGCGGAGAGCGAAGGAGGGGCCGGGGGTGTGGGAGCCAGGACGGGTGGGGGCGGGCGGAGGCCGGCAGCGGAGAGCGAAGGAGGGGCCAGGGCGCGGGAGCCGGGTTCTCCTACCCGTCGGAGAGGAAGTAGAACTGCCAGCTCATGGGGAGCCCCTCGTCCGGCCACACGACCCTCTCGATCACAAACACCTCCGCCTCCGTGGAGCCCACCAGCTGCCTCTGGAAGCCCAGGGCGGTCTGCAGAGCAAGAGCCGGGTGGGCGAGAGAAGCGGGTGCAGGGCGAGCCCTCGGGCAGGGCCCCGGCTGCCACAGGCCATGGCACAGGGGGAGGGCAGGTTCATAGATCCCCGGCTACGTGATCGGGACCTAGGCAGGGGAACGCAGGGTCATGCCCCCCCCAGTCGGGTGCCAGGGCAGAACACAGGGGCAAGGGGAGCCCGCGGGGGGCACAGGAAGTGCCCCTCCGAAAGCAGCCCCCCGTTTATCCCGGGCCATGCCCCGACGGTCCGGGCGGAGAATCCCTGCCGCGCGGGGACAGACTCCCGGCCGTAGGCGCGCTTGCTCTCCAGCGGCGCGTCTCTGGCGCCAAACGCCAGGCACCGGACACGCTGGGCCTGTCTGTGCTAGCCCGAAAAGCACACGCCTGAGTGCAGCGCGCCCCGCGTCGACGCTCACGCTACGTCGCTCCTCGGCCGGGCACAAGGCCGGAAAGTCACGTGCATTTCTTACAGCTACTGTCCCATCCCCGGGGCGGGGGGGGTGAGTGTGATACCACAGTACCTGTGTTGGGGGGGGCCCTCTGGGCAGGAGGCTGGGAAGTGTGGGGGGTACAGAAGTCAGGGCTGGGAGTGGGGGAGCTCAGGGGTGGAGATTTGGGGGTGCAGGTGTCAGGACAAGGTGGGGGGAAGATCAGGGCAGGGGTAGGGATGTGGGGGGGGCAGGAGTCAGGTCAGGAGGTTGTGGGGGGGCTCAGGGCAGGGGATTTGAATGTCTGGGGGCTTAAGGCAGGAAGATGGGGGCACGTGAGGGGGTGGGGGAGCTCTGAGTGCAGCTGCAGCATTGCCTGGGCCCCCCAGGGCTGTGGGTGCTGGCTCGGGCCCACCTGCCAGCGGGCACTGGGGCCAGGGCCCTGGGGAGGGGGTGCTGGTGGTTTAGCTCCTGCAGGGAGGAGAGGAGGAGAGGGGTGGGCCGCCCATGCCAGCATGGGGCCTTGCTCACGTCCAGGGCTCAGCAGCACCTAGACCCCCCGGCTGGTCTCACCCTTCCCGGGGCGCCCGACTTCCATCCTCCTCTAACCCTTCCCGGAGCCCCCTTTCCCTGCTCCCTCCCCAGCTGTGGCACAGGAGGGGCGCAGGGTCCCGGCACCGGGACCAGACACAGAGGTACAATAGCGCCCCCGTCCCACCCCTCCTTGTGCTTCCTGCCTCCACGGCCCAGCACCTCCTAGCCTCTTTGGGCCCAGCGCCACACTGGGAGCGGAGCTCCATCACCCCCCTCGCGTTCTCCTCCCACCGCCCGGCACCCCGCTCCCCCGGAGCCCCCCAGCCCCTGCCCGCCGGGCGGGCGGCGCCAGCCACTCACGTAGGTGGAGGTGCAGACGCAGGCCTCCGTGTCGAAGGCCAGGAAGACGGCGCCTTGGGGCACGGCCCTGCGCCTGGCCAGCACCCGCAGCACCAGCAAGTTGGCAGCCTCCGAGACGAGGCCGGGCAGGGAGGCGCAGTGGTAGGAGAAGCTCTGGGTCTGGGGCTCTTGCTGCAGAGAGATGCCGGGGGGGCGGGGGGGTGACCCAGCCTGCCACGTGGGATCCTCAGGTCCCAGCACCCCAGCTGGCTCTGCCACCCTCCCCCCCGCAAGGACAGGAGGGAGGAAGCAATTCACTTGGCTGAGCCATGGCTGGGAGGTGGGGGCCCCCTTCTCGGGGACTCTGGGCAGGGAGCCCCAAGATAGTCGGGGCCCTGTGCTTTGAGGTTTGTCCCCCCCCCCCAAAAAAAACCTGCACCCTAAGTGAGACTGGCCAGCTCCGCTCCGAGGCTGGGGCCCATGAACCTGCCCCCGGCGGCTGACTCAGAGCCCCCCATCCCCCAAGCCTGCCTCTTTAGGGCAGCCGGACCTGCCCCCCATCTCTGCCCCAGCAATGGGAGCCAAGGCTCCAGCCAGGCCAAGGCGCCCCCTGCTGCTTGGCCACGGGACAGCCGCAGGCTGGCAAGGGGAGGGAAGCCCCACCTGGAGTCCCAAACACTAGTGGGGGGGCAGATCCCCGCGGACGCCACCCCCTCACCTCTCCTTCCACGATGACTTTCTTGACAAGCAGCCGCCCGCCGCGCTTGGCCACGTGGGTCTTTCTGTCCAGGGGGTGGGCTCGGAACTGCGAGAGGCGAGCAGAGCAAAGCGATGGGCACAGGGTGGGGGCGTCTGGGGGGCGCCCCCTCTGGGGACCACCCCGCCCGGGGGCTCGTGGCATGGGCTCTGTGACATCCGGCTCCAGAGCTGCTCCCCTGCCCGTTCCCCACTCACACCAGAGGGGGACCCAGCGTCAGGCTTCAGGGCCGCAGGGGTCAGGAGGGAAGTTTCCAGGGGCAGGACTGGCCGGGTGCAGCATGGGAGGTTCCACCTTCCGAAGCCGCAGGAGCCAGGCCATGAAGACCAGGGGTCCGATCCTGCAGGTTGCTGGCAGGTGCGGGGTGTCCGGGGGCAGGATGGGCCAGCAGGGGCCGGGATGCCCGAGGCCATGGAGCAGGGAGACAAACACACCTGCCCACAGTGCTGCCCACAAACAGGAGGCGGCTGTGCTGTGCAGTGGTTGGAGCAGGGAGGACGGGGTTCTAATCCCAGCTCCTTCCAGCCCAGAGCGGACAGCGGAGGGGCCAGGGAAGCGCCTCTTCCCCGCGACGGAGCCAGCTCCCGGCCGGGATGCCTGGCCCTCTGCCAGCGCCGCCGGAGTTACCTTCACGTATTCATGCTGGTGCTGCTCCAGGGTTTCCAGGCGCTTCGAGATGTACGCTGATGGGGAGGAAAGCCCCATCCTCAGCCACAGCTCCGGGCAGGCCAGCTCGGCTCGCCAGAGTTCCCCTCCGGCCCCCACTCCAGGCACCTCGGTCAGGGTCTCGCTGGCCCGGCTGCCCAGCCCCTGCGCCCTAGGGCAGGGCAGCACCTGGCAGGTGTAGGCTGCTGGGGCGTTTGGGGAGGGCGGGTCCCCTCCTGGCCTGGGGACTCGTGTCATTTGCTCAGTGACGTCCGGCTCCAGAGCCTGCTTGTTCCCCATTCAGACCCTGGCCAGAGGGGGACCCGGCCTCAGGCTGCAGGGGTCAGGAGGGGGGCGCTCCAGGGCCCGTCCCTGCTAGAGTAACAGGATCGCCTGGGAGGGACTGTGTCCATGCGCTGCAACTGGCGGGGAACCCCCGGGACCTGTTGGTGCCGTCTCCCCGCCCCGGACTGTCCCATTTTCACTGCTGGCATTGGGTGGACACGCCCCGGCAGCGCTGCTCAATGGCCAGTGCAGAGAGCTGCCAGGGGTCATGGGGGCTGCATGACCCTGGGGTGTCTCTGTACCAGAGGGGACGGGCTCCAGTGTCCCCCCGCTAAGCTGAGTATTGGACGGCCACCCAGGAGAGATTCAAATGCCTCCTGGCTGATTAGCACAGCCGGCAGCGTGTGTTTTTCCTGGTGGTGCCCATTCGCACATGCCTTGGTGCACAGAACAAAATGTATTCCACACAAGGATGGACAAAATTAGAGGGAACATTGGTGGGCTCCCGGTCCCAGGCAGGGGCTGGTATCATCTTGCTTGGGAGGGGCAGCTGCCGCGGGGTCTCTAGCCATACCTTCCCCCCGAGGCATAACGGCCACTCTGCCTCTTGCCTGAGGCACATCGCAGGCCATGGGCTACCACCGACCCCACTGCAGGCGCCTGGGCTAAGAGGATGGGACGGATCAAGTTAAGGAGGGACCACACGAGAGAAAGGGGATGGGGGGAGAAAGCGGGGCTCGTCTGGCAGCTCCTTAGCACGTGTCTCCCTGCCCAGCCGGCTCCCCCGCCGACGCCAGCCCCACGGCCCCTGGGCGGCCTACCTGTGATGGAGGAGCTGCAGGGCACGTCGCTGACGGTGCCCTGGCTGGTGGCGCAGACCAGGTAGCAATCCTCTTCCTGCCCGCCCGGCTCCTCGTAGCAGGCTGGCTGCACCGAGACGGAGAACTGCCCCAGCGGCTGCCCGTGCTCCGAGACCATGACCAGCGACTCCGCGAAGAGGCAGGGGCGCAGCTCCTCCACACCTGGGAGCCCAGGTCACCATCACTGCCACGCCCACACCTACTGGGGGCTCCTGCCATTCCCCCCAGAGCCCCAGGACTGCCGGGCACCCCCTTCCAGACACGTAACTCAGCTCCGCTCCTCCCTCGTGCTGCCTGACCATGGGTCTCAAACAGCCCACAGGGCAGGGGCAGTGCTACCGGCCCATGCAACACATGGGGAAACTGAGGCACGGCAGGAGGCAGAAACTTGCCACAAAGTCTTACAAGAAGGCTGCAGTAGAGCAGAGGGTCTGAATCCCAGGAGCTGCTCTGACCACTAGACCCTGCTCCCGTGGAGAACCAGGGCTCCTGACTCCCAATCCCATCCTTTGGCCACAAGGCAGCCTGTCTCCTCAGTACACCCGAGATGGAAATCTTCCCGGTGCACCATAGGGAACACACTGTGGGTATGTCTAGACTACATGCCTCCGGCGACACAGGCATGGAGATTAGGCTACCTGGCATAGGAAAATGAAGCAGTGATTTAAATAATCACCGCTTCATTTAAATTAAAATGGCTGCCGCGCTGAGCCGATCAGCTGTTTGTCGGCTCAGCGCGCTAGTCTGGACGCGCCGCGGTCGACATCAAAGGCATTTGTCGACTGCCCCGGTAAACCTCCTCACACGAGGCATAACGGGGCGGTCGACAAGTGCCTTCGATGTCGACCGCGGAGCGTCCAGACTAGCGCGCTGAGCCGACAAACAGCTGATCGGCACAGTAGCCATTTTAATTTAAATGAAGCGGCGATTATTTAAATCGCTGCTTCGTTTCCTATGCCAGGTAGCCTAATCTCCATGCCTCTGTCGCCACAGGCATGTAGTCTAGACACACCGGCTGTGTCTACATTGGCACCCCTTTCCGGAAAAGGGATGCTAATGTAGACTTTGGAATAGGCAAATCCGCGGGGGATTTAAATATCCCCCGCAGCATTTGCATTAACATGGCTGCCGCTTTTTTCCGGCTTGGGGAAATGCCGGAGAAAAGCGCCAGTCTAGACGTGATTCTCCGGAAAATAAAGCCTTTTCCGGAGGATTTCTTATTCCTACTTTCAAGTAGGAATAAGAAATCCTCCGGAAAAGGCTTTATTTTCCGGAGAATAACGGAGATTTGCCTATTCCAACGTGCTACATTAGCATCCCTTTTCCGGAAGGGATGCCAGTGTAGACGTAGCCACCCTGTGTGGCAGGCTCCTCTGTGAACACATGGAAGGGAGGTCAGAGAAGAGTAAGGAGGCTAAATCTGTCTTGCTGGGTCAAGGAGTTGTAGGGAGGGGCTGGCAAATGTCTCAGGGGTGTAAACGCCAAGGAGGGGGAAGGATCTTCTGAAGACATTACCCCATGCGAGAGTAAGGATGGTAAGTATCCACTGACTGACGATGCATTTTGCATTGACTATTCAATTAGTCGACAGGGGTCCTCGGTCTTTGGAGCCCTAGGGTTCAGTATCAGCGGGGTAGCCGTGTTAGTCTGCATCCGCAAAAGCCCTAGGGTTGTCGCTACACTTCAAAGGCAAAAGCCTCATGTGGAGCCTGGGATCAGCTGACCCTGGGCTCCGTGTGGCGCTGCCACTTTGAAACTCCACATGCAGCCTGGGGACACCCCAGCTGACCTTGGGCTCCGCACGGCATTTCAAAGCGGCAGCACCGCACGGAGCCCAGCATCTGGCCCCAGGCTTCAAGAAGCGCTGTCCCCCCTCTTCTCCCCCCCCCCCGCTGCCTCTGTCTGGTAGTGGCAGCAAGGGGGGGAAGTGACTAGTTGATTATCCTGTCGACTAGTCCTTCACATCCCTAGTGGTTAGATATGGCTGGATGTCTGGTGCGTGTGTGTGTTCCCTCTGTGTGCCACCCCAGCCTTGCCCTGACAGCTGGCACAGCAGACCTCGAGCGAGCTGCCCAGTGACCACAAGATCCATTAAGGGACAAAGGCAGCCAGGCAGAGCATCCTGCAGACTCTACCAGGCCACTAATACGTGCATCCTGTAACAATGGACCAACTCAGGGAACGCAGGACTTCCTGTCCCTCCCTAGGCCAAAGACACTGCCTCTGAGATACGTCCTTAGACCCTGATTCATACAGGTTAGTACTGCCCCCAGCGTGGCTAGTTATCACCCAAAGCTTGTACGTGTAGGTTCAATTAAAGCATCTCTACTACGTACTGTCGCCCTGACCTCTTTTCGGAGGTGCTGGTGTGTTCCTGGGGGACGATTTTGTACCATGCAGCAAGATGCTGTGGTACCCCTTGACATCAGGATGTGTTTGTGCCAGCGCTCTGGGACTAGCAGCTCCACCTAGGCTGTATTTCCCTACGTTGTTTATGAGAAGGCCAGGTGAGACAGTACCAAAAGCCCTACTAAAGTCAGGGGTATACCACATCTACCGCTTCCCAGCATCTACAGGGCTTCTTACGGGGTCAAAGAACACTGGTAGATTGACTTAAAAAACAACAAATAGACTAGTAGCACTTTAAAGACTAACCACACATGTCGATAGGTTTATGAGCTTTCCTGGTTTGATTTGTTCTTGACAAATCCATGCTGATAGTTCCTGAACACCTTGTTATCTTCAAGGTGGCTGTGAATTGATTGGGATGGGGTGGGGCAGAGGGACAGGTGGGCCTGCAGAAACGATTTGCTAACAGGGAGGTGTTTCTGAAGGCCAATTCTGCCCTGACCTCCGGGGGTGGTCCCCACCCAGCCTGTGCCTATCTTTGATGGCTACCAAACACGCAGGTAAACGTGGGCATCCCTCGCTGCCACCGGAGGGAAGTCGGCAGCTAGCGAAAGCCACAACACATGTGCCCTTGAAACCAAAACCACAGCATCCTCAAGAGCTGGGGTATCCGCCACAACAGGAGGTGTGAAACCAGAAGACTGAACGGTGGGATGCAGAACCATGGGATGGTGAGGCAGGGGGCTCGGAGAGCTAGGAGTCCTGGGATCTGTTCTCACTTCTACCACGGTCTTGCCATCTGACCCTTCGCTGCCTCAGTTTACCCCGCCATAAAACAGGATGACAGTCTTTTATTGCTAACAGAATAGCAATAAAATAATAATCGGAGTTTACGCAGCAGCTCCCATGCAAGGATCCCAGACAGGACATGGCTGAGCCGCACAGCTAGGGCAAGTTGGATTTTTTTCCACGGAAACCGACAGGTCAGCATTCGACTTTTCACAGGTCTCTGTCAAAAACCTGAATTCCTGAGACCTGAAATCCTTCCTTTCCTGCAGTGCTGCCTGGGAGTTGTCGTTTGGGAACCTCCGGCCCCCGTTTCTCTCGGTGGGTCTAGCTCCCAGCGGAACGTCATCTCGTCTGGTGCACCCGGCCCAGAGAAAGGAGACTCTGGTGCATCATGGGAGATGTAGTTTAACCAGAGAGCTGAGCCAAAGGAGACTGGGAGTGCAGGACACCTGAACTACAACTCCCAGGAGGCTCCGGCAAAGTGCAAAGTTGTAATTCTGCAGAGCATGGTGAGGGGAGCCCCAGGGAGTCGGGGAGCCCAGTACAGGTCCCGTACGGCACGTTACATGTAACCCACACGCCCGCTGGGAGGGGGGTGTCACTGGCCCGTGGAGTGGCACCGAGACCGCTTACAGATGAGCTTGCTCTGCAGCCATCGCTGGGAGCCAGCTGGCCTTTTGCTCATGCTCATGGACTAAGCTCCAGAGGCCCCAGGTTTGAGCCTATCTGTGGGTGCCTTACGCACACGCTGCGTTTCCAGCGGCTGGTGCTCCCTCCTGCACACCAGCCCTGCCAGGGAACACCAGCCGCTGGAAACGCAGCGCCCTGGCTGCCCTACACACGCCCCCTCCCTCTGGGGGGCTGAGCAGGGAACCCCCAACGGAAAGTGGGCGGCACCCACCGAGGAGCGAGAGGAATTCCGTGGCCCCCTCGCTGGCTGCTGGGACCCTCTGCACCGGCGCTGGCGGGTCCCCCTCGTCCATCCCGGGCCGAACGAGGAGGCGAGGCGTTCAGTCAGGGTCGGAGGCCGCACACCTGGAGATCCTGCCTGGGAGACCCAGAGCCCAGAGCAAGGCAGCCAGGAATCGCCCCCCCCCCCCCACCCCTGTGCACGGTCCAGGGGGGCCATACAGGTCTCCACCCCCAGCCCTGCAAACCCCGGATCGGGCCCTTCCCCCAACCGCCCAGCCCCCCACGGAGCCGCCCCCCCCCCCCGTGCACGGTCCAGGGGGGCCATACAGGTCTCCACCCCCAGCCCTGCAAACCCCGGATCGGGCCCTTCCCCCAACCGCCCAGCCCCCCACGGAGCCGCCCCCCCCCCGTGCACGGTCCAGGGGGGCCATACAGGTCTCCACCCCCAGCCCTGCAAACCCCGGATCGGGCCCTTCCCCCAACCGCCCAGCCCCCCACGGAGCCGCCCCCCCCCGTGCACGGTCCAGGGGGGCCATACAGGTCTCCACCCCCAGCCCTGCAAACCCCGGATCGGGCCCTTCCCCCAACCGCCCAGCCCCCCACGGAGCCGCCCCCCCCCGTGCACGGTCCAGGGGGGCCATACAGGTCTCCACCCCCAGCCCTGCAAACCCCGGATCGGGCCCTTCCCCCAACCGCCCAGCCCCCCCCCCCATGCACGGCCCCACCCACCTCAGCCCTGCGATCGGGGCTCGCCGGGAGCGACCCCGAGCCGCCGGCCAAGGGGGAGCCCCACGTGGCTTTAGGGGCTCGCGGCGCACCCCGCAATGTATCCAACCGTCCCCGCGGTAACCGGGCTCGCCCCGCCCCTTAAAGGGACAGGACGCCGGGAGCGGGCGGAGCAGCCTGGAGGGGGGGGGACAGTCCGAGGTCACGGTCCCCCCCCCCGTCTTCGCGGGCTGGGGTGGGAGGGGGCTCCGCAGTGGGGGGAGGGGGCAGCGGTTTGCAGGGCCGGGGGGGCAGAGGGGCTCAGGTCCCCCCGGAGGCTGAGGCTGCGGTGAGGGGCGCTGCCGAGAGCCGGGGGGGGGGCAGAACCTGCCCGGCCCCAGGATCGACCCCCGCGGCTACCGGGTCCCCTGGCCAGCAGCAGCCCCCCCCCCCCCCGGCGGGGCAGGGGCTTAGCCCGGCGGCACGGGCCTGGGCGGCGGGGAAAGTCCTGGCCCGGTCCGGCCTGAGCCCCCGGGAGAGGGGCCGCGCCCACGGGCGGTCCTGCGAGCTGCCCGGCCCAAGCGGCTGCAGCGAGAGGGACGCGTCGGCAGGGGGAAGCCGCCGCCCGGGAACCGCACGGAGCCCCCCCGCGGGGGGGATCCCGGAGCCCGGCCCGGCTGCCAAACCCGGAGCGAACCCCTCGCCGCTCGTGCAGCCGGGGCCGCGTTGCACCAGGACCCCCCCCGCATTTTTCACCAGGACAGACCCCCCCCCAGGACTGGCCCGCAGCCCCCCCTCCCCGCTTTGTTCCACTGTCCCCTGCGCTAGCTGCTTCGGCCCCCTTATGCCCCGCAGGCTCTCGGGGCCCGCAAGGGGCTTCCCCTTTGGGGGTCTCCACCCTGAGACCCAGCCTGCAGCCCGGCCCTCGGGACAAGGCCCCTCCCTGCAAGAGAGATCCGGGGGGGGGGCTGGAAATCAGATGGGGGGGGCTTAACACAGGGCAGTTGCTTCTTCAGCCCCCTTCAGTGCAAAGCCACATTGCTCCCCTCCCGCCTCTGCTCTGCCCACCCCGAGTCCCCCCGTCCTCTAACACCGCCCACCTCCCACGCCGCCCTGTGCCTGGCACGAGCCTCCGGCCGCCCGTCAGGGCCTTCTCTGCCCTGAGCCTCGCCCCGCCACGGTCCCCCAGCGCCTCGGCAGTGGCAGGGCGAGGCGGGGAACCGGGGGTCTCCGCGTGCCAGTCTATTGCCCCCTGGCCGCACCCCACTTCCTCATTCGCTTCCCCCCAATTCATGGGCAGCCGGTGTTGCAGGCAAGGGAAAGCGCAGCCTTCCCCAGCTGCCCACACACCCGCCACCAGGGCAGCCTGGCTCCCCCGGCCTCTGGGGACAGGGCAGGCTGGGGTGGGCAGCGCTTGGCTCCAGGGGTGGGGCTTGGTCTTGCCTTCCCCAGCTGCCTGCGCCCCCCTCTTCTCAGCTGGCAGGTTGCTGTGTGGCAGGTCTCTCACCCCCCGAAGGCTGGATCCCCCATGCCTGGCTAGCCAGGAGAGGCAGCCTCCCTGCGGGGGGCCAGACCGCTGGGATCGACCCCCCCCACACACCTGGGGGTGGAGGTTCACGCACTAGAGCGCGTGCAGGCAGCTACAGGACAAAGGGCAGGCCAGAGAGCGTGCCTGGGTGTGAAGGGGGCGATAGCTCCCCACCCCCACCCCCACCCCGGGCCACTGGGCAGCCTGGGAGGGAGGCCGCTGACCCAGCTGAGTGTCCCTGGACTGGGGGGGGGGGGAGTGGCACAGCACAGATCCAGCAAGGGTGGCAGCAGGTCTGCCCGGCTCAGGCTGGGCCTGGCTCTCTCCCCCACGTTGAGCCAAGCCCCCGCGGCCCAGCTCCCAAACCTCCCCCCCCCACACACACACTTCTGCTAACAGGCCCTGCAGTTACTCACCCCCCCCAGGGGCACAGGTCACAGGGACCAGTGGGAGCTCCCCCTCCCCCGACACCTTCCAGGCCCCCAAACCACTTCCCCCCCCCCCCCCCCCCGCAGCTGCCTTCTTTCTGCCCTGCAGGTACCTGGCCTAGCCGGGGGCTCCCCTCGGCTTTGTATCCTACCCCCCTTCGCTCTGCCCGCTGGAGGCCCGGCTCTCCCCCCCCCCCCCGGCGTGGGACAGCTGCCCTGGCCTGGGGGGAGAACCCAAAGCCACTTGCTGGGCAGTAGGGGGGGCTGTCTGGCCTACCCCTGGCCATACCCCTCACTCCGCCTGCTGCAGGGAAAGGCCCTTGGACCGGACCTCCCTCGCCCAGGCCATGCGCTGTACCTCCCAAACCAGCCCCTCCCAAGGGCCAGGCATGGCCAAGCCGGTTCAGGGCCAGGCAAGGAGGGCAGGGGACAGCAGCCTTGGGCCTGTGGAAAGATACAGCCACACCCGGTTACAGGGCCAGGGGCCTGGCGAAAGGCCCAGCCTCCTGCTCTCTCTCTCCAGTCCACCAAGGCGTCTGGCACAGGAGGAGGGAGGAGGGCAGCCCGTGAAGGGTTAAACTCCCCTTTCCCCAGGGATCCATCCTGCTCCAAGGCCCAAGCGCAGCAAAGTTGCTGGTCTCCGCCCGGGCTTACGGGGAAACGTGCTGGGATTCAAGAGGGGGCGAGACGTTCCCAGGCTGGGGCAGTAACCTAGAAAGGGGGGATCCCCTCTCTCCAGTCTGATGGGATCCCCAACTGTGCCTATCCCCCCCGTACCCTCGCCAGCTCCGTCTGATGGTACCTCCTGGCCGCAGAGAATAATGGGGTGCCCCCCGTCAGGGCTGCAAACAGCGCTGGGATGCATTGGCACGGGAGGGTCCCAGTTCACGCCCGCACCACCGCCCCCCTGCACGAGCGCAAAGGCCACTCGCACCAACACCGCTAAAACGAAGGGTTGATTTATTGGCATTTAAAATCCAAGGACAACACGGGACAGTGGCTACAGGAGGCTGCGTGCTCCCAGCCCAACTCCCAGCGCCGGGAACGAACACGGACAGCGGAAGCCTGCCTCCTGCCCCTCTCCACACCCACTGCCTCCAGTGCTGCCTGGCTCAGCTAAAGCCTCACAGTGCGAAATCGCTAGTGGTGATCTATTTCCAAGGGCAAGAGAAAGGGAAGGGGGGGGGAAAACAGACATGGAGTAAATCCTAACCTAACGTATCATCTCTAACGCTGCGTTCTGCCGCACTGCCCAGCCAGCAGCTTCCAGCCGCTTTACAGACCCCAGGGAGCCCCCCCAGCCGCTTTCAGGGCAGGTATGGGCCCTAGTTCACAGATGGGGAAACTGAGGCACAGAGCAGTGACACGACCTGTCCCAGGTCACCCAGCAGGAGCTGGGAATGGAACGCCAGTGTCCTGTACTCTCTGTTTTCCTCCCCCCAGGTTGCTGCATTTTTAAATCAAGGGAGTTTTGGTAACAATTTAAACCTGGAGAGCTCAGCTAGTCACCAGAACCCCTCCCAAACCCAGCTCCGCTCCATAATGCTTTTACGTCTCCAGAGCCCTTCCCCCAGCGGCCCTCACTCACGACCTCCATGGGAGACTGGGAAGGAATATTGCTATTTCAGAATTGGGGAAACTGAGGTAGCAGTCTCTCCCAGGGGTTGTGTGTGGCTATACAGATTTTGCACGCACACACACACCCCCCATTACTTACACACACACACCCCTTTTCCCCCTCCCACCACTCCCAGGAGCATGGACATAGGAGCAGCTCCGCAAAGTAACCAGATCACTTCACCCCCCTACACCCACTTTTCCAGCCCCTCTCTAGAGAAACACCCCCCGCAACCACCCAACCTCTGCCCTACGCTGCACTCTGAAAAGTCCATGTCTCCAGTTAGCCTCTTCTGCAGCATTCACTGGGACAAAGATGCCTAACCCGGGCTCAGGCCTGGCTGTCTGGGGTATGCTCCTTGTTCCCTGGATGATGGGTGAATTCACAATCCCCCCTCCCCATTTGTTGACTCTCACTTTTCCCCCCACTACAGATCCCTTGTGCATGTGTACGTTGTGTTCACCGACTGCGAAGGGCAACAAACGTAGCCCGGTGCATGGTGACAGAGGATTCCCTTTGATTGCTGTAGCCGGTGGAACTCATTGCCACAAGAGAGCAGCGAGCCCAAGAGCTGAGTAGGACCCAACACAGGGTCAGACATTTATACTGCTAAGATTAGGGGTGGAGAAGATGCGGGTCGGCTTCGGCCCACGTCACTGGATCGGGCCTGCGGCTGACTCATTAGGACCCTCAAGGCACAAAGCAGCTCACACCCCTCAAAACAGCTGGCTGCTTTCTGCTCTGGACGCCGGGGGAGGCTTCACGTGCTGCCCCCGCCCAGCGCAATCTCTCCACTCCCATTGGCCAGTTTCTGTGCTCTCACACCTGGTGCCGTAAGGGGAGGAAGCGGGCTGGGGGGGCCGACCAGAACCGGACCACAGTGCAAACCCCTCGGCGCCACAGCTGGTCCAAGCGGAAAGCCCCTCGGGCCCCCGCCACCTGGCCCCACTCTGGGTTCCCAGCAATCTGGCCCCGAGCTGGGGCTGCGCAGGAAGCAGGGGGCTCAGAGGCAGGGGGCTGCGTGGCTCTGAAGCGCCCCCCGCAGGCTCTGAAGAGAGCAGCAAGTCTCCCAGCCCCCAGCGCAAAGGGAGGGGCGTAGAACGGCCGCCGGGCTGGGGGTCTGCGATAGAAACGCCCGGGGACTGTGCGCTTGGAGCAGGGACCTGAAAACACACCCGGCCCCCCCCAAACACACCCCCAGTCAATGGAGCAGCTCTCACTTCAGGCAGGGAATTCCATCACCAAAGTTAACACGGCCCCTGGAGAGAAGCCCCCAGCCCGGCAGGGAGCAGCCCCACGGCCCGGTCCCATCCTTGCTCCCTGCTAGGGCTGCGCCTGCCTCCGTGGGCCAGGGAGGACGGGGCTGGCAGGAGCGCTCAGCGCCAGGTGGGTTTTTCCGTCCACTCCCCGAGCTGAGTCTGTGCAGCGGCGCCCCCCGCTGGAACATCTGGCCCAGCCCCGTCTCTCCCCGCCGGAACATCTGGCCCAGCCCCGTCTCTCCCCGCCAGCAGCAGGCTGGGCAGGCACTCCCGCAGCAGGCAGCGGCTCTTCCCCACGGGGCGGCTGGGGCAGGATGCAGAGGAAGCGGCCGACAGACCAGTGGCCATGCCCCTCCCCACATGCTGGGGCGCCCTGGGGCCCGGCTTCCACCGGCCAGCCCCACAGAAAGAGGCACAGCCTGCTCCCCGGAAAAGCCTTTCCAGGCCCCCCCGCCAGCCCCCAGCTGGGGGTGTTAACTCATCCCCCGCAGCAGTCAAAGGGCAGCTGGCACACGTCCAATCAGACTCCTCCTGGGGGGGTGTCAGCCTGGAGTTTGCCCCCCCTTCTTCTTTCCACTGGGGGGGGAGATGCCTGCTGAACCCGACTATCCACAGGGCCGAGGTGGGGGCGTTTCTGCTCACTAATCCGGCCCAGCATCACTTGGGGGATCCTTTCCAAGCCAGCTGCTCCCCACCCCACGGGGAAGCTCCCTCTCCTTGGGGAGGCCAGCAGCAGGCCTCGCGCGGCCCCGCCGGGGGGCTAGTTGGCTCTGTAGACGTCCTTGCGGTGCCGCACCTCCTTCAGCACCCGCGCCCGGAAGCTCTCCCAGTCCTCGTCGCTCAGCGGCTGCAGGCCCAGGGCCCGGTGCAGCTCCCGGCAGTGGGTCCGCAGGAACGGGTTGTACTCCTTCTCCTCCCCGATGGTGGAGGGGCACTGGGGCGGGGAGAGAGGGGGGTGGGTCAGCCCAGAGCCATGTGCCCTGCACAGAGCTGCAGGCCCTGGAGACTACCCATCCCAGCATGCAATGCACGATCTGCAGCAGAGAGGGGCGTGCTGGGATGGGTAGCCCCTAGGGGCTGCTCTGTGCTGAAGGCAGCAGGGCGCACTCCACGCTGTGCTCCCCAGGAGCGGCACCGCGGCCGCCCGTTTGCACCCAAGCTCCATGACGCCGCCACAATTTGCATGGCTCCTCCCGCTGCTTGTACCCAGAGACCGGCTCCTCTGCTCCCGTTTCAAAGCCATTTCCCTCACACCCGCATGCGCCACTGTAGAGCTACTGAAATGCAGCTGCCTCTGGGGAGGGGCGTGGCAGCCATACTTAACAGCAGGCTGCTCCGACACGCCGAACAAGTCCTGCTTGAAACCCAGCGAGGTGAGTTTCGGGAGGAGGAATGGAATTACCCAGGCACCCACTGCCGACAGTGGGGGGCCGAGACACCTTTGCGGGGTGCAGTGACACTGTTGGGGGGTGCAGGGGGAGCTAGCAGTGCTGTGGCATGTGTGGGAGGGATCGACACCTGCTTGCCGAGCCCAGCCCTTGCAATGCCGGGGCTCCCAGCCTGCCGGCCACGTGGCGAGGGGTTAACACTGCAGCACACGGCTGACCCCAGATGGCCGCTCCCTGGCCTTGCCCGATGCCCTGGGTTCCGGTTCCGGCGGGCGGGCGGGGATTCAAACCACCCTGCTGCCGGGCAAGGAAGCAGCTGGATCTGAGCAGCAGCGGAAGCAGCATGTGCATCTGGCCAGGTGTTTCCCAGCCCTGGTGCAGGGAGAGGGGCAAGAGCCAGGAAGACGGGCCCCAGGCCCCGGGGCCGGTCGCCCCTGCTACTCACCGTGCTCCTCTTCTCCAGCCGCTGCTGCGTCACCCACTGCAGCTTCTGCTCCAGCACCGGGTTCTCCGGCTCCAGCAGGCTGGCGAACATCAGGCACTCCTGGGCGTACTCGTGTCCTGGGGAGCAGGGGGCAGCAACCGGGGGAGAGGGGCTGGGGTGAGCTGAGCGCCCCTCGGAGCCCACCCAGGGACATTCCCGACTCTCTGGGGACCTCGCACCAGCCTTCGGCCCCTTGGGTCCCCTGCAGCCAGCTGGGAAGTTTAGCTCTCAGGAGCCACGGCACCAGCGCTGGGGACGCCCCTCAATCCCAACCAGCCCCCCCCAGCCCAGCTGAGCTCCTGGCCTGCCCGGCAGGGACGCCATCTGGTGCAGGGACCCCCCTGTCTCCCCATGCGGGGCAGAGGGCCCCCCACACTCATAGCACTGAAATCCAGGCTGGCTCCTGCCCCCGCAGCTCAGTGTGGCTGGGGAGAGCCCCCTGCCTCTGTACCCCCCCACCCCCGGCCGGCCACCCAGCTGGGTGCTCACCTGGCCAGAGCAACGTGTCCTCTGCCAGCTCGGCAGCCGTGTCCAGCGAGGCCAGCATGGTTTCCGGTGTCCCCTCGAATATCCGCCCTGCAAGGCCGGGGGAGTGGGGGGCGCGTGACTCAGAGGAAGGGATCGTGGTCCCCACGTGCCACAGACCACCAGGAACAGCATCCTGGGGTCTCAGCACCTAGGGCCTCTGGCATCACTGGGCCAGCAGGCAAGGGGCCCCCCAGCCGCACCTCACCTGGGGTGCGAGGGGGTGGTTCTGACCTGTGTGGGGTCTCGTGGCCCCCATTCATCCCCCACCAGCAGTGTCCAGACCGCCACAGGCCCCACAGGGCACCCATGAGCGGCCCCAACCCTGGAGGATAATGGACACGCTACTGCCGCCAAGGGGGGGAGCGCCCCCGGGACAGAGAGGAGCCTCTGGAGCTGGAGGATCCGAGTTCTGACCGGATGCTGCCCACCGGGCGCAGACCCCGGCATCCCCAGAGTGGGGTGGGCCAGAGGGGCATCAGAGAAGGGACCCGAGGACACTCGGGGGCCTCTTGCTCACCAACACCACGCCCCAGCCGCTCCCCCCCCCAGCGCTAAAATGCAGCCACCTCTGGGGAGGAACAGGGCAGCCTAGGGAAGCCCAGACACGTGGCAGAGTGAAGGGAGGGAGCAGGGGGGCCTGAGTCCCCCGACAGAGCCGAAGGGCCCAGCTCACCGCAGCCCGAGAGGAAGAGGAGGTCTCCAGAGAAGAGGCAGGCCGGCCCCGCGAAGGGCTTCCCGTCCAACACGTAGACCATGTGCCCCACGGTGTGGCCGGGGGTGAAGAGCGCCTTGAAGCGCAGCTGTCCCACGGAGACGACCTCCTTATCCAAGAGGGGGCTGCAAGAGCGAAGGGGGGAGGCTCTTAGGGGGCGGGACGGCCACCGAGCCGTGGGCTCGGGGGCGGGGTCAGGCAGCGTGTCCCGGCCCCCTTGGGAACAGGCAAAGGCCGGCCCAGCAGTGACCATCCAAGCGGCTGCTGATTGGCCCACACGTGGCATGAGCGTGGCAGGGCTCAGCCCAGCTCCATCCGCACCCCTGGGGCAGGTGCAGCAGAGACGGGGGCCACAGAGCAGGGCTGCCCGCTCATCCCGGAGGGCAGGAGGCCCAGCCCCTGCGGGCACATGACCCCCCCCACCCCCGCCCCCGCCCCACTTACTTGGTGAGCTCAGAGATGGAGTCATAGGCGCTGCCGTACACCTTGCAGGAGCTGTGACGCCGCCGCAGCGCCGTGTTCCCCCCGCTGTGATCCCTGCACGAGAGACACCGTCAGCCCCCCCGCCAGGCGCCCCCCGCGCCAGAGATGCCGTCAGCCCCCCCCGCCAGGCGCCCCCCGCGCCAGAGATGCCGTCAGCCCCCCGCCAGGCGCCCCCCGCGCCAGAGATGCCGTCAGCCCCCCGCGCCAGAGACGCCGTCAGCCCCCCGCCAGGCGCCCCCCGCGCCAGAGACGCCGTCAGCCCCCCCGCCAGGCGCCCCCCGTGCCAGAGACGCCGTCAGCCCCCCCGCCAGGGAGCCCCTCCCAGTGGCTAGGACGGGGGGGGCAGATTTTAAGGGTACTGAGAGGAGAATCCAGGGGGATACCCCCAAGGAAGGGTGGGGCCTCGGCTGGAGACACCATCTCACGGGGGCTCCGGGGCTGCGTCCGTTCCTAAGGGAGCGAGGGCCGGCCCAGGGCCCCCCAGCAGTCACAGCCCAGGGCCTGGGCCAGGGAAGCAGAGCGAGGTCTGGAGTCCCCCTCCCCTGCTCACAAGGGGCTTGCACGACGGGCTCTCCTCAGCTCCACCAACCCCCCAGGTCTCCCTCTGCTCCGGCACCGCCCATCGCTTCCACACGCCAGCGCCGGGCCCTGCCCTTCCCCCACTCCCCACCCGCCCCTCCCAGCCCTTACCAGTGTTTGTGGGTGCACAGGATGGCCTCCAGCGTCACCCCCTCCTGCTCGATGGCAGCCTGGGAGAGGAGAGAGCGTAACAGCAGCAGCCCCGCCACCCATGGGCTCTGCCCCCAGCCTGGGGCAAGCTTCCCCCCCCCCCAGCTAAAGCACAGGTGGGGGGTGTTGGGAGCGACTGCATCAATGAACGGGGAGGCCCCTGGGTTCATTCCGTGCGAAGAAATGGCTCCCAGACCCCCCCACCGCTCCCCGTGGTTCATTCCGTGCGATGGAACGGCCCCCAGAACCCCCCACCGCTCCCCGTGGTTCATTTTGTGCGAAGGAACAGCCCCAGAGCCCGGCGCCCCCCAGACCCCCCCGCTGCCCACCGTGGTACACTCCGTGTGAAGGAACGGTCCCCAGAGCCCCCCACCGCTCCCCGTGGTTCATTCCGTGCGATGGAACGGCCCCCAGAGCCCGCCATGGTTCGCGCCGTGTAAACACCCCCTAGAGCCCGCTCCTGCCCCCAGAGATGATGGGGGAGGCTTGCCCCCCCCCGCCCAGGAGTGCCACAGGGCAGGCAGGAGCAGAACGCAAACCCAGGGCCCCCCACGCAGCACAGGGCCCTGGGGGGTCTGGACTCTCCTGGGGGCCCTGCCGGCCCCACCTCGCTGCTGGGGACCCCCAGGGCGGCTCTGGCTCTGCTGGGGCCGAGCAATGGGCCAGCTAACCCGGATCCTGCCTGACCACGGCGGTGCCAGGTGCTGCGGACGCAGAGAACGGACCAGGGCAAGGAGCAAGTGGCCCATCCCGTCGGCAGGGCCCTCCCTTGGGGTGCATGGGCCAGGACCCTGCCCTCCCCCCTGCTGCCGGCACCAGGCCTCCTGATAACCCCACCGGCCACCCCGAGCCCCCCGAAGCGCAGAGCCCTGCACCAGGGCCCCAAGCCGTCCTACTGACAGGACAGCTCTGCGCTGGCTGGTCCCAGCCCCTGACAGCATGGCTAACAGGCACTGAGGGACCTGCCCTCCAGGAACTTCCCTAGGTCCTTTGGGAACCTAGGTCCCCAGCATCCCCTGGCAGGGAGTTCCACAGGTTGACTGCGTGCAGGAAAAACTCTTTTCAGTTTGTTTTAAACCTGCTGCCTGATACTTTCATCGGGAGACCCTGGGTCCTGCCTTGAGAGAAGAGGGATTAACACTTCCCTAGTCACGTCCGCCACCCCCTCTCTCGCATCCCCTTAATCACCTCTCCCCGAACCAGAGCGGCCCCAGACTTCACTCCCTGGACCGAAGCTATGTCCTGCCCCCTACCCAAGCATTTCCCTTGTCCTTCCCTGATCTCCTCCTCATGCTACTCACTCTCTTTTGGAGACGCGGGGCCCAGAGCTCCACGTGGCGTTCAAGGCAGGGGTGGGCAATAATTTTTGCCCGGGGCCACTTCAAAAATGTTTGAAGTAGCCCCGGGCCAGCCTGGAAGGGGCGGATTGGCCTGGGAGCGGGGGAGCCCCCTTGCCCCCCCTTCCCACTAGGCACCCATGCCCTGGAAGAGGCTTGGCACGCTCCCCCACCCCCAGGCCAATCAGGGCCTGTGGGCGAGCGAGTACGAGAAGCCTCCTCCTGCCCTGCCAGGAACACGTGGCACTTTGAAGTGCCACATGCTCCTTGCAGGCCAGGGCTGGGCGAAGGAAGCTTCACGCAGCTCCCCCACCCCCAGGCCCTGACTGGCCTAGGCAGGGAAGCAGCAGGGCCTCCGGGCAGGATCCCACCTGCGGAGGCCCGTTAGCCCATCCCTGGTTCAAGGCGAAGGCATCACTGGCATGACGAGATCTTCTCTTATCCAGCCCTCTCCTCGTCGCTCCCAACACGCCGTGCGCCTTCCTGGCGGCTGCGCACGCCAAGGGGCTTTCCGGGAGCCCTCCACGGGGCCGGCTGGTCTCTCTCCAGCGGGAACGGCTAGTTCCCACCCCGTGCTGGGGGAGTCAACCCCGCCCCGCCCCCATCGGCACTGCATTGCATCTGCCCGTGCACCGCTCGGCTCGCGAGCTCCCTTGGGCCTGCCCCCGCCGGCTCCTGGCTCCACTCGCTCCAGCCACTGTGTGTCCTCTGCAAATGTTGCTGCCTCACTTTCATCTGCAGCTCAGACAAGCCATTTCCTGCCCCGGAGCTTTGTACTTCGCAAGCTGTTTAACCAGCAGCACAGAGCTTGGGAGCCCGCCAGGCAACCTCCCGGCCCGCTAGGCAACTTGGGGCCGCGAAGGAGGGGAGGCTGCTCCCACGCCTCCACGGCCGGCCGCGCGAGAGGTGCAGAGCCCGCCGCCGCCCCCCGTGGTTGGCGCCATGCGAAGGAACGGCGCCCAGAGCCCCCTGCCATCCCTCGTGGTTCGCTCCGTGCGAAGGCACAGCCCCCAGAGCCCCCTGCCATCCCTCGTGGTTCGCTCCGTGCGAAGGCACAGCCCCCAGAGCCCCCTGCCATCTCTCGTGGTTCGCTCCGTGCGAAGGCACAGCCCCCAGATCCCCCTTCCATCCCTCGTGGTTCGCTCCGTGCGAAGGAACCGCCCCCAGAGCCCCCTGCCATCTCTCGTGGTTCGCTCCGTGCGAAGGAACCGCCCCCAGAGCCCCCTGCCATCTCTCATGGTTCGCTCCGTGCGAAGGAACCGCCCCCAGAGCCCCCTGCCATCTCTCGTGGTTCGCTCCGTGCGAAGGCACAGCCCCCAGAGCCCCCTGCCATCCCTCGTGGTTCGCTCCGTGCGAAGGCACAGCCCCCAGAGCCCCCTGCCATCCCTCGTGGTTCGCTCCGTGCGAAGGCACAGCCCCCAGAGCCCCCTGCCATCCCTCGTGGTTCGCTCCGTGCGAAGGCACAGCCCCCAGAGCCCCCTGCCATCCCTCGTGGTTCGCTCCGTGCGAAGGCACAGCCCCCAGAGCCCCCTGCCATCCCTCGTGTTTCGCTCCGTGCGAAGGCACAGCCCCCAGAGCCCCCTGCCATCCCTCGTGGTTCGCTCCGTGCGAAGGCACAGCCCCCAGAGCCCCCTGCCATCCCTCGTGGTTTGCTCCGTGCGAAGGAACCGCCCCCAGAGCCTCCCGCCTGCCATCCTCCGTGGTTCGCTCCGTGCGAAGGAACAGCCCCCAGAGCCCGCCGGTGCCCCCAGGGACGATGGAGGAGGCTCGCCCCCCCCCAGGAGTGCCACAGGGCAGGCAGAGAGCAGAACGCAAACCCAGGGCCCCCCACGCAGCACAGGGCCCTGGGGGGTCTGGACTCTCCCGGGGGCCCGGCCAGCCCCACCTCGCTGCTGGGGACCCCCAGGGCGGCTCTGGCTCTGAGCGACGGGCCAGCTAACACAGATCCTGCCTGACCGTAGCTGGTGCTGCAGAAGCCCCCGGGCTGCTGTGCCAGACCCACTCTTCTCTTCATCGGGGGCCCCTCGTGCGAGCTCCGCGGGGGGCTCGGAGCCCCCCAGCTGTTCCCTAAGGCCCATGGCCCTGCCTGCTGCTTCCGCAGGGGTCCCGGGGGGCAAGGGAGGGGATCTGTCAGAGTCAGCCCTGTCCTGCTGGGGACCGCCGGGAAAACTCCGCCCTGGCCAGCGGCTGCGTCTCTCCGGATCGGTTTGCGGGGACGCGCCAGTCTGGGATTCACGGCTCTTGCCGGGGAGGGAGGCCCAGGCGCCGAGGGGTTAAACAGCAGCAGCGCCAGCGCAGTAGCACTTGGCATGCACTCGGGCTGGCCCGTCACTCAGCAAGCTGGGACAAGGCTCCAGAGAAGTCAGCCCAGGCCACGTGGGGCAGGGAGCCTGGCACGGCCTGGCCACGTACACGGGGCACCACAGTCACACTCGCCCGGGCACCAGAGCGGAGCTAGCGGCAGGTTTGCATCGACCCCCCCCCCCCCCCGTGCGCCATCTTGCCGTGCCAGAGGCGCCAAGGAGCAGACACGGCTGCTGGCACTTTCTCCCGCCACTTGGCCTGGCCACGGCAGGGATACAACAGGCAGCCAAGCTCTCGGTCGAGCAGCAAGGCAGTGCATGGCTCCGTTGCCCTCTGCTGCTCCCCTGTGTCATGGCCCCTATACTGCTAAGACTCAAAGGGGATTCGCCTTTGTGCTGTGCAGCTGTCGGAGCAGGACCCAGCCCAGCTGTTATGACATGCAGCTCGGACACAAGCCCGGAGCCTGGGTCCTGCCCCGGCTCTGTGGCCCCCCGCTTCCTGCCTCCCCGCGAGCAGGGGGGTGCCAGAGGGGGTATTTCCCACCCCCAAGAAGGGACGGCTGCATTTCCTTTCTGCGCCCTCCCCGACAGCCCTGCCTGGCTCCCTGTTCATCCTCCCCTCCCCCTTCCACAGTCCGCTCGCTCTCAGGGGTTCAGCCTTCCCCGTCACCATGGCATCTGGGCTCCTACCCTGCCAGATCAATAGCAGCTGCCCAGTCCCTGGGGGCTCCGTGGAGTCTCTGGCACCCCCGGACGCGGAACAAACAGGCGGCCGAACAAAGGGCTTGTGGCCTCCGGCAGCAGGAAGAGGGGGCTGGGCGGGTGGCCGCAGAGGCCTTTGAAGTGCGGGCGGAGGGGGGGGGCTGATCTTTGATGCCTGCCGGGGAGGGAGGGGCAGGCAGGGATTGGAGCTACTGGCAAAGGCATGCCCAGGCGGAAGTGAGCAACCCCCCCCTCAGCCCCACAGCCACTCCAAAGTGTGGCCATCGCATGGGGGTCCCCTCCCCCTCCCCTGCTGCATCTCCCCCTGCACCAGGCTGTCTCAGGGCACGGCTCCTGGTCAGTTTCTCAGGCTGGCAGGTGCCGTTGGGGTGGCAGAGCGCCCCCGCCAGGGCAGGAGAGGAGCTGCCCCGTGTGTCGGGCCCCGGGGGGTGGGGGCTCTCACCTGGACGGCCAGCGGGTCGGAGGGGTCGACGGCGGCGGCAGCGTTGGAGCAGGTGTCGATGACCAGGTAGCTGTAGTTGTTGGATAACACTGGGATGGGCAGGATCTTGACCCCTGGGGGACCAGGGCAGACGGACAAGCAGCTGAGAGGGGGAATCTGAGCCGGAGCCCCCCGGGTCCGGGCCCAACCAGCTCAGAATGGGGGAGTCTGAGCAGACGAGGCCCCGGTTACGGCTGGAGCCGCTCAGGCGATTCGGGGGCTGCCAGGGAGACCCCCCCCAGTTGGCACCTGGAGCCACGTGTCAGCACGATGCAGCTCGGCACCGCCAGCTCTCCAGCCCGGGGCTCTGCTCCTGGAGCTAAGGGAGCAGCTCCCCTCGTGGGGAGCAGTAGTAGGCTCTTATCCTCTTGTGCACCAGCTGCTGGAGGTGGCTAGCGACCCGCCCCCCTGCAGGGCGAGACCTTGGCACCCCGGCCTCGTGGGGATGCCCGAGGACAGACGCCGGGAGTGGGGGAGGGGGCAGCCCCAGCAGTTCAGGACTCACCGCTGAACACCACGGGCTGGGGGATGGAGTGGCCATGCGGGAACCGGTCCCGGGCTCTCTTCATCTGGCGCTTGTAGAACAGGTAGCCCAGCTTGGTGCGGGTGTACAGGCTGTACCTGGGGAGACAAGCGAGGGTGAGACACACAGGGCCCGTCTCCCTCCTCCCCCACCCCCGCGGGGCCCTGTCATTCAGTCCCTCTGCCTGCCCCCTCGATGATGGGGGCGGATTGGCGGCAGGATCTGTGGGGCCCGCCCAGAGTGCAGGCAGGAAGGCCCCAGGGTCTGGATTTCCCCCCTTTCCAGGAGCGGGCAGCAAAAGCTTTTGGAGCAAACACTCCCAGCTGCCCCAGGTAGCCCGGGGCAGTGGCCAGGGGACAATGGGAGCCCAAGGAGCAGGGAGCCAGGACGCCTGGGGTCCACCACGGAGGGACGCCAGACACCCCTGCCAGCAGCCCCGCAAGGAGGGGGCTTTGGGGAGCCCTTGCCGGCCCCTCGCGGGGATCTCGCCCGACACACGTCTGCCGCCGGAGCCCAGTTCAGTCGCTGCCCCCGCGCCCAATAAGCCAGCAAAGCGCCCTGGTGCCTCACCACGAGCAGGGGTCACTGGCCCCCGCCTGTGCCCAGGGCACCCCCCTCCGCGGCCTGGGCCACACTTCCGAGGGGGTGCAGATCAGCGTAGCCTCCTTGGCGTCAATGGGGCTCCGGCCATTCGCACCAGCTGGGGACCCTGGCTCCAGGCCGCCAGCCCCGTGTTGCAGCACAGGAAACGGGATCGGACACAGCTTCACGCACCCCTGCCTCTGCCCCCGGGGAGCCCGGCTCTGCCCCCAGCCCTCCAGCACCCGGGACTGGCACCGCCTGTCTGCCCAGCCCTCCCGCACCCGGGGAGCTCGGCTCTGCCCCCAGCCCTCCAGCACCCGGGACTGGCACTGCCTGTCTGCCCAGCCCCCTCGCACCCGGGGAGCACAGCTCTGCCCCCAGCCCTCCAGCACCCGGGACTGGCACCGCCTGTCTGCCCAGCCCCCTCGCACCCGGGGAGCCCGGCTCTGCCCCCAGCCCTCCAGCACCCGGGACTGGCACCGCCTGTCTGCCTGGCCCCCTCGCACCCGGGGAGCCTGGCTCTGCCCCCAGCCCTCCAGCGCCCAGGACTGGCACCGCCTGTCTGCCCAGCCCCCTCGCACCCGGGGAGCCCGGCTCTGCCCCCAGCCCTCCAGCGCCCGGGACTGGCACCGCCTGTCTGCCCGGCCCCCCCGCACCCGGGGAGCACAGCTCTGCCCCCAGCCCTCCAGCGCCCGGGACTGGCACCGCCTGTCTGCCCAGCCCCCTCGCACCCGGGGAGCCCGGCTCTGCCCCCAGCCCTCCAGCGCCTGGGACTGGCACCGCCTGTCTGCCCAGCCCCCTCGCACCCGGGGAGCCCGGCTCTGCCCCCAGCCCTCCAGCGCCCGGGACTGGCACCGCCTGTCTGCCCAGCCCCCTCGCACCCGGGGAGCCCGGCTCTGCTGCCAGCGCTCCAGGGCTGGCACAGTGGCCAAGCGCCATGCTGGCAGGATCTCCCCACAGGGCCAGCTCCCCCAGAGATGTGGCCCGGGCCCTGCCCCGGTGCACTCTCTGGCGGCTCTCCAAGTCAATGCAACCGCCAGAAGCAGGCAAACCCGGGAGCAAGCCACTGCCAGCTGGCGCCGGAGAGGGGCGGGGGTTACCAGGTGGCAGCAGGCGGCCCTGCTAGCGGTAGGCAGCTCAGGCGGGCAGGCCAGGCACGAGCAGGGGAGCCGAGGCAGGCTGGGGGTCACTGAATGCCTGGGCCCCCTGCAACGCGGGGAGGGAGCTGTGGGTCGGCCCGAGGGGCGCGGGAAGAGAGCACAGCGCCCAGCTGCCCGCAGCCAGCCTCAGGAGGGGGTTCCCAGGCGGCAGCCGACCACGCTGCGGATCGCCATCCCAAAGCGGCCCTCTGGGCACGAGCCGCGGGCAGCCCCTGCACGGACCAAGGCTGGGCCCGGGGGCAGGCGGGCCAGGCTTGAGAGAGGCCCTTTGCCCTTCCCCCCACCCACAATCAGCCTCCAGCTTATCAGGCGGCTCTGGAATTCCCCGGGCAGCAGGAAGTCCGGGCACCCCCGCGGGCCCAGCTGGGCTCGGAGCGAGGGCACAGCCCAGGGAGCCGCTGTCAGCCGGCCCCCCCAGCAGAGGGGTGGGGGGGGGGGGGGATCTGGCAGCTTGCCAAGGAGTCCACCCAGGAGACAACACGCGCGGGAAGCCAGGTGGGTGCCCCAGGGCGGTGGGTTTGGCTGGGGGGCCCCCCCTCCTCTGCGTGGATCCTAGGGCAGGAGGGTCCCAAGCCAGGTGGGTGCGGCTGGGGAGCCCCCCCTCCTCTGCGTGGATCCTAGGGCAGGAGGGTCCCAAGCCAGGTGGGTGCGGCTGGGGAGCCCCCCCTCCTCTGCGTGGATCCTAGGGCAGGAGGGTCCCAAGCCAGCTGCCTTGGGAAACGGGCCTGTTGGGAATTCGGGGCCCTGTGGGGCTGGGGGCCAGTGAGCGGCTGCCTGGAGAAGGAAGGCAGCGGGGGGAGGGGGCGCCATTTCTATTGGTGGCTCTAGACAGGGGCACGAGCCGGAGGGGGGTCTGGAGGGGCCAGCGGGTCCGGACTCCTGGGTTCCCCCCCCCCGAACTCGCCCGCCCTCGTGCCGCAGACCAAGAGGCAAGGCCAGCAGCAGGGTGGTGCCAACCCCCAGCCGGGAGCCGGGCATCTGGTGGGGCCAGGCCAGGGCAAGCTGCGCTGTGTGCAGGCCGGGGGAGCTGGCAGTGCGTGAACCGAGGCTGCCAGTAATTTTCCAGCGGGCTTCCCCGCCCCCAGTTCCCTCCGCCAACGGCTCCGGCCAGCCCTGGGATCACACAGCCGCCCGGCCCCCAGCCCTGCGGTTTCTGAAAGGGGGAACTAGGCAGCAGCAGCCTCAACGGCTTCTCTTGGCTTTTGCTTAGCTCCGTCTGGCTGTCCCGGGCGGGAGGGGGAGGCTCAAACCGTCCCACGAGGTCAAGTGCCCCCAGGCCTCCGCTCATTTCTCCGGTGCCTCCCCCGCTGCGGGTTAGGAAACTGAGGCACGGGGCAGCGACGCGACCCCGCAGGGCTGCATCCTGTTACCTACCAGCTCTGCGTTCTAGGGGAACAGGGAGCGACGCTCACGGGAAACCCCCTCCCCCAGGCCTCAGCTTGAATCACAGACAAAGCAATGAAAAGGCGGGGGGAGACCCCCCCCCGGTCCCCTCCCGACCAGGGCGCTAGGGTTCAGGGAACGCCCCAGCCCCGTCTGCATTGACAGCCCAGAGACATCGCCACGAGCACGCCGCACGGACACCAGCCCTTCCACGCTGAACTCTGGGACACCGAACGCAGAGACGCACGGCCTGATGGGAAGTCTCGGCTCCAGAGGCTAATGACCCCAGGCCTGATCACCCCCAAGTTAGTCCTCATCACACCAATTCTAGGATGGAGCCTATTGATATCCAAATGCTGACACCGCCTCGTTGCATTGTGAGCTCCTTCAGGGAGCATCCCCCATAGCCAGGAGCGACCAGTCTGTCTCACCTGTTTACCCATGAACAAATCCAGGGTCCTCCTCGAACTACTGTCCCGTCCCTACAAAAACTCCTACCCTTGCCCCACGAAAACCTGTTCTGATCCCTGGATTTAAACGAGCAGTTCCATTGAGACGACTTCATCTCCTGCTGGGGGCGCTGCTCGTCTCCTGCCCTCTGGACCCCCAGCACCCCCTCACTGTCTGGGAACCCCAGTGCAAGCTCCACAGAGTAGTGAGGTAGGTAGGTAGGTGCGTGGGTCTCTCCCCCTCTCTCCTATGTAAACTGTTGTACGGTTTGCTAGCCCTAATCTTGGGAATCAGTTTCAATTTAGATTTAATATTGTAACTGTTGTGTGTGTTTGGCTCCCTCACGCCTCTCTATAGTCACTACCCAGAAATAACTAACTTTCACTGTTAAGCTGGTTGCTTCTCTCTTTTCCTTTCTCTTTTGCTCACTGTTTCTCAAGAATAGTGATCGAAATGCAGCCGTGTTAGTCTGGGGTAGCTGAAACAAAAACCAGGACTATGTAGCACTTGAAAGACTAACAAGATGGTTAATCTGAGGAAGTGGGTCTGGCCCACGAAAGCTCATCACCTACTAAACCATCTTGTTAGTCTTCAAAGTGCTACCTAGTCCTGGTTTTTGTTCCTCCCGCGGTGTTGTTTCAGCTCTGCAACAACGCTCACGCGGTGTCACTCTGCAACAACGCTCCTTGTACCCAAGCGACAGATCCCTGTAGCGCCCCAAAATCCAGTGGGGTTGGCTCATCGAGTGGTTTACCAGCGGACGATTGTGGGGTGAGAGTAGGGAAAGGGTAGGGTTGCCAGAGGGTTTCAGCAAAGATACCGGCCACACTTGGCATGACTTCACAATCTACATTCCCTCCTAGTTCTATTTTCCCATTTCTGTTCTCTCAATTTTTCCTGAACAGAAAGCGCCAATACTGGACTGTCCGGTTCAAAACCGGACACCTGGCGACCCTAGGATAGGGGGTGCTGAACCTGGGGCCATGAGGATGGCAGCTGAAAGGGCTGTTTAATCAAGGCCAAAGGCACATGAGGGTGCAGTGTGGCACAGCTGTTGACCCAGCCTGCTGAGGCCAGAGACATAGAGGGGGTCAGTGTGTGAGTGCTGATTCCCCACTCCTCTCGGACGTGCACTGGTAGCGGGTGAGTGTGTGTGGGGCGAAGGTGGGCGAACCCCATCCTGAGGTACCTAGTTCCTGCAGGAGAACTCCAGTGGGAGGGGGAACTGGCAGCAGAGAGCATCAGCTCCATAGGAGAGCACAAGCAGCACACGGATAGAAATGCACCTCCCCCTGCCCCATAAGAGTAACCTATTAAACGAGCATGCCGCAGAGTATTGGACAAATCTGGTAACACCACAGAAGGCCTGGCAGGGGCTGAGACCCGGAGTCCTGACTTAGGGCCCTGTGCTCTAACCAGTAGTCACCGTGCCCTCTGAAAGGAGATCCAGGGCAGCAGCTTCCTTGCCCCCATCTCCCTGAGCAGTGCGCCCTCCCCCCCACACTCAGCACAACCCCCCAGGGGTTTCCAGCTCAGCAGGGCAGTCACAGAGGAGGGCTCCTGGGTGCCACCCCCTTGCTCTGGGAAGGAGGGGGTGGGGTCTAGTGGTTAGAGCAGGGACTAAACTCAGGACTCCTGGGTTCCACTGCTCTACCATGGGTCTTTGGGCAAACCCCCTCCTCCGACCCCGTGTCCCTCCGTACCACAGGGGAACAGCAGCGACTGCCCGAGTGGGCATGTGGCTTCTGGGAGCGCTGGAGATGGGACCCTACGAGGCCAGAGAAGAGAAATCCCAGAAGATGCTGGACCACGGGGAACCCCACTGGTCTGACCCCCCCCTTCAAAGGAGGCAGCAAGACCCACCCGAGGCCCCTCCACTAAAGCTGAACCGCGGCCACGCCCCTCGTTCCCAGCCCCTTGCTATGGGGGCAGGGACCAGCAGCAGTTCGAAGGCTGCGGGGAGGGCTGGGACCAGCTGATGCGCACATGGTGGCCACACGGGCAGCCCGCGGCGAGCACGGCAAGGCCGAGAGGGATGCACGGTTCCGTCTCTGCCGGCAGAGATTGGCTCCGAGCCCGGCTCCTCTCACTAGGGATCTTGTCCCGAGGGCAAAACATTCTGTAGGGAGCAGCTCAGCCCCACGCCGGACAATTATGGAGCAGGCTGATTAGCAACATGTGCTGAGCCCTGGAGCAGCTACTGGCCGGCGCGCGCGCAAGAGCACCAGAGTTTGACCCCCCCCCCCCCCCCACGGCGGATGCGCCGATTATCTGCCGACACAGCAGTTCCAAAAAGGGTCTGATGGGAGCCCGCGAATGCCGCAGCAGTTACGTGGGTTCGCTGCAGTGCGGGTTCAGAAACAGCTTTCGCTGGGTTGATGGGGGGGGGGGCGCATTTTTCCAGCCGCGCCAAACCGCTGCCCCAGCGGAAACGCCACCGTGGAACGCCACCACCACACACTCACTTGGGGGTTTCAAGCTTGCCCCGAAACTTCCAAACTCCTCCCCATGCCGCAAGAGGGAACTGCCGCTTTTCAAGCCAAGAAACATGCTTCCAGGAGCAAGTCATGCCTGGAGAACAAGGAAACGAAACAGACCTCACGGGCTACCACTGGCCGAGTGAGAGAACGAGCAATCGGTCAAACGGCCTCAAATCTGCAGCAGATCTTAAAAACCCCAAACTCTTCAGCTCTAGTTACAGATGGTGCTGACGTTTCTAATATAGGGCTAGTCACAATGTTTCCTTACAGACCCAGACTGTTAGATCGTGTGTGTGTGAGATCGTGTGTGTGTGTGAGATCGTGTGTGTGTGAGATCGTGTGTGTGTGTGAGATCGTGTGTGTGAAACCGGATTCTGGGTAAACGGGTCGGTCAATAACTACTTCAAAAGCAAGCTATTCCCGCACCAACATTAGTGGTTGTAGAACGTTTTCCTGTTCTTGACACCTCACTTTTCTCTCTCTCTCCTTCCCTTCCCCCACCCCGCTGCTGTCTGAAAGACCCGCAGCAAATTGTTACCAAAGTCAACAGATGACACAGCTAGATGCGCTACCCAGCGGCACACACAAAGTAAACAAACCACAGGGACAGGGGAATGTAAAGCCTTGACTATAGGAATTCCAGATCCTTTCAGCTCAGCTCGCGCTCCAGCACAGCTGCACGAGAGAACAGTACCAAAGCCCCGTAGTGAACAATTATGAACTATTTTTGCTGGACAAAATCAGACTAGAAAGAAGCTACAACATGGAGGGTAATTAAGCCTTGGAACAATTAACCGAGGGTTGTGAGTGGATTCGCCCATTGCTGGGAATGGTTAATCAAGAAGGGATGTTTCTCTATGGGTGTGTCTAGACTACATGCCTCCGTCGACGGAGGCATGTAGATTAGCCAGACCGGCAGAGGGAAATGAAGCCGCGATTAAAAGAATCGCGGCTTCATTTAAATTTAAATGGCTGCCCCGCTCTGCCGATCAGCTGTTTGTCAGCAGATCGGGGCAGTCTGGATGCGCCGCGTCGACAAAGAAGCCTTTCTTGATTGGCACAGGTAAACCTGGTTCCACAGATTCGCACGTTCTAGTGTAGAACAGCGGCGAAGCGCTTTCAGAGAGAGGTGTGATTTGAGCGGACACGGTCCCACAGCACGGCCTCTCCTACAGAAACGAGGCCAAACCACCTTCCCCACGCGGGCGCCGAGACTTGGCCTCTGTGAAAGCGCCTCGCCGTACAAGCACACGTCTCTCCGAGCCTCACAGGCCATAAAGGGCGTGCGTGGCGCAACCTGCTCTGAACATGCCTGAATTCTCAGCCATGTTAGTGCTGCATTAACCGGGGGGCAGGGCACCGGAAAACGAAGGCAAGGCATCCGACCACCTCTTCCTTAAGACTCCCCAGCTGCCTGAGGCTCAGTTCCTGCCGCTGACGTCAGCAGGAGAGACAGTGATGGGCCTGGTAGATAGTGAAACCACAAGCAGCATCTCCGAGGGCCATGTTGGATGAAGCTTACGAATCATGCCAGGCCAGGCTCTGTGTACGAATCATGCCAGGCCAGGCACTGTGTACGAATCATGCCAGGCCAGGCTCTGTGTACGAATCATGCCAGGCCAGGCTCTGTGTACGAATCATGCCAGGCACTGTGTACGAATCATGCCAGGCCAGGCACTGTGTACGAATCATGCCAGGAACCATGCACAGTGCATGTCCGGGGGGAGTATTAAGGAAAAGCACTCAGGCTGCCCAACCTCCGTCCAGAGAGATACCAGCCTCCGGGGAGGTTTCCACATCCTGGCATAAATAGGTGGCATTCGCACAGCCTTGGGGCCTTCTTTCTGGCCCAGCGACCGGCCCGCCGACAGGGCCCATGGGATCTTCCGTAAGCCTGGAGGAGCTCCCTCTGTGTTGCCCCATGTTGGCCCGGGAGGCTTTTACCTTATGAATGAAAGTGCTGGCTTTGCAAGCAGGGGCGGCGACGTGTCTCTGGCCCCGGACCCTCGGAGAGCAGGCCAAGCGCCGGGACCAGCCAGCCAGCTCGCTGGGGGGCCATGCGGGGGATACAAGTGCAGTCCCCTGGAACATCAGATTCAGCGTTGCCTGGCAAAGCCCAACCATTTACTTCCTGCAGCCAGCGACAGCAGTGCAAGAGACCAAAGCTACACACCGCCACGGCAGCCCCCACTCGCAAGCCCCAGCCGGCAGAGAACGGACGCATCGCATCGCAGGTTCATTCTTACCCCTCGGGAATACATCCCATTGTGCTTTCGCGAAAGGCAAGAGCTGACAGTCTCCGCCGCTTGGCTCTGGTATGGTTTCCAAACACGGCCCATTAACGACGCTTGGCGTTTGCCCAGCCGCTCGCACAGTCAAAGCATTGTCTGAACACGGAGCTGCCGAGGGAGGGTTCAATTCCTTCTCCCGGTGACTTCACCGGCAGGATGAGATTGGGGGAATAAAGCCATTCCCGCCGATAATCCCAGGCTCCCTTGAGCCAGTGGCACACAATTCTTCCCGGCTAGTTATTTGTCGGAGACATTTGGGCATTTGCAGTGACCCGAGAGAGGCAAGTCCCAGAGGGGTCACCATGAGAGTCTGTGGGTAAAAAACACTTTATCCAACAGAAGAAAACGGGAGTACCGTATATTCCGGCGTACAAGACGACTTTTGATGTTAAAAAACATCCCCCAAAAATCGGGGGTCGTCTTGTACGCCGGGTATGGGGCGCGCCTGGGATGCCCCGCCGCCGGCTTCCCCTGAGGCTTTGCAAAGCTGCTGCGGCTTTGCTCCTGGTGCCTCTGGTCTGCTGGGGACCGTCTCCAGCAGACCAGGGACACTGGGAGCAAAGGAGGCGGAGGGGCGCTGGGGTATAAGATGAAACCCTATCTTTTAATTAAAAAATTAGGGGGTCGTCTTATACGCCCAGTCGCCCCTATATGCTGGAAAATACGGTATGACAAGGGAAGGCTGAGCTTGTGACCTGCGACCCCGCAGAGTGAGGGTCAATTGGCCCCCCGGTGCGCACAGCTAACTCACTTCATCTCTCCGAGCCTGGCCAAACCGGAACAAGGAGTTGCAACTCACCAAGACTCCAGGCCTAGAAGAATTGGTCGTCTTGAAGGTGCCACCGGACTGACTGGTTTTGCTGAAACAGACTAACCCAGCGGCTCTCCAAGGAAAAGGTGTTTTGAGTCAGTTTCCACCTTTCCCACACTAGATGCAGCAGCTGGCTTGGGCAGCATTTCTGCTTGGTGAGTTTTATAAAACGCCCTGGAGGCAAGAGTTAAGGCTTGGGTCTAAAGCCAGTCACCAACAGCTCTTCCAACCCCTGGACAACTCCCGCCTAGGAAGGAGGACTCTTGCTCAGACTAGATGAAGAACTCAGCTAGGGGCAGGGTTGTTTGATGTCCCTCAGTCAGTATGCTAGGGGCGAGCCATCTGCAAGCCCTTGCCCCAGTACAGACGCTCCTTCCTGCCTGTTAGCGCCATTATTTCAGGGATGCATTCGGCTCTCCCTTGGATTCTCATCCATCCAGCTGAGCTGTGAAGGCAGCAGGCATGCCGGCAGTTGAGCCTCGGGGCTACTGGGCACTGCTGTTGCATTGGGTGGGTGGGAAGCCTGGTGCCTTCTCTCTCACTGCTCTCCCAGCTACACCAGAGCTCGGGTGAGGACAGAGCATTTTTCTGCATCGGCCTGGTGGCTCAGCACAGTTCAGTGCCCACTTCCCTGCCACGTTCCGAGTTCCGACGAGGAGATCCGCTTTCCCAGGGGTCGAGTCCCAAGGCAAGACACCACTAGGCCAGACTCTTTTCAAAGGGGCTCAGCCTTTGATGGCCGAAGATCTGCCTCCTGGTGCACCCCAGCTCTCCACACAGGAAGGAAAATCCAGGTGAATACACACAGGCCAGGTCTATGCTAGTGCGAGAAAAGGGCATGCACGTTCCCACGTGTTAACCAGCGTGTTCAAAGGCTAGTGCAGACAGGACAGCTGTGGGTTCATGTGCATTGGCTGGTCCTGGCAAACCCCGTCACACTCCCCTTTACCAGTTCACACGAGTGACAACTACCAACTTGAACCACGTGCCCGAGGATTAACACAGTAGGTACCACATGCCTTTCTTCTAGAGAAGAGAAGGTCACAGAGCTGAACAGGCCACCTGGCTAATCGGGCTGTGTCTGTGTGCCTGGCTACTCGACACACACAGCGCCGCTCCCGCTGAGACAGATGCTACAGGTTAGGGATGTGAACAACTGGCCTGTCGCCTATCCGAGAAGCAAATGTGCTAGCCCCCAGGAGAACACACCCCACCTCCCTACCATCAGGGTGCTCCTTATCCAGCCTTCCTGATGGGGCAGCTGGTGCCAGCTATGGTGATGCTCCATGGGGGAAGAGGTTGAAGCTTGAACCCATGACCCTGGGGTTGCCAGGCCAATGCCCTAACCCCTAGGCCACTCCAGAACACATCCCACTAATCCACCTTCAGGGAGTCCCTCATCAGGCTTTCCTGAGGGGGCAGCTGATGCCGGCTGTGGCTGGAGTGTCAACTAGTCCCTTCCCCCCCCCCTTGCTGCCTCTACCAGAAGGAGGCAGCAAGGGGGAGGGGAGAGGAGGGAGTGCTTAAAAGAGGCAGCACCGCAGGGACCCTAGGGCCAGACCCCAGGCTCCTTGCAGCGCTGCCACTTTGAAATGCTGCGTGCAGCCCGGGTCCAACTGGGAGTCCGCAGCTGGTCCCGGGCTCCCCATGGGGCTGTTGCTACATTTCAAAGGCGGCGGCGCCCTTATCGACTAACGGAGTAATCGACTAATAGTCGACTTATCGACTAACAGAAGAGTCAACTAATTGAATATCAATTAACTGATAAGGGCGGAGGTGCCCTTATCGACTAATCAATTAACTGAAATTGCATCAACTATTTGATTAGCCAATTCATCGACATTTTACATCTACTTGGGGTTGAACCTCCCTAGTCCGGCACTCTCTGGTCCGGCAACATCTGTGGTCCGGCATGATTTCAGTTAGCTTGATGCCCACTGATCGTGCATGTGGCCAAATGTCTTGTGGTCCCATAATGTTTGTTTACAGTCACCCATCCTGGCTCTCAGGGTTCTGTGCTGTTATTTAGCTCCGATTTACCCCTAAGTGTCTTCTAAGCGCCCAGCAAGCAGGGGAAGTGCTGGTAATGCCGCTAGACAGCATTGACTTCTCACGGTTCAGCAAATTCTCTGGCTTGGCACCGCGTCCTGAGGGTGCCGGGTTAGAGAGGTTCTGCCTGTTCTATAAAGCGCCCTGACCATCAAGCAGCAGAAATCAAAGCTAAAATCGACCTCTCAGCTCTGAGCCTTGAGCAGAAAGTTCTTCCCAAGGGCCCTGAATGTAAACTGGTACAACTCTGCTTTCCTGAGCCTGCCCACAGCTTCCCCCCTCCCGCCCCCCGCAGCCGCTTCCCCAGGCTGCAATGACCGAATGCGCGTGGCCAGTTTTCAAGGTACTTGTTCAGATCCTGTGAGCTCCAGCCAAAGTGTCGCGCGTCAGGTCAATGTCCTGCTGCTGTGCAGGAGTTACTCCCCAGGCAGGAGGGCCCGACAGAGGCGGAAGCGAGGGGAGAAGAAAAGCAGACGACCCCCCTCCTGGATTGGAGCCGGAGGTCTCGGGAGGGATCACAGATGGCAGGAAGCGCATTCGCCTCATGCAGCAGCTGGGAGAGACTGGAATGTTGAATTTACCAGACGCCTCCTACCTAGATGCTGACCATGACAGATGATGGCTCTGCAGCCCCCGATAAGCCAGGGAGCCCAGCACCCACCAGGCATGTCACAGAACACGCTGTGCACCGCAGTGCCTGCCCCGAGGCAGCCACAGCCAGTTCCAGACATGAGATAAGGGAGAGATGGGGCGAGGGAGGATCAAGGCTCAACAAGAACAGGCAGCTGCACGCACCCGACAGCTCACGGGGCTTCTACTGTTCGTGTTTACTGGCTTGCAGCTTGCACCCTGGGAAAGGGGTGTGGGCAGAGGGAGCTGGGCATATTGCCAGGGGGCTGACCCGCTCCTCCATCGCTGCGTAGCTACAAGGCACCCGGAAAGCGTGTCAAGCCGAATGCACAGTGCGGCACGTACCCACACATCAGCCAGGCAGGCCGGGCTATGCCAGGGTCCTTTAACACTCACTTGGCACATGACCCGTCTCTTACCGTGCAAACAAAGGGACTTGCCCCTCGACCTCCGGCTGCCGGAGCCCTCTCCTCCCCGCTGCTGAAGCCCCCTCCCTGTTTCGGCAGCCGCAACACCACGCAAACCTGGCTCATCGGCCTCTCTTCTCCCCGGCCTGTTACTTTGACTCTCCTGGCTTTTGCATGGACCAATTTCAGCCCATCTGCCACAATGCACACCCCACACTGCTGCATCTGGTGACATGCCTGCCCTGCACTGCCCAGCGCCCGAAAGGGACGGGCTGCAGCACGCAGGAAGGATGCTCGAACCTGCGCCAGCGGCGTGTCACAATGCCTGACGGACAATAAGCTAGTCAGGCAGAGGCTAGGCACCCAGCTGGGCCCAGAGGCGCAGACGCCAGATGAAGCTGCTGCCGTCGCCGCACCCCTGGGTCTGGGGATCTGGGTCACGAGGGGGAGGGATGCTGCCAGGCTTTGTGTGGGATTTGAAAGCAGCCTTTTCTCCCTCTCGCCCCACACAGCTGGAGCGTTCAGGAGACGCCGGCGGAGGGGTGCGCTCGCTGCGGCGCCGAGCCCAGGGCAGCAAGGGACGCGCCTCGCTCCCCGGCACAGCACAGAGCGCCAGCCGGGCCCCTCTGCGCCCCAGGGGCCACGTGCATCACAGCCACCCCCCCGTGGCACAGGCACCCCCCCGTGGCACAGGCACCCCCCCAGTGGCTTGGGCTGGTACCTCAACATCCAGGGCTGGCCAAGCCTTTTGGGGTCCCCTGGGAGAGGGGCGGCAGCTGTGACACAAACCCAGGCAGGGACCCACCCGGCTCAGCCCCTGAGCGACCCCCGCGGGCTCCCTCTCCCCGCAGCCGAGCCCCCCGGGTCCCTGCAGCCCGCCCGGCAGCTCGCCCAGCTCCCCCTGGCTCACCCCGACGCCCCCTCGGGAGCCGGCGAGGGTCCCGGCGCCACCGACTCACCCGATGCGGAACACCAAGGGCCCGGCCAGGGCCATGAGCGCCTTGGCGAGGCCGTGGCGGAGCCGGCGCGCCGGCCGGCAGCGGGCGAGGGAGGCGGCCCCCAGCCCGCAGCAGGCGACCAAGGCGGCCGCCAGCACCTGCAGCCGGGCGAGGCAGCCCGGCCACGCCATGCTCCAGGGCGCTCCGCCCCCCGGCCGGCCACGCCTCCGCCGCCAGGGCGACCAGCGAACGCCCAGGCCCCCAGCCTTCGAACCACGCCCACTTCGAACGCGATGTAGCCAGCGCTAGGCGCCCGGCTCCGCCCACAGCACGCCCGCGTCCAATGGCAGCCCGCGGGACTCGCCGGGACGGGGCCGCAGCGCCACCTGGCGGGCATCGGCTGCCGCTGGCCTGCTCCGGAGTAATTGCGGATTGGCGGGTTGCCATGGTAAATGATTAACATAAGACCATAAGAACGGCCGTACTGGGTCAGACCAAAGGTCCTTCTAGCCCAGTATCCTGTCTGCCGACAGTGGCCAGCACCAGGTGCCCCAGAGGGGGTGGACTGACGACAATGATCAAGCGATTTGTCTCCTGCCATCCCTCTCCAGCCTCTGACAAACAGAGGCCAAGGACACCATTTCTAATAGCCTTTTATGGACCTAACCTCCATGAAATTATCTAGCTTCTCTTTAAACTCTATTATAGTCCTAGCCTTCACAGCCTCCTCTGGCGAGGAGTTCCACAGGTTGACTACACGCTGTGTGAAGAAGAACTTTCTTTTATTCGTTTTAAACCTGCTACCCATTAATTTCATTTGGTGTCCTCTAGTTCTTCTATTATGGGAACTAATAAATAACTTTTCTTTATCCGCCCTCTCCACACCACTCATGATTTTATAGACCTCTATCATATCCCCCCTCAGTCTCCTCTTTTCTAAACTGAAAAGTCCCAGTAATTTTTAACCTCTCTTCATATGGGACCCGTTCCAAACCCCTAATCATTTTAGATGCCCTTTTCTGAACCCTTTCCAAGGCCAAAATATCTTTTTTGAGGTGAGGAGACCACATCTCGACACAGTATTCAAGATGTGGGTGTACCATAGTTTTATACAGGGGCAGTAAGATATTCTGGGTCTTATTTTCTATCCTTTTCTTAATAATTCCTACCATCCTATTTGCCTTTTTGACCGCCGCTGCACACTGTGTGGAAGTTTTCAAGGAACTATCCACGATAACTCCAAGATCTCTTTCCTGATTTGTCGTAGCCAAATTAGCCCCCATCATACTGTACGTATAGTTGGGGTTATTTTTCCCGATGTGCATTACTTTACACTTATCCACATTAAATTTCATTTGCCATTTTGTTGCCCAATCACTCAGTCTGGTGAGATCTTTTTGGAGTCCCTCACAGTCTGCTTGTGTCTTGACTATCCTAAACAGTTTGGTATCATCCGCAAACTTTACCACCTCACTACTTACCCACTGATTATCACAGTTCATTCACCTTCCTCTTTTTCCTGGCCACTTCCTCCTCCCGGGTCAGCAGACAGGCCCTGTCACTATGATTAGTCTGACTTCATGGCTGAAGTGCCAGCTGCTCGATGTTACAACAGCACCAGCCCTCGGCCCATGGCGCTAGGCGCTGTCCAAAGCAGCAGGAACAGACTTTTCCCATGTTCGGCCCTTTCCTATGTACTTGTCTCTTATGTGACCTGCTGTCCCTACATCTCTGATCCTCCCTCCAGCGCTGCCAGCTGCAATGCCCCACGTCTGCCACCACTATCTGCGCTTTTCTCCCCCTTCCCCTCGATGCACTGGCCTTCTTCCCTACCTGCCTGCCACCCGAGCCTGCAATCACCCAGGCATATTAGTAAAGTCAGGGGGAGTCTACATGGGCACCAGGGTTGCGCTGCATGGATCTGATTATGGGGCTGAAGGTTAACTTGCATTTTCAACTCGTTCTGCGCTCCCAGCCTGGTCACTCTAGAACAGGGCTGGGCCAGATCCGGCCCACCTAACACTTTGATCCAGCCTGCAGATGACATCTGGCCACTTTCTATTTACATCCTGCTGTCTGTGCCACCCAGTTTCCAGTTGGTAGCTCAGGCAGCAGGATCCTATTTAAATAGCTCAAGGTTCCCCGTTGTGGCGCTGCCCTGGCAGGTCTGGAGCTGGGAGCCCCTTCAACAGTGGTAGCAGCCCTGGGCAGCTGCCAGGCAACACAGTTGCGAAGATACGACCCCTTTGCTGTGTTTTTATTTCAAAGCCTCCAGACCACAGTGGGGGAGGCTAGCCCCCGGCCCCACCTCTTCCGCCCCTTCTAGGGGTGGAGCCGACCTAGGACCACATACCAAAATTCATTAAGTGACCATCCCCCCCTCAGCAAAAGTTATTTCCCACCCCTGCTCAGAATCATCTTTAACTCAGGACTGTAATCCCTTCCTCCTGGACTGGCCTTGTCAGTTTCACCAGAGACAGAGAGATTATAGAGCACGTGAGCCTCATCACGAGAATGCAGATCCTCAACTCAAGCATTAAAGTCGTTTATGAAACACTGCCAAACCCTCAGGCTGGGTTCTCTGCACAGGGCGAGTTTCACCCCTTGTTTGTAAAAACTGACACTCCACAGAAGGCTGTCCTTATAACCCACTGCTCCGCATCGAGGCAGATATGAAATTAATTGGAATGGCCACTGGTAAGTGGGAGTGATAGGTCCAGATGTTAGAAAGTCAGAACAGTGCCCTTGGAAACTATATGTATTTTAAGGGACCGTCCTTCAATTTATTTATTTGTTCCTTTGACCTCCCGCTCCTTATGTTAGGGGACTTCCCTTGACCATTTTCCACTGTACAATGCAGCTGATGAAATCTCAAAGGAGGGAGCTGTGTTAATCCGTAACTTTAAAAACAAGCAGTCCTGTGGCACTTTAGTGACTAAGACAAATATCTAGAACGGTGAGTTTTCATGGGCACACCCCTCTTCCGCAGGTGAGTTGGGGTGGAAATAACAGAAACCAAGATTATATAACAGCAGAAGAAGTACCTGTCAATTGTAGAACCGTGTTAATGAGCCAGATAAAGTGGACTGGATGTGTCCCGGTCATAGGTGTGGATGTGGAAATGCATCTTAGTTGTGCTGTGTAGAGCTAAACCAGGGGAGGATTAACAATCAGCAAGGGAGGTGACCTGTAAGCAACCTTTAAGGACATAACAAAAGGGTTTGGGCAGGGTCCATAGGCCCATTCCTAGCAGGAAGTTAGCAAAGCCACTTTTAAGTAGAATTCACTTATTAACCTGTTTGCCTGCATTGTTAGCTAGGTAGATAGTACTGATCTGGGTTTACCTGTAACTTGTTAGAAGTTTAACAATGGAACCACATTCCCTTGGAGATGCTAAAGACCTTTCAGTGGCTTACATCACGGCTACTCAACACGCGGCCGGTGGGCCGCATGCAGCCCACGGCTTGTTTGTTTGTGACCTGCGGTGCAGTTCGGGTTTACACAGGGCTCAACACACAGCCCGTGGGTGGGACCCTTTGAACGTGGTCTCCACTGCGAACACGCTCCATAATGGCGAGTCAATAGAATGGTCTTCTGTTGAGATGCGTTTTAGTCGTTACATTCCTGGACTGTCATTGCTCATTACAAGTGCTGTCCTAGGGGTGGAAATCGGGTAAATATTGCATGTTAATATCAGCAGAACTGACTTAAATGGGACCCGTGTGTTGTGTAGTCTTGCCTTAAACTTTGTATTCATGCCCATCAGTGTAAAATAAGCTATTTGCATATATTTGTATATCTATTTGCATGTATATGCAACCACACTTAAGTTGTGGCCTTTGCCATGTGCTATGAGTATCATTGTAGCCCCCGGGGCTTCCAAAGTTGAGTAGCCCTGCCTTACATTAAGCATCCATGTGGCTCCCTCAGTGACCTGAAAGATCAAAGATGTGAGATATTGTAGGAAACTAACAGGATTATTTACATTGACTCCAGCTTAACTAGCTCTGCTCTATGAAATACCTGCTAATGGCCTTACGTTAATGAATGTAACTAGCTTACCTGTGTCTTCTGGGGAAGCAGGTTAATTGCAAAGCAGCAATTCACAGACAATACGCACGCTTAGGCTACGTCTACACTGGGGCGCTATTTCGGGATAGCTATCCCGCATCTTCACGGTAAGCCCCTTATTTTGAAATATCCCGGGCTCGCTATTCTGACGTCCCAGTAAACCTCAGTCCACAAGGAGTAAGGGAGGTTTCGGAATCACGGGTTATTTCAAAATTTGGCGCTGCATAGACAAGATAAACTATTTTGAAATAAGAGCCGCAATTTGTGTAGCTCAAATTGTATATCTTATTTCAAACTACAGTAGACTTCCGATAATCTGGAACCTATGGGACGTAGGCGCCGGATTATCAGATATGCCGGACTATCAGGAGGTACTATAAACTGGTTATATATATACTGTATACATTATATACTGTATATAAAGTGTTCTTAACCCTTTTTATTGTACGTACTATATACAGTATACTGTAATGTTTTAGGTTTTTAAAGCCTTTTTTACCCTTTTTGCTCAGTTCAGCTGCTGCCGCTGTTACCTTGTGACTCATTTTTTGCCGAGGCTCACTCACTAGGGTGCTAAGGGAAGTGGTGTTTCCCTGAATTGTCCCTTCACATAAAGCCGTATCCCTTACTTTCCCTGGGATTGTCACTGATCTCCAGCTGGCAACGGTGGAAGCCGAAGGATGGGACAAGCTGAGTTAAGAGGAAGGGGGTTTACGGAGGAGCGAGCTAGGGCGGTACAAATGTAGACTGGAAGGTTACCAGTTGTCACTGTGCAGTACTGGTGTCGTGGGTTTCTCTATGGAGAGGGGCGTGTTTCTTTTGCCTGGACTAGAAGTACGGGTGGTATGAGATAGGGGAAGAGAGTTTCTGGAGGAAGAAATTGGCCCTATTGAGATTAAACTAAATGATGTTTGATGGCGTATTGCCAGAGAAAATTAACTAGAGGAAACCAGCTGCTGGAGAGGGGGGACGATCCCAGAGACACAGAACCAGGGTGGGACAGAATGTATCTAAATACTTCCTCCACTGATCGGTGTCATGGATCAATAGGCAGTGAGAGAAAGCCCAGCTGGGGAAGGCAAGCCCAAGCCCCGCCCCTTCTGCCCAAAGCCACACCCCTTTCCCAAGGCCACGCCTCTTCAACAATCTCTTCCCCTAAGGCAGGCTCCACCCAATCCCAACCCTCAAGCCTGATCCTTCTGGCCACCTGGATGCTGGGCAGTGTAGGCAGTTTTGGAAAGGCAATGCCTTCCCTTGCCTACCTCACGCACCACTCATGCCTGGATCAGACAGTGATGAGGAAACAACCATGGCTGAGCCTGGGGGAAGGAGGGAGAGCTCAGTGGTTTGAACATTAGCCTGCTAAACCTAGGGTTGTGAGTTCAATCCTTGTGGCGGTTGTTTGGGGCAAAAGTTTGTTAAGGATGATACTTGGTCCTGCTGTGAAGGCAGGGGACCAGACTTGAAGACCTTTCAAGGTCTGTTCTAGGAAATAGGCAATTAATTTATTTAAGGAGAGAGCCAGCACCACACGGGAAAGCCACCAGGTCAGGAATGGGAACTGTTAGCCGAGGGGCACTGGAGCTTAACCCCCATGAAGCGTGTAACGCCCTCCTGTGTGGTTCTTAGCTGGCTCACGTAGGAGAGGTGGGGTCTGTCTCTTTTCACGCCTCTGCAGTGGCTAGGTCCTGGGACAACGACGCTTGTGACGATGTGTGGACAGAGTTGGCGCAGGGGTGGGCTCCCGGGGTATGTTTGAGATGTGATTCTGGACAGTCTCCGTGACAAAGGGTTAATGGACGCACAGCAGATCTTCAAAATGCGACCACACAGAAACCTGCTGGGGAACGTTTGAATGGATCGAAAGGCGGCTATTCTCATCCAAAGCAGCTTCAGGAATCTGCCAGAGAGAGACTCTGCAGAACCGGCCTTCATATGCCAATCGGATCCTCTCTCACACGGCCAGAGCAAAGACATGAACTGGAGGAGCCATTATTCCACACCCAAATGCATCCCGAGCTGAGTATCGGGTACCTACAGCCCACTCTACTAGCCTAATTGAGCAGGGGCACTTTAATTGACAGTTCTTTTCCCCTCCCCCTCGCCCCTCTTTCTCTGCTGTATAATTCAACCTCTGTGCCTCTTGCTCTGCATGTCATCTGAGGAAGTGGGTTGTGCCCACAAAGGCTCATGCTCCGATGTATATATATTTTGGGGTTAGCCCCAAGATGCTATAGGACCACAGTTGGGGGTCTTTTAAAGTTTTTTTTAGTTACAGACTCACATGGCTGCCCCTCTAAGGCCCTAATGGGAACACCCTGCAACACTGCAAATCCGGCTAGCTGCACGGGCCGAAGGAGAGGACGGCAGCAAAGCACTCTGGAGTGATCGGTAACTAGCCCTTTGGGCTGTGCACCAGCTATAGAAACACAGTTTCTTCCCCAGCATCCTGTCCATGGTGTTCTCTCTTGGTGACCACAGAGGCCTGGTTCTTAGTCACATGCTGCCCCGTCCCCTGGCTCTGGCCAGCCCTGCGGAGAAGGGGCGGGGGGAAAGCTGGCACGGGCGCAGCCCCCTTAAAGGGCTCCCCGAGGGACATGCTCCTTCGTGCGGTGCACAGACCAGCCTGGCGAGCTGGTGCGATTTATGGCTGCGAGAGAGGCCGTGGCCCCATTTCGATTCGACCCCCTCCCCATCGCCATTTCCTCTCCCGTTTTGATTCTTTTGTTTAATTAACCCCCCCCGCCTTTCCCCAGGGGCAACCCCAGCGTTACTATGGCAACGATGCTGTCAGAGGGGTGGGGACATTTCGGCAACCTCCACAGGGAGCAGAGAGAAAGAAACGCGCACGTCACACAGTGGCCGAAACGGCCCGAGGTAAGGACATGCTGAAGCTCGTGCTGGTGTCCCCGAGATGCAGAGGGTCCAGATACCACGGTGATGGGCTGGGGGCAGACCGACCGACCTGCCCCGTTGGGGACCCCAACAGGTGAGCAGCGTCCCGGCACCACAGTAACAGGAAAAACGACGAGTGGTCCCGTGGCACCTTAGAAACGAACAAAAATACGTATCTAGCCCCACGCGCTTTCGTGGGCACGGCCCACTTCCTCAGATGAGAGCGGAGAAAAAAGGGGGAACCCCCCACTATAGAGCAGAAAAAAAGGGTGAGAAAAACATGCCTGTCACTTGCTGTGCTGGTGCTAACGAGGCTAATTGAGCGGGCTGGAACTGTCCCGTCCTTAGCTTTGGATGTCAGCTGGGTGTGGGGGATCTTTGTTCAGGCCATGACAGATGGGGTCACATTTGCATGTGAAGGCCAGCTCCCCAGTTTCTCCGTGTCGCTGGCTTTTGAAATGCCTTTGTAGAAGAACGGCTACTTTTCACTCCCTGACCAAGTGCCCAGGCAGGTTACAATGGTCCCCGCCTGGTTTCTGTGTGTTACCATTCCTGGTATCCGACTGGTGTCCATTGAACACTGTACTATACAATATATATTATATGTACATTCTATTATATATACTATATATATCATTGTACAGTATTAGGAAATATACATAGGCTCAGATATTTAACGGCTGATCTTTGACTCCATTGTCCACATGACAATAAGAGCAGCCAGACTGGGTCAGATCAAAGGTCTATCCAGCCCAGTGTCCCGTCTGCTGATAGTGGCCAATGCCCCAGAGGGAGGGAACCGAACAGGGAATCCTCATGTGATCCCTCTCCTGGCATCCATTCCCAGACAGAGGCCAGGGCTACCATTCCTACCCAGCCTGGCTAATAGCCATTGATGGACCTACCCTCTGTGAATCTATCTAGCTCTTTTTTGAACCCTGTTAAAGATCAAGTCTTCACAACATCCTCTGGCGAGGAGTTCCACAGGTTGACTGCGCTGAGACAAATATCTCTAGTCTTGAGCCCGATGCTGAGGCTGAGATAGGCTCTCCAGGGGAGCAGTGGCAAGTGGATTCAAGCCATTTCTTCACCGTAGACCCAAGCTGCCCTTCCCTAGAGCCACAATTTGTCTCGGGGTCATTAATGGCAGGGGCCGGCCAGACAGGTGAGACCTACAGTGAGGCATGGGGGAAACAGCCCCTTGCAAAGCTGTGGAAAGGAAGAGCAGGGGGCAGCGGGCTCTCGGACAGTAAAATGTCTCCCCCGTGGCACTGTGGATGTGTCCGTGAGGGCAGGACTGGTCTGCAGAGGCGTGTCTCTAGTGGTGACACGTGACCAGCTGTGAGCCGGGCGGTCTCTCCCACCGGGCGAAGGTTGCAGGCTGTTGGCTAGGAATAAACCCCCCTCTCCTTTCCTTAGACGCTGCGCACATTGAACCTGGCTTCCTTGGGACCCAGTCTACATGGAGCCTGACGCTGGGGTATTTATGCCGGGACAGGGCATCGCAGAAGGCTTCCCTTCTCATCCCCCACCCCCCAGAGACCCCTTCCTCAGCCCTGCAGACCTGTCCCAGCTGCTGTCTTCTCCTGCCCCCTGCTCCGGGCTGCCTGCAGCTTGGGCCTCTGGCTGAGCCACGTCACAGTTCAGCCCCCGCTGCTGGGGTCGCCCAGTCCATGCTGACACGCACCAAAGGTCCTTCAACCCTCCTGGCCGCCTCTGATTTCCGAGCGCCGGCGCCCCGGCTTTTCCCCATTGTGAGTCCAGCTACCGCCCCCGCGAGGCCACCACCTCCTCCTGGGGGAGCGCCCCTTCGCCAGCTGTTTGCCTTTCGGGAGTGGCCAGCTCGGGGCAGGCCCTGGTTCTGGTTCTCCAGCTGGACTCCTCCAGCTCTTCCCAGAGACGAGATCCCCTCGTTTTCCTCGTTCGGGCCTTCCCGTCATCAGCTCTGCTGTGGGAATCCTCTCCCGGCCTCCCCACCGCAGCAGGGGGCCACTCGCTCATTAAGCACCTGGCAGGGGTCGCTAATTAGCGCTTAGCTCATGGGGGAGGCTGAGGGATGGCGGCTAAGTCCTGGGTAAGGTTATGCCCAGAGGTGACACCAATAGGGCCAACCTGGCACAAACCTTTTCGAGTTTCTACTGGACAATTCTCCTCTCGCCCCCCTGGTGGGAGCCGTGTAGACACTTGGGTCGTACCAGGCTCCTGGGGCTCTCAGGCCCAGCTGCTGCGGTTGTGTTGACCAGGAGAACATGTCTCCAGGGACAATCAGGGGGAGATCTGAAAAGTGCACTAAGAAGTGCAGAAGCCCTGGCCGTGACAGGCCGGTAAGGACCGTGGTTTTCAACATGCGGGTCCCCACCAGCGTTCCCTGTAAGCTGAGCGCTGGGGCAGCCACCCAGGAAAGGTTCAGCTAGCACCCAGATGATTAGAAGAGCACCCACAACATGTGTGTCTATGGGTGGTGCACACCCACACTTGCCTTGGTGCACATGACAAAATTGATTCCACACACGGGTGGAAAAACTTAGAGGGAACATTGGTCTCAACCCAGTTCTGGGTCTCAGAACATCAGGCACCAGGTTGTCTTGCTGGAGAGGGTCTAGCGAGGGTCTTTAGCCAGCTTCCTGCCAGCGTGGTCCATGCTACAGTCCAGAAAGGGTGGGCAGGAAGTTTGGCTCCGGGGGGGGGGGTGCCCACGGGGCTCCGAGCACAGCCCCCTTCTGCACTCCCATTGGCTCTCTTCTTACATGCCCTTCCTGGAAGCTGCGTGGAGCACAGGCCAGTCCAACGCAGCCCTGCGGGTTACGTGGGCAAGGCCCCAGCTCTGATAACAGCCCATTGGCCATCGGACTTGGAAAAATCGAGCCAGGGTGCCTGGTGCCTGCGTGAAATGGCATCTTTGTCCTTTTCCAGTTGGGAGCTGTGTGTGTCCTATCCCCGCTCCACATCCCTGTCCCGAGGCCTCTGGGGGGCAGCCTGGCCGAGGCTGGTCCAGCCCCCGAAGACTGAACTCGCCCTCTTCCTAGAGAGGTCTCTGGGAGGCAGGGATGGTTCGGGCTGAAGCAGGGTTTGCTTGTACTGCCCCTCGGGTCTCTGGCAGTGCTGGGCAATCCAGGTCCCAGGGGCCAGGCCCCCCTGCTTCGCCTGCATATAAATCAATAGGCACCGGGCGCTTGGAAAAAAATCAAAGTTTTGCTTTATTGGGTGCGGGGAGACGACCATGCCGCGCAGCCGCTCCACAGAGGACGTAAGACAGGTAAGTGCTGTTCAAACATCCCTTCCCACCCGCTCCTGCAGGACCGGGGCCACTCCGAACCCGGCTGGGGGTGCAGAGCTCTCCCCAGGGAGGGGGGCCCCGCTCTGTTCTTCTGGGGGGGGGGCAGTAACCCTGCAGCGCCCCCTCCCTCGGCCGGGACATAGCCGGGCTGTGCTGCACAGGAGCTCTGCACCCAGGACAAGCTGGTCTCCTTCCCTAGGTGGGTGTAGCACATGGGTCTGAGGAGGGCAGCCCATGAAAGGGGCGATTCCCTGCAGGGTGCTGGGCCGGCCTCCCCACCCTGCCAGGCCCAGCCGGGTTTAAGGCACTGCGTGAAGAAGGCCGTGCCAGGCCGCTAGTAGCGTGGAAGGAGCACCAAGGGTTAACGCTCGCTGCACCCAGTTCCCATGCCCTGCCCTTGGGGCGTGCTGATAGGGCTGCCCTACTCTGAGCGGGGACCTGGCTCTGCTTTGAGCTGGGCCCCCACCCCAGGCACAGCTGGAGGAGCCAGCGTGCCAACAGGTTGAAAAACCCAACCTAAGGCCTGTAGTAGATCAATGGCAGGAGACAGAAGCTCTATTGCTAGCCTGGAAGATTCTCGTTGTACTATAAAACCTCAGACACAGGGTGAAAACTGGGCTGGGCAAACACTGGCATTTAAGACATGTATAAAAAAAATCCCTCGCCCCTGTAAAAAAATATGTATATTTCTCAGTGCATGGACTGCAGCCCGCTCTGCCCCTCTCCACTGGAGGGCACTCTGCTGGGCAGAGGGAAGGTGCAGACTGGTTTGGATCGGCGCGAGGACTTGAGCCCCCCGTCTCTCCGCTGCCCTTGGAGGGGATATGGGGCCAGAGCTGCTCACCGGGGGCTGAACAGCAGTGAGGACAGATCTGTCCCACGCTTGGCCTCTTGCAGCCCTGGGGAACGCAACTCACCCAGCTAACGCTGCTCGCCAGGCCGGGGCGGGAGAGGCTGGCAGCTTGTGTCACGGCGAGAGCCGGAGCCTAGAACCCCCGTTCTCCTCCACGAGGACATGAATTCACTTCCTCTCCCTGCTCAGCCCCTTTACCTTGGCAAACTGTTCTGGGCTCGGGTCATTACGAGCCCCATTAATGTCTCCAATGCGGGGGGCTGAGAGCCCCCCAACCCTTCACTCTCCCCCAGCACCTGCCAGCTGCTAAGAATTTAAATCCTGACTCTGCACCACCAGGCCCCTGGATTTGTCACTTGCCAGGGAGCTGAGCCCAGAGGCTCGGGAGCAGGGCCACGAACAGCAAGAGAGGACGTGCCGGGGAGGAACTCAGTGCCCGGACCCGCCCCTGGGGGCAGAGAGACGACAGGCAGGAGGCCACGTAGGAGCACAAAGGGCCGTAGAGCAATTAATGAGGCGGGCGGGAATGGGCGGATGCTGGCTTCGTTATCAGGCTTCTGCAGGGCACATGGGCCTGCCCCACCCGCTACCCCTCCGTGCACAGACCAGGGGAATCCCACGCTGGGCTCTCGGGCGAGGCACAAAAGCAGAGGCCATTAGCCTGGGAGACACGCCAGGGCAAGGAGGAGGAAAGGCAGAGACAGCAAGGAAAGAAGCCAGGCATTCTCAGAGTGCCCCTTGACCCCGGGCCGTGCCAGCCAGGAGCCCCGCCCGAGGCCCTATCTCCAGCCCACGAGCCGCAGCAGGAACAGGAAGATGTAGATAATATCCACGTAGATGTCCAGGGCGCCGAAGACGTACTCCTCCGGGTCCATGGCGTACTGCCGGTTCCCTACCAGCCGCTGGGTGTCGAAGGCCAGGAACTGGGGAGAGCAGAGACAGGGCGCTGGGTCAGCCCGGCGCGAAAGATGATCGGCCCCTCGTGCCAGAGCCCAGAGCTGCCTCCTGTCCGCCCCAGGAACAGGGGTCCAGGTTCAGCTGGGAGAGAGGGCAGGCGGCGCTACTCACCAGGGTGAAGACGATCGCCCCGAGGGCCGCGTACAGCATGTGGAGCCAGCGGACCTACAGAAAGGAGGAGGAACGAATCCCGTTGCTGCGAGGTGTTCGGGGCACAGACGACCCACGTAACCCACCCGTCGGGGGCTGGGGAAAAAAACCAGCCAGCTCCCAGAGCACAATCCCTACGGAGTCTTTTGCCCACCCCCAAAATGCGGCCACTTCTGGGGAGAAGCATGACAGCTGTGAACTAACCTCCAACAAACAAGCCAAGGGATTATTTTTAGAGATGAAGGGGCTCTTGGGGTTGCAGATCTGAAAGGGCCACTCTGGCAATACAGCGCCTCCTTGGGCAACTCAGGGGAGCGAGGGGCACCCCCAAAGCTGAGGGAAGAGCACCCCTCCTGAGCCACATTGGATGCATCCGGGGTTTCTTTAGAAGTCTCCCAGCAAAGCATCAAGCATCCACCTTTTAAGGCGGACCAAATCTCCCAGGCAATACTCCCACTGCCAACACAACATGCACCGGCATCTCTGGCCGAATGCGAGCTGTTGCTGAGGGCAGCTGGCTCACGGATGCTTTCCTGCAAGGTGGCAGAGTGGGATCTGTTTGCAAGACCCAAATTTGGTCATTTCATTCACCCCCTTCCCAGGATCTGATGTGATCAGAGAAGAAAATCGCCCTGCTGCGGACATTCCGGTGCGCCATCCTTAGGTTTCAGAGTCATCACCCCTGTCAAGTCAGAGTTAACACCCTCCCTGTGAAAATGGGCTATTGCTTCAGTCTCTCTGCAGACTCAGGCCAGTTGTGCACCATGCTGGTCACACTGGGCTTAAGTTCTGCAGATATAGCTGGGACTTGCAGCGTCATGTCCCAGCCGGTCTATGACCGGGCCTCCCCCAGCCTTGCAAGGAGCAGCCCCTACTCACATATTTGTAGTAAAGGACAGTGGCGGTGACGATCGAGGTCAGCAGGAGGACGATCGCCAGCACACAGAACAACCCGGTACACGAGGTGAAATCCACCTGCCGGCGGGAGGGAGACAAGGCACTGTGAGACCCACAGAGCACATAGCTATCCCACCACACCAGGACGGACTGATTGCAATCAAAGTCACTCCCATCGCCGATTTTAGCCACCAAGCAGGAAACCTTGATTTAAATAATTGATTTGCATCTGCACCATGTCATTGGTGTCCGGAAGACAAGAGCTCATTGGTTGCTCATTTGTTGCACATCTACATGTTTAAAAGAGAAAGCTTTGACATGAAATGTGGTACTTTTCTTGGCTAAGCAGGAAGAAGCACTATCTATACACATCTATTTAAGTAGTTACAAAGATTCACGTTTTACCAGATGAGGATTAAGTTGAGATGTGTGTCAAGCGCTGTTTGGATAGAAATTCAAACAATTCAAAATACACAAAAACCAGCACATTTTTGTCATTAACTACCTTAGAAGTGCTAGATACACAAGAAAAAAAGTGGACCACCACATGTTTTGCATTGATTGTTTCTACTCTAGTCACTGTGACCTTCAGGATTTTAGAACTAGTAGATTTCATCCTCTCGGCTGGCTTTCACTGAGAAATTGGAAGAGGAAAATGAGGTTTCCTGCTTTTTCGTCACCCTCACTTGGTTTCTTAGCTTTGAAATGAATGAGTTGAATCAACTGAAATGGAGAAAGTTCTCTCCCTACACCTGCGCAGGACACGGCTGCTGTCAAAAGCTGGAGCAGCCCTTCAACAACTCACAGTGCTACGCCAGTGAGTTCCACCAGTCAATAGCGACGGTCTTTATCACCCAGTAGGAAACAGGACCTGCTTCATAGGTTTTTGCATTTAATTGAAATTATATTACAATCAGTTTTGGTCTTAAATTGCCAGCTTCAAGTTTTTAAATAAATAGCTTCAAAATTTCCAAACATATATTTTAATTAACCCTCCCCCCACCGATTTTGATTCGCCCTATTCGGCATGAGGCTTCCCCAGCAGGGGTGCCAAAGACTGGGGCTGGCTGCTCCCCAGGGCAGCCAGGATGGGCCACACTGGCTCTTCCCCGAAAGCGGGGGCGGCGCCTGCAGGGCACGGCGCTGCCCAGCTGGGACGTGGCCAGCGAGGAGCCCCCCCAGGAAGCGGCCGCCCTGCAGGCTCTCTGGGCCGCTGCACGAGATCCCCGTTGGAGTCTGGCCCCAGAGCTGGGCGCAGGCAGCGCGGCCCCCAGGGCCAGGGGTTCTCTGCCCCCCAGCACCCTACGCTGGGCGATGCGGCGTCGGCCCGGTGCCCAGCCCCAGCCTACACCGCGGGGGCCCTCAGGAGGGGAAGTCCCCGACCCCCGTCCCCGCTGCCCTGGGCGCCCCTGAGCCTCACCTTGGTCTGGAAGCAGAAGACGGTGACAGCGATGGCCACTATGGCGGTGATCACCATGGCGATCAGGACAGCCTTGGTGCTGTACATGCTGTGAACAAAGGGGGGGGGGGGCGTTTCAAAGCCAGTCGATTATTTCCCGCGTCCCCCTCCCCGTGTAACGGGAGCTCAGACCCGCGGCTCGCTCCCCGGCAGCGCCAGCCCACCGGCTCCAGGGGCGGCACATTGCCCGGGATGGGTGGGGGACACACTGCCCCCAGGTGCCTGCAGAAAAGCCGTCCCAGGCAGCCTGCAGTTCTGCCACTCACCCCCAGGAGGCGCTGTCTGAGCCCAGACTCCAGGGCCACTCGCAGCAGAGCCGAGCCAGTGAGGGGCCCGGAAGTTAGAAACTGGGGGGGAGGGGGGCTGATTTCCTTTCCAGCCACACCCTCAGCCCCCGCAGGGCGAGCGCCCGGACGTGGCAGGGTCGGCGTGTGGGGCCCACAACGGACACCGGACACCTCGTGTCCTCTGTGCAGCCGGGGACAGGCGTCACCAGGCCCAGACGGGGAGGCGTGAGGCCTGGGGGGGCCACATACTTTCCACCCCCCCTTCCCCCGCCAGGCAAACTCAGGGCCGGGCTCAGAGCGGGTGTCCCAGCCGGTACCTGGTGATGGCGCCCATCATGAAGGACATGGCCAGCGTCTGCAGCAAAGGGAAGGAAAGGGTGGGATTAGCTATGAAGCCGGCTCCCGGCAGGGACAGGTGGACGCACGGACCCTCCCTCCCCCATTTCTACCCCCTGGTGTCCCCGGGCCCCATCCAAACCACTTCAGTCCATCCCGCCCCTCCCCACAAGGCCCCTCCCAGGATCGGGGCCCCCCCAGCCCACAGCCCCACTTACAAAGATGCTCAGCAGGATGATATTCCAGGGGAAGCGTCTCCTGGGGGAGGGAGCGAACACAGAGGTGAGGGGTGGGGGCCGGAGCCAGGGCTGCAGGCGGGGGGGCTCAGTGTGAGGGCGCGGCATTTTGGCCTGGATGAGACTGCAGGGCACGGGGCGGGGGAGGGGGAGAGAGAGGTCCCCATGAAAACCGACCCCCTGCTGGACAGAAACAGACCCTGGGGCCTGGCCCCATCTCGTCGGCCCTTGGCCCGGAGCCAGAGCCCGGTCTGGTCTGGACCCCTGCCTCGGTCCCTCCCGCCCCCAATTCCCAGGGGACTCCAAGCTGGGGCACGGAGGGAGGGGCTGCACTTTCTGACCTGCTGGGACGCACACTCACCTGGGGCCCTGGCAGCAGGCCAGCACCAGGTAGGTGACCAGGAACACAGCGCTGGGGAGGGAAGAGACAGACATTGGACCCCTCCCAGCTCTGCTCCCCCCAAAGCCAGGGCGGTCGGAGCCTCGTGCCAGGCAGCAGGGCCCTTTCGATTCCTGGCGGCCCCCAGTGCCAACCTCTGCCCTGCTGGCCTCGTGCTGCGCGCTGCCCTTCGCCTCCACCTGAGGCACCTGAGCAACAGCCCTTATGTTTCCCATCGCCCCTCTTGGGGGGGTAGTATCATCCCCGTGGCACAGAGGGGAAACTGAGGCAGCACAGTGGCTGAGGTCACACAGCAGAACTGGGATCAGTAGACCCCAACAGGCTCACCCTCTAACCACTAGACCTCACTCCCTCTTCAAACGGCCAAAAAAGACTTCCCGGGCCACTGGGTCCCATCTTTGCTATTGCAGGTGGCCCTCGGACGTATTTACAGGCAGAAATCAGTTCCCCTCTCAGCCCTCGTTTTGCTGGGCTAAATGAGCCAAACTCCTCCACTCTCATCCCAGAACACGACCCACTCTCCCCCTCGTCCGCCTCGCGGCTCTTCCCTGCTCGCAGTGGCGGAATGGGCGTCTCCGTCACATTTCTCCCGCTCATTCGCCGGTCGCACGGTACAGCCCCAATCCGACTCGTCAATCACCCCTGGCCGGGAGCCCAGCGATTTCGTTACCTTCAGCGGCACAGCGCCGCGCCCGAGCGGAGTTTCGGAAGCCGATTTCCTGGTTTCCTTCCTAGTTATTAACTGCCCCCTTCCTCCCCAGAACGGGGGGCCCCACCGACCCTGCACCCGCTGCCTCTGGCATGGGGCACCGGAGCCTTGTGACCCTCAGCAGGGAGCCCCCGACGGGGCGGCCGTGCAGCACAGGGCCCTACCAAGAGGGAGGGGCCCTGGGGCAGGGAGGGAGGGGCCCTGGGGTGGGCAGGGCTCCCCGGGGGCAGACACTTACTAAGAGGCGTAGTACACCACAAAATTCCTCCGCACAAACATCTGGACGGGGGTGCTGCAAAGAGGGAAGAGCGTGAGATCGGCCCCTGGGTTCGCGCGGCCCCATCTCCGCCCCCTGGCGCCTCCACCCCCCGTGGGCGCAGCGCGGGGCCTGACCTAAGGAGGGGGAGCGAGATTCTCCCCGTTCCCCATCGCCCCGAGCCAGCCGTGGGGTGCCCAGTGGGGAGGAAGGACAGACCTTTAACCCTGCCCCACCCTGGGCCCGTCTCCCCGACAGACCCGCCAGGATCCCTCCAGCCAGTGCAGGGCAGCGTCCCCCCGTCTCGCCCCGCCGGGCTGCACCCTGCCCGGCTGGCAGCAGCCCTGGGGTGGGCCCCCCTTGTGAGACGGCACCCGGCTCCTCCAGCCCCCGGCCTAGCTCAGGCCCCTCCCTAGCTCAGGCCCCTCCCCTCAGCGGGGGCAGGGCCGGGGGCAGACGGAAGAGCCCCGGGGGTCCCAGCTCCTGGCCCGGCGGAGCAGGGAGCAGCTGCGGGGCGGCAGCCAGGGCCGGGCGCGGGGCAGCGGGACTCACACGAAGGTGAACACGGCGATGATGCCCACGGTCACCAGCAGCTGCACAGAGATGATGGTGTAGACCTGGAGGAGACAGACCGACGGACGGGGTCACCCGCGGGCACCGGCCCTGCCCCAGGAGAGACGCGGCCGCCCCCAGGCGCCACTGCCCCCCGCTGCCCCGCGCCAGGTGGGAGGGAGCCGCTGGATCTCGCTGCTGCTGGACGCAGCCCCAGCCCGGGACCAGGTGGGGCACAGAGATCACCCCCCTCATGGGCAGCACCCATGGAGGCTCCCAACAGGGTCTGGGTGTCCCCAATGCTCTCCAGGCCAGGAGGGCCTCTATAGCCCAGGGTTTTCCCTCCCCTCCAGCCGCCTCCCAGCCGCGGGCCGAGCTCCCACCCCCTGCCAGCACTGATGTACCCTGCAACTGCAGGAGCATGACACTGCCCCGGCCGCTGGCCTCGTAAGACGCCATCCCCACAGCCCCGCACTGCACCCAGGCGCCCCCCCACCCGCAGCCTGTGGCCCAGGGCCAGAGTCAGGGGCACCCCTCCCCACCAGGCGCCCCCACCCTGCAGCCCGGCCCCCTCGGGCGTTACCTTGCGGATGAAGCCTTGTCGCACTCCCTTGTCGCTCCAGTCGGCGGCCCCGACAGAGTCGTTCCCAAAGCTGATGGCGACGTGGGGATCCCCTGTGGGGAGGCCGGTGCCCCCTAGGCGGATGGAAGGGGGGACCCATGAGCTTTCGGCACCCGAACGCTGGCTCCCCTGGGCCCCGCGGAGCCGGCTCATGTGTGGCGGCTGCCCCGCCCGCGCCCATGTCCCTCCCTGCCCACCTTCCGCCAGGAGGGGGCTGCCCCCTGGGACGTCCTGCCCTGACTCCTCAGCCCCAGCCGGGGTCCCGCTGACGCCGTGGCCGGGAGGACGAGGCCGGGGCACCCAGCGCAAGGAAGCAACTTGAGCAGCGCTGTCTCCGTTCTGCAGCTCCCCTGTGGAGTGTTCCAGGGGGGCCCCCCCTCCCAAGTCAGACCCCCACCCCCACCCGGCAGGAGCATCTCTGTGCAGCCCCGCTGGGGGCCACGCCAGGGCTCCCCCTCACAACAGGGAACTTTCGGGGGCAGGGCAAGGGATGGACCGTGCTCCACATAGCAGCCACGGTCTCCCAGAAGCTGGGGGGGGGGGTCCCCAGAGCCCTCCCACAAGCCCTCCAGCTTCACAGGTGCCCCCACCCCAGTCTTGCCAGCTCCCAAATCCACAGGCTGAGATGATCGGATCCCATGGCTGCTGGTGCCCAGCTCCTACACGGGGGGCGGGGGAGGGAAACCTATGAAGCTGCAGGGCTGGGGGGGGGGGGGGGGTTGTTTGGCACCGCGCATGCGCACAATTCATGTCCTCCCCCCCCCAGGTTTTTCCCTCCCCTCCAGCAAACACATTCTGCCAGAGGTGCTGCAGCGATGCCGTTCGGCCACTAGGGGGTGCTGTGGGAGGGCAGCTGGCTCATGGGGGAGGCTGGGTTCCTTGCAGGTGAGCAGGCCTGGGGCACAGACCCTGCAGGGCACACAAGGCAGCCGGGGGGGGGGGGGGCACACAGATTGGGGTTCAGAAGGGCTAGTGGAGCAGGACAGACTGGGCAGGGCTGAGTGGGAGGTGGTGGCTCGGGGGTGACTTAGTGGGGTGCAGAGATTCATGGAGGCAGGAGGTGCAAGGCCACATAGGGATGGGGTAGCTGAGTGAGGTGCAGGGATACCTGGGGGCAAGGACAGATTAGGGGTCAGGCAGGGTCTGTATGGGGAGGCTCCCCAACACCCTCACCCCCCCCCCACAAGCCCCAAACCCTGTCCATATGTCTCCCACCCCCATCAGGTCACAGCCAGCTTCTGTCCTGCGCTGCTTCCGAGCAGAGCAGGAAATACGGCCACGTGAGGTAGTGCCAGTCAGTGACTGCTCCGTGTTCAGTATGAACATACCCAGCAAGGAATCTATTTGTCAAAACAACCAAAACCCAAAAGAATCCTGGTTCTTTTTCGTCCTCTGTCTTGCGACAGACAGATCGGCTGAGAGGTACTTTGAGATGAATGGTCAGAGCACATTGAAAAATCGGCATGATTCTATGGTGTTATTGCGACACCTAAAATAAGCAGAATTTTAAAATACCATGGGCAGAGTTTTTTGCAGCCGAATTCCCTGGGGAGCGAGCTTGGAATATTTTGCTTCCTACCAGGAGATCTCCTCTCTAGCTGATCTGGGGGGGACAGATCAGAGCCCATACTTCCCAGGAGGTCAAGGAACCCCCCACCCCACACATCCATACACACCAGGCCCTGCAGCACCCGAGTCACCTGCCCTTTTAGGGCCCCCCTGCCCTTCACCCCACCGCCTCCTCTGCCTTGCACACCTCACTCCTGGCCTCTGGTCCCACACGGGTTCTGCCACCCTGATGGCCCATCTGGCCCCGTCCCCTGGGAGCCCCTTGTTACTCTCTTTGCCCCGTCCCTCAGGGGCTCCGGAACCAGGGGGGTCCCTCGTCTGTTTCAGCAGGCTGATGGGCCTGGGTTTCCTGTGTGCAGCCCTCTGGGCTCAGGGGGTTTCTGTGCAGCACCCCCATAAGAAACACCCTCTAGTGAATGCCCAGCTTACCCAAGTGCGTCGGGATCGTCGGCATGGGGGGCTCCGGGCCTTTTGGCTGGGAACAGCCCCCGGAAGCTGCATATCCTCCTGGTTGCAGGAAGCCCCCGGCACAGGGCACGGACGGCGCAGGATCGAGGCCCAGCTCCTGGAAGCCCTCGCTAGAGGGGCCTGGCGGCGAGCAGGCGTCCGGCCGCAGCGGGATGAGGGGGTTCTTGTCGCTGTAGGGAGGGGGGCTGCAGGGGTCGCTGTAGGGAGGGGGGGCGTAGGGGTACGACATGGCGCCTCCGCAAGGCTCCGGCTCCGCACCTGGAGAGGGCAGAGGGAAAGCGGCCGTCGTGGCCCAGCGCAACACCCCCCCGAGGGACCCTGCTTCCGAGACGCCGATCTCTGCCTGGTCCCCACGGCCACCGGGCCCGGAGCCGTGAGGGGGCAGCGCTGCCACAGGCGGCCCTGGCACAGGACGGGGACTCGCAGGAGCAGCCGGGCGTACCTGGCGCGGCACAGCTGGTGCTGCCCGGCTCCCCGCGGGCACAGGCCAACCCGGCCAGGAGCATCCCCACGCCGGGCAAAGCCCCGGTGCCCAGGGGCCTCCCCGGCGAAAGCGGCCCAGCCGGGGGGCGGAGGCACCAAGGGGGCGGCTGGGGCAGGAAGGGGTGAATGCCCCTCCCCCACCCCGCTAACTCTCTCACTTGCTCTGCCCCGGGGCTACTCCGGTGTCACGCCGGATGCTGCGCGAGCCACGCCGCGGGGTTCGGAGCCCGCGACCGCCTTTCCCGAGGGGCCCCGGGCGCCGCGCTCCAGGCCTGGCTCGCTCCGACGCCGAGCGATCCGGTTTCGCTTTCAGCGCCGCCCGCCCCCTTCCCTGGCGCGGCTCCGGGTTGTCATTGGCCCGGGGCGCTGCTCGTCCGGCCACACCCGCTGCAGGCGCCGGATTGGCCCCGGACGCGGCTTCGCTTCGCGGAGCTCGGGTCGCTACTGCCGGCTCCCGGCTGGGCTGGGTGGGACCCCCCGGCCGGTGCCCCTCCACCTGGCCTGGGGGCACCTGTCCCGGCTGGGACCCCCCGGTGCGTGTCCCTCCACCTGGCCTGGGGGCACCTGTCCCGGCTGGGAACCCCCGGTGCGTGCCCCTCCTCCTGGCCTGGGGGCACCTGTCCCGGCTGGGACCCCCCGGTGCGTGTCCCTCCACCTGGCCTGGGGGCACCTGTCCCGGCTGGGAACCCCCGGCGCGTGCCCCTCCTCCTGGCCTGGGGGCCCCTGTCCCGGCTGGGAACCCCCGGCACGTGCCCCTCCACCTGGCCTGGGGGCCTCTGTCCCGGCTGGGACCCCCCGGCGCGTGCCCCTCCTCCTGGCCTGGGGGCCCCTGTCCCGGCTGAGAACCCCCGGCGCGTGCCCCTCCTCCTGGCCTGGGGGCCCCTGTCCCGGCTGGGAACCCCCGGCGCGTGCCCCTCCACCTGGCCTGGGGGCCTCTGTCCCGGCTGGGACCCCCCGGCACGTGCCCCTCCTCCTGGCCTGGGGGCCTCTGTCCCGGCTGGGACCCCCCGGCACGTGCCCCTCCTCCTGGCCTGGGGGCCTCTGTCCCGGCTGGGACCCCCTGGCGCGTGCCCCTCCTCCTGGCCTGGGGGCCTCTGTCCCGGCTGGGACCCCCCGGCGTGTGCCCCTCCACCTGGCCTGGGGGCCCCTGTCCCGGCTGGGACCCCCCGGCGTGTGCCCCTCCACCTGGCCTGGGGGCCCCTGTCCCGGCTGGGAACCCCCGGCCTGTGTCTCTCCACCTGGCCTGGGGGCCCCTATCCCGGCTGGGAACCCCCAGTGTGTGTCCCTCCACCTGGCCTGGGTGCCCCCCTCCCACGCGTCAGGCTGAGCCCAGCAGGCTGGGGATGGACGTGCGATAGCCCCCGCCCGTGGGCCTGCTGCCTGACTGCACACAACTGGCTCCGCATAGCTGCCCTGAGCAGGCCCCTGACACCACTGGGAGGTCACAGCTCGGGGGCACCGGCTGCTCAACCCCGAGGGCAACAGGAGAGTGGGTGCCGGGAGCCTGCTCCTCCGCCCAGGCCTGGCTCACCCCAAGAGGCACGTCCCAGGAGCCAGTGGGACCGAGAGTTACCCAGGCCGTGGGCTTCCTCTCCGCCCCACAGCGCCTGGGGGGCTGATGGCTCTTCTGTGGCAGCAGGGCGCGTCCTCCCTGCCCCATGCTGCAGGCCCTAGTGCACGACGGCTCTCTCAGTAGGTTCCTCAGCTCAATCCGTGGCTATTGCCTCTGGATTCCACCCGCATTCAGGGCACGGTACTGGGAGTTCGGCGGTATCAGATCTTCCCCTCCCCCCCAGGGTTCTTCCCACCGGAACAGCAAAGGAGCCTGGCATTCGTAGACCCATCCGCACGGGGAAACCACGCTCCGTGTCCGTGCCGGAAGTACTAGGTTCTTCCTGTGTAGGGATGTGTTGAGGCCTACCCGGAATATGTCAAATGAGCACCAGTTTAGTTGTAAGTGTAAAGGAAAAGCAGCATTGTAAGACACAGATGTAAGATAAAAAACCAAATTTGATTGGTTGACTAACAGTAACCCCGCATTTAGGGAAGTAAGTAACACAGACAGCAGTATGCAACAAAGTGCTGATAACCCCAAATGGAGCAGACGAAAGTTTTGAAAGGGCAGAACGAGACAACAAAAATCGAACGTCAGCAATTGTCAGGCGAGTGGAGAAATACCGAAACAGGGTATATAAGATTGGACGGAACAGACCAAGAGCGGACGGGTTGCGAATCCGAAAAAGCTAGGTCTGATCAACCAGGCTTCCTCCCTGGCGCTGTATCTTGCTGCCGAAAGGGGAACAACACCAGTCGTAAGTTGCAACGAAAAATCCAAAAAAGGAGAGTCATAAAGAAAAGAATATCTCCTGAATCTAAGCAATGCTTCTATCTGTCTTAACGTGAGTATTATATATTTGATAACTCCATGAATTGTGTAAAGGTAAATCTGGAGGGCATAGCTGTAGGAGGAGTTATTATTTCTTGTTTAACTGTATTGTTTTTCTACTTTTTACTTGTATGTTAAGCTATCTTAAAAGAATCAAAGATAGTGAATTGATTTAAATGAAAAATTAATTATAAAGTAAATAGAAAAATAAAAATCTTTGTTTCACCCTAAAAAGAAGTATTCCTCTGTCTGTGGGGTCGAATCCTTTAAAGAACCAAACCCGGTTACCGAAACTTCCCCGGGTGTAACTGGGTGAGCGGTACCCGGAGATGGCACAGACATCTGTCAGGGATGATCTAGACCAGAGCTACCCAAGTTTGGAAGCCCTGGAGGCCACAGTGCTACTCGCCGCACATGCTAAGTACCTGGGAGACTGCGTGGGCATAAGGGTGTTTAGCATTTCGGCCGGCAGCCGTGTCAGTAACCAGGAAAACTTCTTTCCGGGGCAGCTACCCAAGCGTCTTGTGATCGGTTTTGTACATAACGAAACCTTCAGCGACAGTTACGTGAAAACCCCTTTTAACTTGAAACATTATCATGTTCATTTTGTGGCCCTTATATGTGGACAACGAATAGGTACCGGCTAAACGGCTGCAGCCCGATTTTGAGAAGGGAGACTGCGTGAAGGAGTACATGCAGCTGGTGCAGGCAACCGGGAAATACGGAAAAGACCGCTCGGTCTTGATAAACCGTGATGAATTTGTCCAGGGTTACACGCTCTTCGCTTTTGACCTGACCCCAGACCAGGAGTGCGCTGACCATTATTTCTTGATTAAAACCAGCAACCTGAGAGCGGAGATTCGGTTTGCTGCATCGCTGCCCTCTACCATTAACATGATAAGCTGTGTCTACATGGGTGCGATCTTGCGCCAAAGCATCCGCTTTTGCACAAAAACATGCTGCCTGTCTACGCTGGCGGGAGTTCTTGCGCAAGAACACTGACGTTCTAATGTGTGAAATCAGGGCTTCTTGCGCAAGAACTATGACGCTCCCGCTCAAGAATAAGCCCTCTTGCACAACTGTTCTTGCACAAGAGGCCAGTGTAGACAGGCAACATGAATTTCTTGCACAAGAAAGCCCGATGGTTAAAATGTCCATCAGAGCTTTCTTGCGCAAGAGAGCATCTACACTGGCACGGATGCTCTTGTGCAAAAGCACATCTCTTGCGCAAAGGCACATGCCAGTGTAGACGCTCTCTTGCGCAAATACTTTAACGCAAGAACTCTTGCACTAAAGAGTATTTGCACAAGATCATGCCAATGTAGACGTAGCCATAGTGTACGGCGTGTTTGACAACATGCTGGAAATGAACCACAGAAGAAACACCCTGTTTGACTATATGTAACGATGAACCCTGGGCAGATAATACTTTTTTTTATCAAAGGACCCTTCATTTTCAGATGTTTTTCCTAGCAACATGTTCTGGGGGGGCTGCATGTCCGAAAGGCCTGTGGGGCTTATCGCTAACACGCACCCCCATAATTTGCCCAGGGAACACTGGCTGACCCTTTACTTACCAAAGCGGGGGCTCAGGAAGTTTTTTGATTCCTACCATTTTCCTCCAGTTGTTTTTTTCCTAAATTTATTACGGCTTTTTAAAACCGTAACTCTAATCATGTTATGTTTCAGCAGAGATAACTGCAGGACCCTTTAGCTGTGACCTTTGGATATCCTTGTATATATATTTTTTAAAGAAACGTGGCAGGGGTTTATCTTTGGATCAGATTTTGAAATTGTACTCTAACGATTGACTGGAAAACGCCCGCATGGTGACGTGGTTTGTTAAAGGAAAACCACTGCGGGGCCTTGCTTTGAACGTGTTTCAGCACGTCCAGACGTGTGTGTCTTGTCGCGAGTTTAAAGAGGCGCATTTATAAAACGCTAAAATAAAAGTTGATTTTTGTCTTTTATGTTACACCGTTAACCACGCGATTTTCCATTTTTTAGCAGAGGGCTGGTTAAAAGAGGCGCCATTACTTACGGTCTCGGCCGGCTCTAGCCCCAATTTTAGATGTTCTAAATATTCTTTATTGGTAACATGACCCACAACGGACGTCAGTGTGGTTAGCTCCGCCAAAGCTTTCATAAAAGCTTGCCACCCCCTAGATGCACTCGTGTTAGCGAAAGAATGAGAGCCCGTTACTCCCCTAAGTCGAGCACGTGAGACCCGACCACGGCTGCCCCCCGGTACACAAAGCTTCCATCGGCGGTCCAAGAGGCACCATCTTTATGCCGTTTGAGTTTCTGTAACAATATTTCAGCTATTTTTTTAGAGCGAGGATTTACCCCCTGCAACACCTCCCAAATCACAAAGTCCGTAGGGCTCGCCGCGGCTTCGGAGGGATGGTTTTCCCGGGCACTTCTCTCGCGTGCTCGGGGAGAAAGAGACTTATTGTAGTCTTTTCCCCTGCCCCCTGCCTGTCCAACATCAGGTATCTTTGCAGGATCCTTTCATACAGTTTAGCCTTCTCGTAGTCGGCTAAGCGGTTCTTTGACGAATGTCTTTCATTTCCGAATCCAGCCACTGAGCGGTTGTGGTTCTGACACTTCTTTTCCCGCGAGAGGCGCCTTTCAGCTGATCCAGCTGGCCGCTAGGCACCAGATACATTTTTTCAGTGTGTCCCATTCTCTGTTCCTGACAGCAGAGGGAGAGCGAAGCTCAACAAGAGGCGGATAAACCCTCCGGACTGCTTGACAATTAGCTTCGTCTTTTTGAGGGACAGTCTTTTATTGCTCAGGTTTTTGATTGCCGCCTGGCTTTTTTTCAGCACACTTATTCGGCGCGGTTTCGGGGGGACGTTGCCCTTGAAAGTGTTGAGCGCTATTTCTGAGATGGCCGCTACCCAGTCCTCGCAGGCTGCGCAGAGAATAACTTTCCTTTGCTGTGGCTTGGCTTTTATGAGGAGCCTTAAAAGAGCCAGGTTTCTCTGCACGCACCTGGATATGCTTGTGTGGGGCCGCTCTTCTATAAAATGGGGTGCTCGGTACAACCGACTATTTTTTATAAGCTTTTAAAAAGACGTATACGCAGGGCCAGTCGCGGGGGAAAGCCTTGTTCTTAGCCTGTAGGCTTCAGGCGTCAAAGGGTTTAAATCCACCAGCAGATACCTGTAAGGCTTTTTGGTAGTGTCCTCAAAAGCCGCTCTGCTCCGCGCTGCTTCCCCAAGTCCGCCGCTGGTCAGTTTCAGCAGCGGCAGCAGTGGACTTGGGGAAGCGGCGCGGAGCAGCTCCAATTGTCCGGCTGGCTGGAGCACTTCCGGGTTCCAGTTTGTGCCGGACTATCGGGAGTGCTGGACCACTGGATGCCGGACAATTGGAGTTTTACTGTACTTAGTATTTAAATTAATCGTTCTGCTCTTTTTCCACCGACAAAAAATGTTTTGCACAATGTACATAACCCTTAAGTTTCTGTGGTGTATGTATTTTGTAAAGGCTTTTTCGATTTCACCACTGTCAGATACAGACTCCATCAGATCATCTATAATCACCGTATTCGCTTTATTGCTAGGAAGTTGTTGTTCATCATTAAAAGTGTCTGATAACCCCTCCTTCGACCCCCTCGAATCCCATAGCTTTGGGTAACTTGCTACGTTTCGTGGGTAGAAAATTTAAAGAATCTATGAACCTGATGTTGAAGTTCATCACCGTTACACACGGTAGTTTTCTGCCTTGCATTACGGGGCTGACGGGCATTTTTTCCTTAATCAGCTGTCTCAGGACAAAATAACAATCGTAACCTTTAGCGTTATGAGCAATAAAAGTGTAGTCCTTAAAGTGCTTGTCTACAAAGGTTCGTGCAAAATCGCTGACGCATTCTACACCCTTAAATTCCCAGCTGTCTTTTTATTTAAGTATAAGGCATACCGTATTTTCCGGCGTATAGGGCGACTGGGTGTATAAGACGACCCCCTATCTTTTTAATTAAAAGATAGGGTTTCATCTTATACCCCAGCGCCCCTCCGCCTCCTTTGCTCCCGGTGTCCCTGGTCTGCTGGAGATGGTCCCCAGCAGACCAGAGGCACCGGGAGCAAAGCCGCCAGGAGCGCCTGGGCTGCCCCCCCCCCCCCCGCCGGAGCCCCTCCGCGGCTTTGAAAGCCTCGGGGGAAGCCGGCGGGGGGGCATCCCAGGCGCGCATGGGCTGCCCCCCCCCCCGGAGCCCCTCCGCGGCTTTAAAAGCCTCGGGGGGAAGCCGGCGGCGGGGCATCCCAGGCGCGCCTGGGCTGCGCCCCCGCCGGAGCCCCTCCGCGGCTTTGAAAGCCTCGGGGGAAGCCGGCGGCGGGGCATCCCAGGCGCGCATGGGCTGCCCCCCCGCCGGAGCCCCTCCGCGGCGGCGCGGAGGGGCTCCGGCGGGGGGGCAGCCCATGCGCGCCTGGGATGCCCCCCCGCCGGCTTCCCCCGAGGCTTTCAAAGCCGCGGAGGGGCTCCGGTGGGGGGGCAGCCCAGGCGCGCCTGGGATGCCCCCCCGCCGGCTTCCCCCGAGGCTTTCAAAGCCGCGGAGGGGCTCCGGTGGGGGGGCAGCCCATGCGCGCCTGGGATGCCCCGCCGCCGGCTTCCCCCGAGGCTTTCAAAGCCGCGGAGGGGCTCCGGCGGCGGGGCATCCGGCGTACAAGACGACCCCCGATTTTTGGGGGATGTTTTTTAACATCAGAGGTCGTCTTGTACGCCGGAATATACGGTACACATAATTTGACACGTGCACCCTTGTTTATTGCATACATTCAAAATCATAAAACACATAGTCCTCCCCCTCCTCCGGAGACAAGATGTTACGCATGTAACACTCATGGTCCTCTGTTGTCTGTCTTTTGGTAACACTGGGGGCACGTCTTCCTTTTACGCTTGTGATTTTTGGCAACGTAGAAGCCGCACTTATCTCAAAGGCGTCTGGTTTTACAATCAACTTTACCAGCCGCCGCCAGCGCCTGGTGTCTTTCTAAACAGGCCTCAGACCGGCAAAACAGCTTACAGCTGGGACAGCGCTTTTTTCGGCGACCACTTCACTGCACTCAGCCCCATGACAAGTACCACAGCGGCTTTTACAGGCGTGCTGGTGTTTGTGGTTGTTTGTGGCAGAACAGTCGTTGCACAGATACAGGGCCCCATCAAGGGAGTCATGTTTAAAACACCGTAATAATGCTTGTCATGTAACAATACAAAAACAGTCTTGGGGTATCGTACCCCCCCCCATTGTCAAAAAGTACCAATTCCTCTTTTCATGACGCAGCACAGCGATAGTCATGCCTAAGCACTCTTCGAAAGAGCTCAGTCTGTAAAACTCATAGACTCATAGACCCATAGGGCTGGAAGAGACCCCAGAAGGTCATCAAGTCCAGCCCCCTGCTCTAGGCAGGACCAATCCCAACTCAATCAACCCAGCCAGGGCTTTGTCAAGCCAAGACTTAAACACCTCTAGGGATGGAGACTCCACTACTTCCCTAGGGAACCCATCCCAGTGCTTCCCCACCCTCCTAGTGAAATAGTTTTTCCTAATATCCAACCTGGACCTCTCCCACCACAACTTGAGCCCATTGCTCCTTGTTCTGCCATCTGTCACTACTGAGAACAGCCTCTCTCCATCCTCTTTGGAACCCCCAAAGAGAGCCTAATTCGAACTCCCTACTCCATGCCGCGTGTAGCCGCGGGCACGAAGTCCGCACTAACGGGGATTTTAAAATGGCGGCGCCCGGCAAGATGCAAATCAAGCCCGGGATATTTAAATCCCGGGCTTCATTTGCAACTTTGAATGCCTACATTAGCCACCCTAGTTCGAACTAGGGTGGCAGTGTAGACATACCCTTTGGCTATGTCTAGACTGCAAGCCTCTTTCGAAAGAGGCTCTTTCGAAAGATACTTTCGAAAGAGCCTCTTTCAAAACAGAGCGTCTAGACTGCACGTTGAACTTTTGAAAAAGCGGCTTGCTTTTTTGAAAGAAAGCATCCAGTGAGTCTGGATGCTCTCTTTCGAAGAAGCCCTATTTACATTGAAGAACGCCTTCTTTCGAAAGAGGAACTTTTGAAAGAAGGCGTTCTTCCTCGTGAAATGAGGTTTACCGCCATCAAAAGAAAAGCCGCGTTCTTTCGATTTAATTTCGAAAGAACGCGGCTTGAGTCTGGACGCAGGGGAAGTTTTTTCGGAAAAAGGCTACTTTTCCCGAAAAAAACCCTGAGTCTGGACACAGCCTAAGTGATCAGCTTGGCTTCCTTTTTTTAGGAACAAAAGACAGGACTATGTAGCACTTTAAAGACTAACAAGATGGTTTATTAGGGTGATGAGCTTCCGTGGGCCTGTCAGCCAACAGTCAGGGCAGTGAGTCCCTTATGACCGGCTGAAGTTCTTTTAAATTGTGCTTGGTTCTGTTACAGCAACTGAAGGAGTCAGGTTAAAGCTTAAACAGTTACTATTTTATTGTTACAGGGTAAACTTAGTTGTTAAATGCTACTACTGTGTTACAGATAACAGACACTACAAAGGACAGGACAAATTATACTAATAAGTCACTTACAGGTACCATGAAACCCTTTTGGTTCTCTGAGCTCTTATTAAATGCATGCAAAATAGACACATAGCAGGTATATATTCTCACCCCTGCGTTCCAGACTTGGTGTGGCCAGCGTCTTTCTCTCAATCCCTCGGGAAGAAGTAGGGCGAGGTTGGGCGTCCCACAGACCTCGGGAGACAATCAATACCTGCCAGCAGGTATAGATGATTGGAGCTCAAATGGGGTGGGCGGCTGAACCTCTTTTTATACCCCTTGGGTCATGTAGGCTTCTTCCTGGTTTTAAGTGGCCAATTAGGAAAAATGGCTTTGAACACCAAGTTTCCCACGAAGGGTGCAAAGCATAATTTACACCTGGGAAAAATGCAGACAATGGGCACCTCTGGTATGTGATGGACGAAGATTCCTCTCCTGGGACAGTGCAGGCGTGTCAATTACTGGTACTAGCCATCAGGGCGACGGGAGGCCCCGGGTCGTCAGCTAGCCCATTTACTGTCTGGTTTCTGTTTATGGTAGAGTCAGGGACAGGCAGCAAACCTGTGTTCCCAGGGCATCAAAGGCTGACTGCCTTTCTCTTGCTCTCTGGGGGGGAGGGAAAAACAAGATGGGGTTTTGTGTCTGGCTACAGGGCCAGACCCACTTCCTTAGATCAATTTCTTCCACTATTTGATCTGAGGAAGTGGGTCTGGCCCACGGAAGCTCATCGCCTAATAAACCATCTTGTTAGTCTTTAAAGTGCTACATAGTCCTGGTTTTTGTTTCAGCTGCACCAGACTAACACGGCTGCATCTCTATCACTGTCCTTTTGTAGGGAGTGACACGCAGCCTGTTGCCTTGTGTGGTGTGCTACCCGCTTATCTGGGCTGGTGCAGACAGACTTGCAGAAGAAGCCAAATTGATGGGTTAAAAGTAGGGATGTAACCGGTTAACTGGTAAACATCATCGAGCGGGGGACACTCCAGTCTGACTGGGCCCCCCGCCTGTGAGATTCTGGCTAAACGGTTCACTGGATAAACATAGCACTTGACCAGTTAACTGATTACATGGGCTTTTGCATCCCTAGTTAAAAGGCGTCCGTTCCTTTGCGCTTACGTGGCTGAGTTTGTCTAGCCAATACGAACTGATCATTTTTGGGTCCAGAAACCCCAGCGCCTGGTAGAGGCGCCTGGCCCCATCTCATTATTGGGCGTTTGTGAGTCTTTCACTTGATAACAGACCCGGGATGCTGCCAGCAAAGCACACGTTATTTCCCTGATCATGTAGGTCAGTTACATGCTTTCTTTTTTTCCCTATGATTTACGGTACGTGATAGCCTTTAGGGACCTTGCAGACCCTTCGCCCGCCCTGTTTTGATAATTGTCACAACCAAGCTTCAAGTCCCGGTCCCCACGACCCCCGCATTACTCTGCACCACTGAAACAAAGTGCTTCAAAAAATCTGCCGTGTTTAAATCTTCCCAAGACCTGCGCAGAGAAAAAAGGGGCTGGTTGAGACCCAGGGCATCTAAGCTGCACGAAATCTTCAGGGCCCAATTGTCTATTAATATTGTCTAGCAGATTTTGAATAGTGGTGTCAATAGCAGCCATGGCCTCTGCAAATCCCGCTATTCTGTCCAAATTAGCAAAACGGAAATCTTGGTTATATTTGGGGTCTTAGACAGTGTCTCACCCACTCCAAATATTGAGGACACTGAGGGGGGATATGATAGAGGTCTCTAAAATCATAAGTGGTGTGGAGAGGGTGAATAAAGAAAAGCTATCTACTTGTTCCCATAATAGAAGAACTAGAGGACACCAAATGAAATTAATGGGGAGCAGGTTTAAAACTAATAAAAGAAAGTTCTTCTTCACACAGCGTGTAGTCAACCTGTGGAACTCCTTGCCAGAGGAGGCTGTGAAGGCTAGGACTATAACAAAGTTTAAAGAGAAGCTAGATAAATTCATGGAGGTTAGGTCCATAAAAGGCTATTAGAAATGGTGTCCCTGGCCTCTGTTTGCCAGAGGCTGGAGCGGGATGGCAGGAGACAAATCGCTTGATCATTGTCTTCGGTCCACCCCCTCTGGGGCACCTGGTGCTGGCCACTGTCGGCAGACAGGATACTGGGCTAGATGGACCTTTGGTCTAACCCAGTATGGCCGTTCTTATGTTCTTATAAATACATCTGAGGGGGGTTGGGAGAATCCACAGCTTCAGCAGTGGGGGTTGGGGGATTCCCTTTCCGGGCTGGGGGAGCATTTTCGTAAACCCACTCTGGCTTTTCTACGTTTTTTTCGCCCAAAGCCTTCTTAGTCTGTTAGATCTCCCGCACTCCCCCCCCCTGTACCTTTTTAGCTTTCATGCTTAGTCACTGACGCCCTTCCCCGTTCGACCAGTTTTCCAAGTTTTCAATCATCTTTTTTGTTTCTGCCAGCTTTTGGGCTAAATCCCCGCTGTCTTCTGGAAAGTTCTGCTTTTGCATCACTTCCAGAACCAGCCTGGGAAACGTTTTCTCCAGCAGCTGCCTCACACCCACATAAACGTGTCTTAGTCTCACACTAAGATCGAATAATTCAATGATGCATTGCGAGCTGTCACTTAGATCCCTGTCTCTAGGCTTCTTGGCACCACAAACTTCGGCCCAGGGGCTCTCCCTGACCCCATGCCAGGGGGCGGCTGGGGGCTTATTGACCCCTTTTACAGAGCACTTCTTTTGAGGGTTGGCGGTATTGCTACCCCCTTGCGATGCTTACCCCCAACCCCGGATACAGCGTCGCTCGCCCTTTTGAACCCCCGCTCGCTTTGTCTGAGACAGGCTGGGGACAGGCAGGGTAGATCGAGATCGGGGGCGTTGGTCTTTCTTGTCACTCTGGAAAGTGTTCTCTGCCGTGGAGGCGGCTTTCTTGGTCCTTTCCACAGGCTTCTGTGCCCTTTCTTCTCGCAAAAGTCCGGCGTCTATAGCTAACATCACACAAACAGCCCGTTTCAACACGCACCTTTTACTAGCAGACAAGCACAAATCTGGCATAGCCGTTAAAAGATCAGCCCGGCATAGGAGAGGCGTTAAAGTCGGGGTGGGGGCAGCAGGTGGAGAGCCCTACTCTGCAGGGGGAAAAGTAACTGTGACAAATACAAAAAGGAAAACTATGTAGCACTTTAAAGACTAACGAGATGGTTTAATAGGCGATGAGCTTTCGTGGGCCAGACCCACTTCCTCAGATCATATTCTGGAAGAGAATTGGCATGACCATATATACCAAAGAATACAATGAAAAAAGTGAAATATGGTCATGCCAATTCTCTCCCAGAATATGATCTGAGGAAGTGGGTCTGGCCCAGGAAAGCTCATCACCTATTAAACTATCTTGTTAGTCTTTACAGTGCTATGTAATTTTTCCTTTTGTTTTAGCAAGATCAGACTAACACGGCTACTGCTCTATTACTAAGTGACAAATACAATAGCCCACACACCCACCTTGTAACAATTCAGCACTAGTTGGTAAAGTATCCGCTCGCCCCACCTCTGGCCCTAGATTAAAACAGAAAAATGCCTTTTTGGTTCTTTTGTTTCAAACAATGCAATTGTAATTTTGTAAAACAACCCACAGCTTACAGAGATTTAACTCTGCCCCGACGGCCTCTGACAGATCGGGTGAAAAGGCATCATCCTGTTAAAAAGCAGTTATTAACTTGTAAGTCATGACAGCGCCAGGCATGAAAAATATAGCCGTACACACAGATTAAAATGCTCTTACCACCGTGTTGCTCTCCATAGCGAAATTTTGAACAGTGTATGCCAAAAGTTCTCTCCTATTTATAGCTAAATCTTAAAACAAGTTTGGGTGTATGGTGTGGGGTGATAAGGAAACTCTTGGGTAATTGGGAGTAGGGATGGAATACAGGATGTTTGTTAAAACGGGATGTACAGCTGGTGGGCATTGTTGTATTTCAAACCAATGTCAGATTCCCATACTTTCAGGACAGCCAGATAAAAGCTTATCTTCCCCCCCTTATCCCTTATCTCTGCTTACAGGCACAGGAAAGCTGTAAGGGAGAAGAGGGCAAGCCGTAAGGTAACTGACACCTTACAGTAAAAGCTCTCTGTTTTTAATTGCAAATGTGTGATAGTCTTGGGAGGGACATAGGTTTAATTAAAAGCCCACCCTAAAATCAGCCCGGTCATGCTGTCTCATTCTGTGGAATTTTTTTCTTTCAGATCCCCAGAACTAGTCAATTGCTGTAAGAAAGCAGGCTTGCCACCCAGGTTGGGAAATAAAAGAGGTTATTGCTTGGAAAAACTTTCACTTTGGCTGCATCTAGACTGGCATGATTTTGCGCAAATACTTTTAACGGAAAAGTTTTTCCGTTAAAAGTCTTTGCGTCAGAGAGCGTCTGTGCTGGCATCTTTTGCGCAAGAGATGTGCTTTTGCGCAAAAGCATCCGTGCCAGTGTAGATGCTCTCTTGCGCAAGAAAGCTCCGATGGTCATTTTAGCCATCGGACTTTCTTGCACAAAAATTAACGTGGCTGTCTACACTGGCCTCTTGTGCATGAATACTTGCGCAAGAGGGCTTATCCCTGAGCGGGAGCGTCGGAGTATTTTCGCAAGAACCACTGATTTTGTACATTACAAAGTCAGTGTCCTTGCGCAAATACTCCCGGCCAGTGTAGACACGTGGCAAGATTTTGTGCAAAATCGTGTCCGTCTAGACGCAGCCTTTGTGTTTTATGCCAGGGAGAGATGTTAAAGTTTTGGGGGTGGGGGTAACTCGGCATGGGGGAAAGCAAAGCAGCATGTCAGTTTCAGACAGGGGAGGAAAGGGGGTTGGGAGAGTGTGACAGCATGTTGGGGGTTCCCCCGATCCTGCACCCCCGAAAGGGCACGAACAGACTCCACCAGCCAGTAGAATAAAGGGAGTTTATTGTCCCTTCAGGGTACAGCACAGCACAGATGTAATCTGGTTACAAGAATTAGGGCTAGGATGCCTCAGGCCCCCCCTTGAGATGGGGGTGACTGGGCCCCTACCACCCCAGACCCCTCCTCAGTCTCTCCCCTTCATGGCTCCGGCTTAGCCTGTACTCTCCCTGCTTCCCCTGACAGCCACTGCCCCTTCCCCGGAAACCTCCTGTTGGTCTCTGCCCCCCGCCTTTGTCTTTCTCCCTGGGAGGCTGATCCTGGGTGTCTGGGTTAATCCACATTTGGGAGATTCAGTGGGAATCTCCCATCCCAGCGCAGGGGGACCCCGGTCACAGAGCAGACAGCCCCCCACTACGGCACAGAGAGCCCCTGAGATTTTGATTCTGCAAATAAGGATCGGGCGTGTGTTAATTTCAAACATGTGTGTAGCGCCCCCTCCCCTCACCCCGGCTAACGCGCCCCGAACAACCGGCTTAAATTGCACAGCACAGAGAGGGGAATGAGAGGGACTTAACTCGTCAATTTCAATAAGAAAACAGATTTATTACCAAGGTCGGGAAATATCTTGTGTTTTATGCTGGTGAGAGGATAAAGTCTTCAAGGGAGGGGGCATAGAATTACACTTGTTCCAGAACATTAAAAATTAACTGGTCAAAGTGTGTGTGTGTGTGTGTGGGGGGACTTCTGGTTGGACAGTTGGAAAGTATGGGATACTTCTGATTGGACAGATCGGCTGCCCGGAGCTGGCAACACGTTGAAGATTTCGAGGTGCTCAGGCAGGATATACAAGTTCCTGAAACCGAATGATGCAACCACGCCCTGGCTCAACCCCAGGGACTCTCCCCCCCACTTTTCCTGTCCCTGCTGCACCCTTACGCCTCCTCTTCCCTGCATCTTACCACCTCCCCGACTGCTCCCCATCCCCACTTCTCCCTCTCCCTCCCGCAGCCTGCTCAAGAGCTGTTCCCCCGTGCAGGAGGCGCTGGGAGGGGAGGACCGAGTTGCTCAGGAGCCGGTGGACCCCAGGGGTCTGTCCAGTTTGAGAAATGCTCTCTAGTTCCTTGCACTCTGGTACGTCTCTCCAGAGAAGGTCTCCGCAGCGGGTCCACTCCTGACGCATATTCAAACCATGACCACATTAGGGTTGCCAGGTGTCTGGTTTTCGCAGCCTCTGTCCTGTAAAACAAAAACACAGAAAATTGTTTTTCTCGGAGGGAAGGCGGGTGGAGACGTTCTTCCCCAGCTGAGTCTGGCGTGGATGGGGGAGCAGGGTTATTTAAAGGCACAGTGATCTTTTTTTTTCCAAAAAGTTTGGTCCCCCGTTTTTTTTTTCTCGACCAATTTTTTTCTCGCCATGTTTGGTATCCTTTTTTTTTTCTGGAAAGGATCTGGCAACCTAGCCATTGTCTGGAATCTTCTGCAGTACAGGCATGTCTCGCCCCAGCGGCTACACCACCAATCCCACCCAGACAGCAGTAGCGGCCTACCGGGTGTCTCACCTGGCCCGATTGCCACGGCTGTCTAGCTGTCTCTCCGCGTCCAGATCTGGCCGAGCTTTCCAAACACAGCAGCGGCTAAACTGATTCGCTGTGGGCCACATCCTAAAAATGTGTAGATGGTGACCCATGACAATTACAACTGCCTTAAAAGGCCAGTGCCTCCCACAGGAGCATTTCTTTTTCTGTTCAAAAGGTTAGGAAATTCACTTCCCAAAACTTGATTACTGCAAACTTACGCTAGCCCGGTGGTATGACCGGCGCACTTTCCCAGGGCCTGGAGTTCAATAAAACAAACGTCTGAAAGCCGGAAATGACAAGTTAAAGTATTTGGAAACGCAACTTCCGGCTGTAATTCACCAGAGCAAAGTCGCTCACTAGTTTAACCCCTCTGGGTTTAAGCCCAGCATGAAATTCCTGTCCGTAAACATGGGTGTATGTATCCGGGTAAACATAGGAAATGAAGCAGACAAGGCTTCTATATAAAACATTGGCACCCCCACATCTGGAATACTGCAGATGTAGTCGCCTGGTCTCAAAAAGATCTCTTGGCTTTGGAAAAGGTTCAGAAAAGTGCAACAAAAATGATGAGGGGTTTGGAACGGGTCCCATAGGAAGAGAGATGAATAAGACCGAGACTTTTCAGCTTAGAAAAGAGGAGGCTAAGGGGGGATAGGATAGAGGTCGATAAAATCATGACAGGTGTGAAGAAAGTGAATAAGGAAAAGTTATTGACCTGTTCCCATAACATTAGAACTAGGGGTCACCAAATGAAATGTATAGGTGGCAGGTTTAAAACAAACCAAAGGTAGGTTTTCTTCAAGCAGCGCACAGTCAACCTGTGGAACTCCTCGCCAGAGGATGTTGTGAAGGCCAGGACTTTAACAGGGTTCAAAAAAGAACTAGATACATTCACAGAGGTTAGGTCTGTCAATACGTACTAGCCAGACTGGGCAGGGATGGTGTCCTTGGCCTCTATTTGTCAGGGGCTGGGAATGGGAGACAGGGCAGGGATCATGTGAGGATTCTCTGTTCTGTTCCCTCCCTCTGGGGCACCTGGCACTGGCCACTGTCGGCAGACAGGACACTGGGCAAGATGGGCCTTTGGTCTGACCCGGTCTGGCCGGTCTTACGTAAGGGAACCTCCTAGGTGATAGCAGTAGTAGGTCTCTTCCCCTCTGAGCTGAGCCAGTAGATGGCGACACCTCCCCCTCACTCTGTTTCACTGGCACAGGGCACATCAGTTTCATGTGCCTGAGACTTTCTGTCCCAACACAGACTCCTCTGGCTCCAAGGGGCTGGGCCAACTGATCCGGCAGCAGGTTGCTCGTACTCTGTAGCCCACGCTGACGCCCAGCCCAGCCCTGCCTGGAGGGGGAATGAGCCCCGCTCCCGTGTGGCGTGCCCGCAGCAGGGAGCAGACCCGCAGCCTCAGGATCGTAGCCCCCCAGGCTGGAGCGCAGAGCCCCACTTTGGTCGGCTCGTCAGTCTCCGTGCGTGGCCCAGGCTCCAGGGGAGAGCACAGGTGGGTCAAGGAGGCCGCATGCGCCATGGCAGAGGGGGAATGATCCTACAAAGCTCATCCCCCCCCGCCAGCCCCGATCGAGCTGCGGCCCCTGACTCCAGCGGCCCCCTTGCCCCAGCAGAGCCCCGCAGAGGGGGAGCAGCGACAGGTCTCCACGCTCGGCCCTGCTGGGTTTTCCCGTCAGCCCCGGAGGCGTTCGGCATGAGCTCGGCACCCTTATACCCCAGGGATTCAAAACTCCTCCCTGGGATCTGAGAGGCCCAGGGCGATTCAGGGCACGGCCAGGCCAAGGGTGGGGAACCTAAGGCCTGGGGCCGGATCCAGGCCCTGAGGCTCCGGGCACCTCCTCCGCAGCATTGGGGACCTTGCACCAGCATCACCCAGACCCTGCCCCCCCAAACCTGCTCGGATCCCCTAACCCCAGCCTGGTTCTGCACCCCCACCCACCCAGACCCCCCAACCCCAGCCTGCTCCTGCACCTCCACCCACCCAAACCCCCCACCCCAGCCTGGTTCTGCACCCCCACCCAGCCAGACCCCCCAACCCCCAGCCTGCTCCTGCACCTCCACCCGCCCAGACCCCCCTAACCCCCAGCCTGCTCCTGCACCCCCACCCACCCAGACCCCCCAACCCCCAGCCTGCTCCTGCACCTCCACCCGCCCAGACCCCCCCAACCCCCAGCCTGCTCCTGCACCCCCACCTGCCCAGACCCCTCACCTCCACCCTGCTCCTGCACCCCCACCTGCTCAGACCCCCCTAACCCCCAGCCTGCTCCTGCACCCCTTCTGCCCAGACCCCCCACCCCAGCCCGGTTCTGCACCCCCACCCACCCAGACCCCTCACCCCTGCCTGCCTAGACCCCTCACCCCCAGCCTGTTTCCCAGCATCCCCTCTCACACACTAAACGCCTCATTTTTGGCCCCAACCCAGAGTCCACGGGGAGGGGCTCACCAAATCTGCTGGCCTGGGCCCCTCTACTCTCTGGTGTGCAAGGGGCCTGTGGGGAGGGTCTTTCTGCTTCCTGGTCAAGGACCACGTCCCCGAGGGTTATTGTTATTTTTTGCTTCTCACTTTTCTGCACCCCCCCCCAGTGATATTTCTGTGGGTCAGCAGCCACAAAAGGTTCCCAGCCCTGTTCTAACGCTTCCCAACCGGCTGCAGAGTAAATTCCCTTCTGTGCACTAAGGCAGGTAGGGATGGGCCCCAGGGGTAGAAACACCGGCCTAGCCGGGGGGAAGGGGGCTCTGCTCACCCGCTGGGTGGCATTTGAACCCCCTGAGTTGCTGCCCAAGCGCCCAGGGGGCAAAGCCTGGCCGGGGGGCTGGGGAAATGTGGGGCCCATGCAGCCAGGGCTGGGTAGGTTATTCACTCCCAGGAAGCCTTTCCCGGATGCCCTTCTCTGGAGCCCGGCTTCACTCCTTGGCGGTGCCCAGGGGACCCCAGCTGCCCTGCTCTGCCAGCCTGGCCGGGGGCTGGATCAACGCACGGTGGGGTGCAGGGAGCCACGGAACCCCACTGCAAGGACCCCCCTGGATGGGAGGGGAACCGCTCCCAGCCCTTCTGCCCGGGGGACGGTGCCCGGACGCCCCCTGCTGGCTGCGCTGTGCGCCCACCCGTGCGCCCTGAGCGCAGCGCATCACCAAGCCATTTGGGGAGGAGCCGGCCGCCGGGGTCCTCCCTTCTCGGGCTGCTCCCGGAGCAGCTGAGCTCGGGGGCGGAGACCAGCTGACAAACAAGTCGCCGCTGGGAGGACGGAGGCGAGAGGCCCAGAGCCCCAGGTAAGGAGCCGACCCGTCCCAGCGGCCGGGAAGTTCCCTGGCACCGTGCGCGGGGCAGGGCTGAACCCGGGGGACGCGTGGGGAGGCAGGGCGCAGCTGCGAGATGGGGCCCACCCACAGCCCGGACTGGCGCTGCTGCTCCGTGCCCGTATCCCGGCTCTCCCCCGGCGCCCCCAGCTCTCCCCTGGCGGGGGCCCCGGCGTCGAAGCCCCCTGGATCAGAGCCGTGGCTCCGCGGGGCATGGGAGGAGCAGGCACGTGGGAACGGCCGGGCTGCCTGGCACGGAGCTGGCCTGCCCCAGCGCCCAGGCGTCCCTGCCCCGGTAGTGTAACCTGTCAGGGAGGGTCCCCACGGGGGCTGCTGTTGGTGGCCAGGGGCTGGGTGTGATATTGACTTGGGTGGGGAGGAGTAAGAGGCCTGCGAGAAGGGGGGCGGGGCGTTCTGGTCTGGAGGGAGCCACTTCTCTCCCCACGACAGAGGTTGGCACATCTGCATGGGGAAGGAGCCAGGCCAACGCTCCCGGTGCTCATGTGGCTGTTCCCAGCCTCCCTTCCCGGGCTGTTCCCCCTCCCTCGGGCCAGCTGTGAGCGCTCCCCTCCTCCAAGGCAGGCCCAGGGCTCCCCTTGCCCCCCACGCCCAGCACAGGCATTAGGAGTGGCCTAGTCGTAGGCACCTATCTTCGGCCTCTGGCATTTCCTGGCTCCTTTCTCCTGCCCGTGCACCAGCGTAAACACACCGAGCGCAAGGGCGTCGCTCCCGTGGCGGCGAGCCGGGTAGCTCGCAGGCAGCCCCTTGCTGTGTTTGGCTCCGTGGCAGGCCCCCGACGCCGCCAGCCTTGCTGAATGGCTGGAGCAGGCCCACCGAAGAGGTGACTCACTCCTTCCGTGTTTTCGTTTTGCTAGCCTGGGTGTGTAACCGCTCCAGGGGCCCAGAGCTGCAATTTTTAGCTGCTTCCAATTTACCCCTCCATCCAGGGAGGCTTCTGCGCCGTCAAACCAGACAGTCGGGGATAATCAATAAGAATGAACACTTCTACGCACAGGAATTGGTTAGACAGCGTGCCGGTGACGGGACACTTGCAGCAGCCAGTTCCGCGCTGCTTTTATGTCCCGACCCCCATCGGTCTTGTCCATTGTAAGGCAGTGTTCCCTCTAATCCTTTCCTTCCATGTGCTCATTTTTCCCCACATGCGTGCAGAATAAATTTTATGTGTCCCAACGCATGTGCGAATGTGCACCACCACTTGAAAAAAACACAACGAACTACCGGCACTTTGTTAATCAGCTGGGCACCCTGTTTACAGAGAACTCTATTGTGAGGGAGGGGTACTAACCGTCTCGAGGTGACGCGCCCCCGCTAGCTCTGACAGAGCTGGAGATAGGAGCGTGACTGTGACCAGCCGTGTGAGCTACCTACACCAAGCAGGATCCCATCTGAAACCCTGCACCTGTACCTGGGCAGACAGCCCCTCCCATCGTGGCTACGCAGGCTGGCTTTAGTGCGCAAGCCTCCACGGAGCCAGCGTGGGTATGTCTGTGTGAGTGGGAAATTACACCCCCAGCTCCAGTGTAGACAGATGCCTCGGGTCTGCCCAGCTCCTCAGATCTCCTGAGCTCAGCTGGGTCTGCAACAGCCGGCCGGCTTTTATACTCACCTACCTGAGCCCCCGCTGATCAGTCTTAGCTCGGAGATTGAGGGAGGGTGCTTCTCCCCTTAAAGGGCCGGCCACCCTATGCCCACTTCGCCGGGGGGAGGTTAAAAAACCTGGGCCCGTTTGGCTTAGGAAAGAGGCGACTAAGGGGAGAGATGGCGGCAGTCTGTACAACCGCACCGGGTGTGGAGAAAGTGACTAGGGGAAGGTCATTCCCCTCTTCGTGTACCGCAAGGACCAGGGTCCCCTCATGGAAATGAATGGACAACAGGTTTTAAACAAATACTAAGAAGCATTTTACGCCACGTGCAGTCAACCTGTGGAACTCCTTGCTAGGGGACGGTGTGGAGGCCCAAACTATAACTAGGTTAGGAAAAGCACGAGAGACATTCCTGGAGGACAGGCCCATTAGTGGCTATGGGAGATGGTGGTCAGGGATGTTAACCCCCCGTTCTGCATATCCCTATGCCTCTGAGTACCGGAAGCTGGAATTACAAGGCAGGGCTCACTGGATGATTCCCTGTTATGTTCATTCCCTCTGGGGCACCTGGCACCGGTCGCTGTCGGAAGCCAGGATCCTGGGTTTGATGGACCTTTGGCCTGACCTAGTCTGGCTGTTTGTATGTTCTTACGTTAATAGAAATAGCCACTTCTCTGTCCCGTCTTGCCATGGTTTAAAAGCGCTTCACAGCTAGTCAGTGGGAGAGTTTATTAGAGAGACGAGGCAGTGGGCAAGGTTCCCTCTAATCTTTTCCACCCACGTGCAGATTTTTCCCATCCACGTGCGGAATAAAATTATTTGCACCAAGATATGTGCGAATGTGCACCACCAGCAGAAACAAAAAATCCAAGTGTGGGCGCTCTGTGCCTAGCTGATTAGCAATCAGAATTTCTCCTAAGCGCCCAGTTTACAGGCAATACTGGCGGTGGGGCGGTTAGACCACCTTCTGTTACACGATACCAGCTATGCTTTCCCCCACCTCGTGTCTCTAAGATCCTGCGACCAAGAGGCCACCAGTACCACGACAGGCAGCTGGGGAGAGTCCAGTCTATTAATAGTTATGATTCATTTGAACTCCAGGGGCGGGTTGGCTGTGTGACGCCAGGCAGCACACGGAGCGGCCGGGTGACTCCTGGAAAATATTCTAATGCCTAATACACAGAGGGTGTGGGCTCCCGGGGGTGTGTGCCAAATAGGAGGGGTGAGAAGAATGATCCAGGCCTGGAAATACTTGGGCGTGGCGAGCGATTGAAAAGCCCGGGGCTGTTGCTTAGGAAAGGAGAACCCCGATCCGACAGAAGCAGAGAAGGCAGCTGGGGGGGGCGCCGTTGGCCCCTGTCTCGTAACGCAAGAACCAGGGAGATGTGATGAAATTAAAAAGCGGCAAATTGGAAACCAATAGAAGGCAGTGCTTTAAACCGTGGCATGGGATTAGCCGGTGGAACTTTCTGCCACTGGAAGTTGTTACGGCCAAGAGCTTTGGAAGCTTTGAAAAGGAATGGGAGCTGTATCCGGACACACAAGCTCTCCAGTTATAATAATTAATGCCAGCGTAGAGTGTGGCGGGGTATTAAACTTCCTGCCTCAGGGCTCGAGCTGACCTGTCACCGCTGGAGATCCGGATGGGCCTAACGTGCTGCCGCTGGGTCTTGTGCCTCCTGGGCCGCATTGTTACCAGCCATTGAGTCAGAACCAGGGCTCCCTGTCAGCTGGGCGCTTGTGCGGCTGCGCAGGAGAAATTCTGATGCCGTCCAGCTGGTTAGCAGAGTGCCTACCGCTAGGTGTGTGTTTCTAGTGGTGCACGTTCACACCGCCTGTGGTGCACGCAACAATTTTATTCCGCACATGGGTGGAAAAAGTCCAGAGGTGGATGGGGAAGATTAGCGGGAACCTTGGTCAGAGCCCGGGGTGAGCTGGACCTAAGCTCTGACCCGGTCTGGCTGTTCCTAAGTTACTCCTGAGCACGAGTGTTGTCAGGCAGGGCCCTGGCTTTAGGCTGCGGGGAACGTGAGCCAGCGAAACGCGCGGATTGAAGCAGACCCCTGCTGCTGGCTCCTGCTGCTGGGCAACTCGCGTTGCTGTTGGCAGCAGTGCAAAGTCCAGAGGGCCGGGGCGCTGCCTAAGAGCGGCTCTGCGCAGGCCGGGCAGGGTCGGGCCCGGTGCTGCCGGGCGTTGGGACTGGGCCGGGACGCTCGCCCACGTGGCGGGAGGGGCAGGGAGCGGGCCGGGCGCTGCCTGGGAGGAGCGGCAGGCGGATGGCGGGAGAGCAGAGGCGCCGTGGCCGTGGGCGGGTGCCCGGGTGGCGCTGCATGGAGAGATGCCCGCTGAGGATCGGGCCCCTGCCTTGCGTGGAGCTGGTGGTTCCCAGGGTCGGCTCTGAATGGAGCTGCCAGACTCGAGGCCCCCAGAATTAATCTGGCGAGGCCCCTTTAATCAATCAATCAATGAATTAATTAAACCGCCCTCGGGTTGGGATCAGGATCGTCGCCCCCCCTCCCCCTTGCCAGGACAGGGAAACTGAGGCAGGGAGGTGAGGGGCTCCTTCAGACGCGTGGGGGGAAGGGCGAGTGCCCGGAGGGAGGGCTGGCAGGGGCAGGATGCCCTGGCACTGGGGCGTGACTGTGCTGACCACACTCGGAGAGCTGCCTTTTGGGGGGCACGGGTAGGTCTTGCGCTTGGGAGCTGGTGCCCCTCCTTCCCGTGGCTGGTCTTTCCCCACCATCCCCAGGCAGAGGGGCCGTGGGCCGTGCTGGCCACCTGTGCCCGCCTTGCTCCCTGGCTGCTGTTTACACTTCCCCTCCCCCTCTCCCTGATTTCTGCCCGGCCCCGCCTGACTGCCCCCGGACAGGTCCTTTGATGCCCCCCCCCATTTCCTTCCGGCATCACCGCAGCCTTGCCCGGGCCCTGGAACCCGCCGCCGTGGCCCCACGTGCTGGCTCATGGCCTGGCCGGGCCGGGTGCCCGCTCTGGGCAGACTCTCCTGGCTGCTGTGGGGCTTGGAGCAGAGCCCGGGAGAGCCGCTAGCTGGCAGGTGCAGCGACCCCGGGGCGGAACGCTGGAGCCTCGCGGCAGGACTCTCAGGAATGCCTGGGCATCGGCCGTTGCGTTGGTATCCCCGTGGCCGGCCTCCCCCTGCCTGCCCCTGGGTAGGGCCGGGCCTGGGTTGCTGGCCTCACCCACCAGCGCCCGGCGCACGTTGTCCCGGGGCAGGGTTAACCCTGGCCCAATCTGCTGTGGGGTAGGAAGCCGTGGGGGGCCGCGGATGCCCCACACCTGTGCCCAGTGGCTGGGGAGCAGCTTTGCACCTCGCTGTGCCCGGGTGCCGATCTGCCCGTGTCGGGTCCGCGCGGAACCACGCTGGGGTTTTGGCTTGTATGTTTCAGGGCGGCTGGGCCCCTGTCCCCATCCCTGCCACTCCCGGAGCATCAGGTTCAGGGCCGTGCCGTGCCCGGTGGCTCGGTGTCATGGCCGGTTCCCTGTACGTGTCGCTCTGGTTGGGGAGCCTGCCGTGCTGGGGGGCAGCGTGTCCCCCGCCTGACTCAGCAGCAGCTGGGTAAGCGCCCCACCCCCCCGTCCCAGGAGCTGCATGCCTGGGAATTACCCCCCTTTAGGGACACGAGCTCTGCCTGCAGGGCCCATTCAGCCCTTGGCCTGCAGCAGCCAGGTGGGGCCAACAGGGCCAGGACGCTTTGTGGTGGGCACACCCGGCAGCTGAGCCCCCCCCCCCAACTCCTGCCACGCAGGGGCACCCAGCTCGGCCTGAGTCCACCCAGAGGCCGTCAGCGGGAGCTGCAGCTGCTCCCAAATCCAGAGCCTCCAAGGCGTCTCGGTACCTGGTCTCAGCAGGAGTCTGCTGCCTCCGGGGGTCCAGGCTGGGCCTCCGTGGGAGGGGGAAGCTGGCTCGGAGGGGAGCAGGCCGTGGCCGGGATCAGCCCCTCTCTGGCTAGATCAGACCAAGCAGGTAGGAGCTCAGCGTAGACCGAGTGCAGATGAAGCCTCGGGTGCCCCCCCGGGAACGCTCTCCCTGGGATGCAACTCCCAGGTCCCAGCTCCTGAGCGCGGGGTGTTTCCCGCCCGGCGGGTTCTCTCCCGCCCGCCCGTCCTGCCGGATCAGAGGGGTCACAGGATCAGAGAATCACAGAGCACTGGAACGGGAAGGGACCTCGCGAGGTCAAGTCCAGTCCCCGGCCCTCCCGGCAGCACCCAGCACCGTCTAGATTATCCCAGACAGGCGTGTGTCCAGCCTGCTCTGAAATATCCCCAGGGATGGAGACTCCACAACCCCCTGACACAATGTATCCCAGTGTTTCACCACCCGGACAGGCAGGAAGTTTTCCCTAATGTCCAACCTCAACCTCCCTTGCTGCAGTTTAAGCCCCTTGCTCGTTCTATCCCCAGAGGCCAAGGGGAACAATTTTCCTCCCTCCTCTCTGTGACACCGTTTTAGGTACTTGAAAGCTGCTCTCCTGTCCCCGCTCAGTCTGCTCTTTTCCAAACTCAACAAGCCCAATTCCTTCCGCCTTCCCTCCTAGCTCACGCTCTCCAGACTTTTCATCATTGGTGTTGCTCTTCTCTGGACCTTTTCCTGTTTCTCCACATTTTTCCTGAAACGCGCTGCCCAGAACTGGACACAAGACTCCAGCTGAGGCCTGACCAGCCCAGAGCAGAGCAGAAGAACGACTCCTCGTGTCTGGCTCACCACACGCCTGTGAATGCAGCCCAGAGTCGTGTTTGCTTAAGAACATAGAACGGCCAGACGGGGTCAGACCAAAGGCCCATGCAGCCCAGTCTCCTGTCTGACGACAGTGGCCAATACCAGATGCCCCAGAGGGAGTGAACAGAACAGGGAATCAGTACGTGATCCCTCTTCTGTTGCCCACTCCCAGACAAACAGAGGCCAGGGACACCCTCCCTACCCATCCTGGCTAACCCCCGTGAATCTATCTAGCTCTTTTTTGAACCCTAAGTCCTAGTCTTCACACCATCCCCTGGCGAGGAGTTCCACAGGTTGACTGTGTGAAGAAAAACTTCCTTTGGTTTGTTTGAAACCTGCTGCCCATTAATTTCATTGGGTGCCCTGCCCTGTAGTTCTTATATTGCTTTTTTTGCAACAGTCTCTCGCTGTTGACTCCTATTTAGATTGTGGTTCATTGGGGACCCCCTTGTTTCCACCTTGGGGAGCCCCCCGTTTCTCCACATGGCCTTGGGATGGGGTGTAACTATTAACCTGTTGGGTGCTGGCATCTTCCCCACCACCGGCTGGATGGCAGTGGGTGCAAATCCGCTGCAAAGCAACCTGGCAGCTTTGCCAAGGAAATTAACGGGCACCCCGGCAGGGCAAGGCCCAGCTGGGACTGGGTGCGGAGATCTGCCTGCCCCTCAGTTCCCCATGCGCCTAGGGGACAGGTGTCCCAGGGTTTAGTGGCAGGCAGGGCTGCTCCAGTTCGACCTTGTGTCCTCAGCACTGCGCAGTGACTCTGGGGACCCTGGAGCTGCTGAGTCCTCTCGCTGGCTTGCGCCAGAGCTCCAGGCCGGCCCAGGAGGGAAATCCTGAGCCTGGAGCAGGGAAGGGGTGGCACAGGGAGCAGTGACAGGGCTGCGGGCGTGGAGGGCGGCACCCCTGAGGTGTGGGGAGCCCACTCATGGGACACGCCGCGTTGTGGGGCGCAGAAGCTGGCAGAGCCAGCCAGAGCTGCCGTGAGCGTGTTGGTGGTTGGTGCAGAGCTGCTGATCTGGGCTGTCCCCTGAGCCTGCTGCCTGGTGCTTAGCTGGTGGCCCCAGGCTGGGCCGGAAGCTGCTTTGCAGACACAGCAGAGACGCAGGAGAGCGGGCCTGGTGCTTAGGCCTGCAGCTCTCCCCAGCCTGTAGGGTTTCACCCTGTCTCGGGCTCCCCAGGGCCCTGCCATACCCAGCTGTGTCTCTTTTTTGAACCCTGTTAAAGTCCTGGTCTTCATAACATCCTCTGGCAAGGAGTTCCGCAGGTTAACTATGTGTTGTGTGAAGCAATACTTCCTCTTCCGGGCAGGCACAGGCTGGGGATACCAGAGACCCCGGGGAGAACAGCAACATCTGCCAGGGCACGTGGTGGCAGAGGAGCCCGGAGGATCCTCGAGCAGAGAGGCTGGCAGGAGAATGAGAGGGGGACAGAGAGCGCAAGGGAGCAGGGCAGAGGAGCGTGCGGTGGCCTGAGGGGTGTCAGGAGCGCGGCCAGAAACCAGCTGTCTGGTGGCTCCCAAGGGGCTGTGGCCAGGCCGGGTGGGGGAAGAGTCCAGGAGGCGGGAGGCTGGGGAGATGATCAGGCAAAACTGAGCTGGAAGAGGAGGAGGTGGGGGAATCTGTCTCTACCAGCCCCCCACTGATTGCTGCCTGGGGGTGCTGGGGGCCGGGAATGGCGCTCACCAGGAGTGCGTCTTGTGGCGCATGAGCCGGGAGAGGGGGCGGGGAGGGACCGGGAGGCGCGTTCGGAGCTGCCTTTCCTGGAAGCCTCTCTCAGCGAGCCGAGCCAGGACTAGAAGTGCCCGGGCAAGGGAGGGGCCCGAGCCTGCGCCCCAGGCCGGCTGCCAGGGGCCTGGAGGGAGGTGTGGCTGGAATCATCCAATCGTGGTGCACGGGGAGCTGGGAAGGGTTCCTCGGGGTGCCAGGCCTGCGGGGACGGCCCCCCTGGCACCAGATCAGCCGGGCTGGGCTGGTTACGCCCCAGCTTGGCAACCTGGACGCAGCGTCAGGCCCTGCTGCCGTGGTTCTCCAGCTGCCCCGCCCAGCCGCCGGCCCGGGGGGACCCCCCCATGAGCAACCCAGGGCAGGGAGGCAAAGCGCCCCCTTGGGCCAGCCCGGGAGGGGGAGGGCAGATGCCTCTCTTCCTCCCGCCCGGCAGGAGGCTGGGTCCCCAGGGGCAGGCTGCCGGGCAGGCTCTCGGTGGCAGAAAGTGACGTGAATAGGGAGGGAGCTTTGACCCGAAAAACGGAGCCCCCCAGGGAGACGTTTCAGGTTGGCGGGAGGCGGAGCCGCGGACGGGCGCTCAGCCTGGGATACCTACGTGCCGAGGTGCCCCTCGCCCACTGAGCCCGGCTCATCTGCAGCCGCCCCCCTGCTCCGCCAGGCTCAGCCCTGCCGGTTAACCAGCCCCCGGCCTTCCCGGGTCTGTGTCACAAGCTGGCTCCTTGCCAGCGATTGCAGCTGGTTCTCTTGCTCTGATCAGCGCCCCCTCCCCATGCTGTGGGGCCGGCGTCTTCCCCTTTCAGCTCTGCAGTCGTTCTGCCTGCCAGGGCCTTACCGCCTGGGTCTTGCGTTGGCCCTGGGAAGAGCAAGGCCAGACCAGGGCGTGTGATGTAATTGGGGCGGAAGCTGCGCCGCTTAGTGGCTACATCTGAGCAGGTCTCAGGTCCGGGGACGGGTCCCGCCTCTGCTACCGGCTCCCACCCCGCACGTTGCTTTGTTCAGACGCCCTGTACACCCCCCTGGCCGGGGGCGCCCGTCCTGCCCCCGGGAGCTGGCTCTTCCCCACCCTGGTTGCGTTCGCCGCGCCCTGGTCCCGTGGTCCGCTGTAGACACAGTGGGACCGCATCTCCCACGCAGCCCCACCCAGCTCGGCCAGACCTCCGGCGCCTCGGGGCCAGGCCTTCGCTCACGGGGTGGAACTCCCCTGGGACCCGGCCCCAGAGGGCAGACTAAGGGCGAGAGGTGGGGCCTGCCCCCCGTGGGTGGCCTGCGCCTGACCCTGCGGAGGGGGAAGTTGAGGGGCAGGCAGCCAGGCTGGGAGATGCGCCCTGTTGTGTGTTCGTTCCTGCAGGATGGGCTGATCCTGCCCGTTCTGAGCGGTCCCGGGGGCCCCTCGCTTCCTGCAGCTCCTGCCCTGTGACCGACGCTCCTTCCTCCCGGACTGGGCAGCGATCCATGGACCCACTGCTGACCCCCTTGGTCTGCCTGGCGCTCCGCCCCTTGGTTATCCCAGCGCCGGGCTGCAAAGCCACGGTGCCACGTGCTGATGGCATGAGGGCGGCAGCCTAGGGCGGGTCACCCCCGCCCTCCAGCTTCTCCAGACGCCAGGATTTCCAGGTCACCCGCTGGGCAGTTTATTTTTGGCGGCAGTCGGACGCTGCCGAGGGCAGGCGGACAGGGCAGCTCCCACCAACGCCCTGACCCCGCGGGAGACGCTCTCCACCTCGGGGCCGGGCGGCTCGGGATCTGAAAGCCTTTCCAGGCTGGCGCTTGGTTCCCGTCCGGATCCTCCTCCGAGAGAGACCCACCCAGCCCCGCTTGCAGCCCGGCCCTGGCAGGGTTGAGCCGCGCACAGAGCCGGCCGAGTGATTCCCACCCGCAAGAAAAGTGAAACTGACCAGCCCGGCCGTGGATCTGCTCTGCCGGGCCCTGGAGTCCTGCGGCGTGAAGTGAGCGTCCGTGGTGCCGTGTGCCGGGGCAAACGTGCAACGAGCACGCTCAGAAGAGCTCTGCCTAGGGAATAGCGAGGTACCGACGTGGCCCGTTCGCTGCCACGTCGGGGCCCCTCTCGCACCCCCTGGCAGCGTCTCCCTGCAGATGGAGGAGCCACGGGAGAGAACCACGGGCTGCACCCCAGGCCTCTCGGGGAACAGCTGCAGCAGGGCGCGGCTTGCCCTGGCAGAACCAGGACGCCTGCACCTGGGTGCTCCCAGAAGGGCGTGTCCCGCGTTGGCGTCTCCTAGGTCAGAGAGTCACAGAGCACTAGAACTGGATGGGGCCTCGAGAGGGCATCAGGTCCCGTCCCCTCCCCTCACAGCAGGACCAAGCACCATCTGGACCATCCCTGCCAGTGTCTGTCCAACCTGCTCTGAAATATCCCCAGGGATGGAGACTCCACAACCTCCCTGGGCAACTTATTCCAGTTTCACCCCCTGACAGGCAGGGAGATTTTCCTACTGTCCAACCTGAACCTCCCCTGCTGCCGTTTCAGCCCCTTGCTGCTTGTGCTAGCACAGGGGGCTCCAGCCTTTTGAAGCAGGAGATCGCGTTTTGAATGTCAGTGCAATCCAGGATCTACCTCACACCCAAGTCCCCTGGCCCCGCCTCCTTCGTGCCCCCTCTCCTAGGCCCCGCCCCTGCTCACTCCGTCCTCCCTCCGCCAGACCCCCTCCCTTTCACCAGGCAGGGGCAGCGGGTTGGGGCGCAGGCTCAGGTCTTGGGTTAAGGGATCTGGAGTGCAGGAGGGGCTCTGAGCTGAGCCTGGGGCAGGCTGTTGGGGTGCCGGGGGGTTCTAGGTGCAGGCTCTGGGAAGGTGTTGGGATGCCGGGGTGCTCAGGGCTGGGGCAGGCTGTTGGGGTGCCGGGGGGGTTCTAGGTGCAGGCTCTGGGAAGGTGTTGGGATGCAGGGGTGCTCAGGGCTGGGGCAGGCTGTTGGGGTGCCGGGGGGTTCTAGGTGCAGGCTCTGGGAAGGTGTTGGGATGCAGGGGTGCTCAGGGCTGGGGCAGGCTGTTGGGGTGCCGGGGGGTTCTAGGTGCAGGCTCTGGGAAGGTGTTGGGATGCAGGGGTGCTCAGGGCTGGGGCAGGCTGTTGGGGTGCCGGGGGGTTCTAGGTGCAGGCTCTGGGAAGGTGTTGGGATGCAGGGGTGCTCAGGGCTGGGGCAGGCTGTTGGGGTGCCGGGGGGTTCTAGGTGCAGGCTCTGGGAAGGGGTTGGGATGCAGGGGTGCTCAGGGCTGGGGCAGGCTGTTGGGGTTCCAGAGGGGGTTCTAGGTGCAGGCTCTGGGAAGGGGTTGGGATGCAGGGGTGCTCAGGGCTGGGGCAGGCTGTTGGGGTGCCGGGGGGGGGGGGTTCTAGGTGCAGGCTCTGGGAAGGTGTTGGGATGCAGGGGTGCTCAGGGCTGGGGCAGGCTGTTGGGGTGCCGGGGGGTTCTAGGTGCAGGCTCTGGGAAGGGGTTGGGATGCAGGGGTGCTCAGGGCTGGGGCAGGCTGTTGGGGTGCCGGGGGGGGGGTTCTAGGTGCAGGCTCTGGGAAGGTGTTGGGATGCAGGGGTGCTCAGGGCTGGGGCAGGCTGTTGGGGTGCCGGAGGGAGTTCTAGGTGCAGGCTCTGGGAAGGTGTTGGGATGCAGGGGTGCTCAGGGCTGGGGCAGGCTGTTGGGGTGTCGGGGGGGTTCTAGGTGCAGGCTCTGGGAAGGTGTTGGGATGCAGGGGTGCTCAGGGCTGGGGCAGGCTGTTGGGGTGCCGGAGGGGTTCTAGGTGCAGGCTCTGGGAAGGTGTTGGGATGCAGGGGTGCTCAGGGCTGGGGCAGGCTGTTGGGGTACCGGAGGGGGTTCTAGGTGCAGGCTCTGGGAAGGTGTTGGGATGCAGGGGTGCTCAGGGCTGGGGCAGGCTGTTGGGGTGCCGGGGGGGTTCTAGGTGTAGGCTCTGGGAAGGTGTTGGGATGCAGGGGTGCTCAGGGCTGGGGCAGGCTATTGGGGTGCCGGGGGGTTCTAGGTGCAGGCTCTGGGAAGGTGTTGGGATGCAAGGGTGCTCAGGGCTGGGGCAGGCTGTTGGGGTGCGGGGGGTTCTAGGTGCAGGCTCTGGGAAGGTGTTGGGATGCAGGGGTGCTCAGGGCTGGGGCAGGCTGTTGGGGTGCCGGGGGGGTTCTAGGTGCAGGCTCTGGAAGGGTGTTGGGATGCAGGGGTGCTCAGGGCTGGGGCAGGCTATTAGGGTGCGGGGGGTTCTAGGTGCAGGCTCTGGGAAGGTGTTGGGATGCAGGGGTGCTCAGGGCTGGGGCAGGCTGTTGGGGTGCCGGGGGGGTTCTAGGTGCAGGCTCTGGGAAGGTGTTGGGATGCAGGGGTGCTCAGGGCTGGGGCAAGCTGTTGGGGTGCCGGGGGGGTTCTAGGTGCAGGCTCTGGAAGGGTGTTGGGATGCAGGGGTGCTCAGGGCTGGGGCAGGCTATTAGGGTGCGGGGGGTTCTAGGTGCAGGCTCTGGGAAGGTGTTGGGATGCAGGGGTGCTCAGGGCTGGGGCAGGCTGTTGGGGTGCCGGGGGGGTTCTAGGTGCAGGCTCTGGGAAGGTGTTGGGATGCAGGGGTGCTCAGGGCTGGGGCAGGCTGTTGGGGTGCTGGAGGGGTTCTAGGTGCAGGCTCTGGGAAGGTGTTGGGATGCAGGGGTGCTCAGGGCTGGGGCAGGCTGTTGGGGTGCCGGGGGGGTTCTAGGTGTAGGCTCTGGGAAGGTGTTGGGATGCAGGGGTGCTCAGGGCTGGGGCAGGCTATTGGGGTGCGGGGGGTTCTAGGTGCAGGCTCTGGGAAGGTGTTGGGATGCAGGGGTGCTCAGGGCTGGGGCAGGCTATTGGGGTGCAGGGGCTTCTAGGTGCAGGCTCTGGGAAGGTGTTGGGATGCAAGGGTGCTCAGGGCTGGGGCAGGCTGTTGGGGTGCGGGGGGTTCTAGGTGCAGGCTCTGGAAGGGTGTTAGGATGCAGGGGTGCTCAGGGCTGGGGCAGGCTGTTAGGGTGCGGGGGGTTCTAGGTGCAGGCTCTGGGAAGGTGTTGGGATGCAGGGGTGCTCAGGGCTGGGGCAGGCTGTTGGGGTGCCGGGGGGGTTCTAGGTGCAGGCTCTGGGAAGGTGTTGGGATGCAGGGGTGCTCAGGGCTGGGGCAGGCTGTTGGGGTGCCGGGGGGTTCTAGGTGCAGGCTCTGGGAAGGTGTTGGGATGCAGGGGTGCTCAGGGCTGGGGCAGGCTGTTGGGGTGCCGGGGGGGTTCTAGGTGCAGGCTCTGGGAAGGTGTTGGGATGCAGGGGTGCTCAGGGCTGGGGCAGGCTGTTGGGGTGCCGGGGGGTTCTAGGTGCAGGCTCTGGGAAGGTGTTGGGATGCAGGGGTGCTCAGGGCTGGGGCAGGCTGTTGGGGTGCCGGGGGGTTCTAGGTGCAGGCTCTGGGAAGGGGTTGGGATGCAGGGGTGCTCAGGGCTGGGGCAGGCTGTTGGGGTGCCGGGGGGGGGTTCTAGGTGCAGGCTCTGGGAAGGTGTTGGGATGCAGGGGTGCTCAGGGCTGGGGCAGGCTGTTGGGGTGCCGGAGGGAGTTCTAGGTGCAGGCTCTGGGAAGGTGTTGGGATGCAGGGGTGCTCAGGGCTGGGGCAGGCTGTTGGGGTGCCGGGGGGGTTCTAGGTGCAGGCTCTGGGAAGGTGTTGGGATGCAGGGGTGCTCAGGGCTGGGGCAGGCTGTTGGGGTGCCGGAGGGGTTCTAGGTGCAGGCTCTGGGAAGGTGTTGGGATGCAGGGGTGCTCAGGGCTGGGGCAGGCTGTTGGGGTACCGGAGGGGGTTCTAGGTGCAGGCTCTGGGAAGGTGTTGGGATGCAGGGGTGCTCAGGGCTGGGGCAGGCTGTTGGGGTGCCGGGGGGGTTCTAGGTGTAGGCTCTGGGAAAGTGTTGGGATGCAGGGGTGCTCAGGGCTGGGGCAGGCTGTTGGGGTGCCGGGGGGGTTCTAGGTGCAGGCTCTGGGAAGGTGTTGGGATGCAGGGGTGCTCAGGGCTGGGGCAGGCTGTTGGGGTGCCGGGGGGGTTCTAGGTGCAGGCTCTGGAAGGGTGTTGGGATGCAGGGGTGCTCAGGGCTGGGGCAGGCTGTTGGGGTGCCGGGGGGTTCTAGGTGCAGGCTCTGGGAAGGTGTTGGGATGCAGGGGTGCTCAGGGCTGGGGCAGGCTGTTGGGGTTCCAGAGGGGGTTCTAGGTGCAGGCTCTGGGAAGGTGTTGGGATGCAGGGGTGCTCAGGGCTGGGGCAGGCTGTTGGGGTGCCGGGGGGGTTCTAGGTGTAGGCTCTGGGAAGGTGTTGGGATGCAGGGGTGCTCAGGGCTGGGGCAGGCTGTTGGGGTGCCGGGGGGGTTCTAGGTGCAGGCTCTGGGAAGGTGTTGGGATGCAGGGCTGGGGCAGGGATTTGGGGTGCAGGAGGGGGTTCATGACTGGGGTAGGAGTTCGGGATGTGGGCTCCAGCTGAGCCCTGTCTACCTCAGGTGGCTCCGGGGTGGTGGTGCAGGGGGGCTAAGGCAGGGTCACCCCTGCTCTGGCCCTGCACTGCTCCCTAAAGCAGCCAGCAAACTCCCCCCCAAGTCCTGCTGTGGGCGGGAGGATACAGGGCAGGAGAGGGGGCAGCCTGACATCCCCACCCCCCTCCCTGCCCTGCACAGCAACCAGAAGGCTCCAGGGCGGGGTGGGGGGGGCCGCAGCCCCAAGGCAAAGGGCAGGAGAGGTGCAGCAGCTGGGGGAGGGGCAGCTGCCGTCCCGGCACTTCAGAGCCTCTTGGCCAAACCAGTCAGGGTCAGATGCCACAGACTCCACGATCCACCGGTAGATCCGGCTGGACCGGCTGGTGACCACTGGCCTCGCATCAGAGGCCCAGGAGAACATCTGTCTCCCTCCCCCTTGTGACACCCTTTTAGGTCCCGGAAAACTGCTCTCCTGGCCCCTCCCAGCCTGCTCCTTTCCCAACGGAGCAAGCCCAGTTCCTCCAGCCTTCCCGCTTGGGGCCCTGGGAAGGAGCGGGCCCCCGACAGCCTGCCAGCCCTTGTGGGGGTCCCTCTGGCTGCTTGGTGCCCCTGTCACAGCATCCCCTGGCGAGGAGTTCCACAGGTTGACTGTGCGCTGCGTGAAGAAAAACTTCCTTTGGTTTGTTTGAAACCTGCTGCCCATTCATTTCATTGGGTGCCCTGCCCCCTAGTTCTTACATTGCTGTCAGGGACCATCGCACCAGCCTCTGCAGCCGCAAGATGTCCAGCAGCTTGACACCCCCGTCCCGCCCTCTAACCCAGCCTCTGCCGCGGGAGCCCAGGAGGGCCGGATCAGATTGTGTTGGCTCACACCCTGCCGGGGCAGTCAGCTCCCCCGGTCCCTGTGTCAAAGGCAGCTCCTCTGAGCCGTGATGATTCACGGGGCGTAACAACAGCCCAGCCGGGTGCGTCAATCAGCATGTCCCTCTGGCAGCCCGAATCCACGCTGCAGCCTGTGTCATAGACCCGATACTGCACAGGGCAAAGGGGGATTCTCCGTTGCTGCTGTTGGAAAGACTTCGGCTTCTCTAGCTGCAAGGGCCTTGTCCTGGCCCTGCTGCTGCTGGGAATTTCCGAGCGAGTCCTGGGGGAATTTGGAGCCCTAATAAAATTGCCGACTTCCCCCAGGACTGCGGAGTGGATGTTCTTAGCTGGTCCTGAATTGGCTCCGGTATTTCCCTGTCTCTGTGTGCCTCACGGCAGAGGCTCAGGAGTGAGTCTCAAGCATTAACCCCACCCGCAAGGCTGGGAGGAATCTATTATCCTCCACGCGCTAGAGGGGGAAACTGAGGCACGGCTGCGTGAGGTCAGGCTGCGTGTCTGTCGCTGAGCTGTGCTTAGAACCACCGGCAGCGTGGACACAAGGTCTCTTGCTCTACCCACTAGGCTGACCTGCCTCCGGGAGCCGCCCAGGGAACCCCCGGCCCAGGCTGGAGTCCCGGTGTTTTAACCGCAACCTCGTCTCCCCGGTTCCTACCAGAGTTCTAATCTGAGCACATCGGACAGAAACACTGGCCGGGGGAATGCGAGAGGCCCATGACCTTTGGGGAGGGGTGTCCTTAATTTCTGTAGCAATGAAAAGCTGAGACTTCCGTGGACTGTATGAAAAGGAAACTGCACCCCAGCCCCCCGCCCAAGCGCCTTCCTTCTGGAGATGACGGCGAGGAGAATCCCGAGAGCTGGCACAGCAAAATCTCCAAGCGCTTTGCAATGGATCATCCTCCCCCCTGCACAGATGGGGAAACTGAGGCAGGCGACTGGGGGTTGCAGGTCCCCCCCAGCAGGCCAGTGACCGAGCATGGAATAGAACCCGGGGCTTTGGTGGAGGATCCAAACAAGGCTTTGTAAGAAGCAGGTCCTATTTAAAAATCAAGCCGCTCTCCTGCAGCTCTGGATGCCTAAGATGTTTACAGATGTTAAATACATGGGGTGCCCCCCCCAGGCCTAATGCCTGCTGCTCCTGGATGGGTTCGTCAAGACATGGCGTCCTCATCCCCACGCCGGCTGAGTCAGGCGCGGGAGTGGCTGAGTTGCTGGGCTCGAGCTGGTGTAAACGGGATGTCAGGGGGCTCAGGATCAGGCCCTGGCCCCGAGGATGCGCTCAGAGCCGACGGACGAGTCGGCGTTTAGGCGTGTCCCCTGCTCCGGCAGCTGGGGGTGTGCCGCGCTGCAGTGGGGAGACGCCCCACACGCAGAGGAAGGAGCCGCCGGATTAATGCCACGCCTGCCCTGCGCCGGGTCGACTGAAAGGACGCTGCCGGGAACAGCGAACCTGGCACGCCTGTGAGAGCAAGACAGGACACGCGGCGTACGTGGTAGTGTAGACAAGTCCCTGCTGCGTCAGATTCCTGCGTGTCCCCTCTTGCTCTTTGCCTCCTCCGGCTGGCAGGAGCTAAGTCACGCCCAGCCGGAGCTGGGCCGAGAACCCTGCTCTTTTGCTTGGAACCCTTCCCCTCCGCCGCTTGAGCTAAAGGACAGTGCCCTGCGCCGGCGTGAGCCGCTGATCCCGTGTCCCCTCCCCTCTGCTGTCACTAGTGTGCCCCGTGGTCATGCAGCTCACAGCTTGTCCGTTCCGCATGCGGGCTGCGCTCCCTTGCGTCTCCATCCCCTGCTCTGCCTCCAGCCAGGCTGTACCCCGGGAGTGTCGGCTCCTGCCTGTCCGCTCCGTGCGCCCCATTTCCTCACCATAGCCTCGTGAGCAAGACACGAGGAGTTGTTCTTCCGCTCTACTCTGCGCTGATCAGGCCTCAGTTGGAGGATTGTGCCCAATTCTGGGCACCGCATCTCAGGAAAGAGGAGGAGAAATTGGAGAGGGTGCAGAGAAGAGCAACAAGAATGATGAAGAGTCTAGAGAACACGAGCTAGGAGGGAAAGCGGAAAGAATTGGGCTTGTTTAGTTTGGAAAAGAGAAGACTCAGAGGGGACAGGAGAGCAGCTGCCCTGTACCTAAAAGTATGTTACAACGAGGAGGGAGAAAAATTGTTCCCCTTGGCCTCTGAGGACAGGACAAGAAGCAAGGGGCTTAAACTGCAGCAAGCGAGGTTTAGGTTGGACAAAACTTCCTACCTGTCAGGGGGGTTAAACACTGGAATAAATTGCCCAGGGAGGTTGTGGAATCCCCATCTCTGGAGATATTGAAGATCAGGTTGGACACACACCTGTCGGGGATGGTCTATGGTACATGGCCCTGGCAGGAGGGCAGGGGGCTGGACTTGATGCCCTCTTGAGGTCGCTGCCAGTTCTAGTTCTATTAGTCAATGATTAGCCTGGGCTCCTTCTCTTCTCTGGGGCAGGGATCACGCCAGTTTCTTGCCTCTGGGCTGCTCCCAGCTCCTCTGAAGACAGCTGGAGTTTTGCAATTGACGTGGAGGCTGGATTTTCACCCCTGGCCACGAATGCATCTGGGATCCCTGCCCTGCATTACTTCACTCACTGATGCCCTCGCTCCTTGTAGGTGCCAGTGGGCGCTGGGTGGGCTCTGGCTGCATTGGCACGAGAGCACAGCAGGGGAGTAGCATCCCCCCCCAGCTCTGGGTGGCTTGGGGTAAGGAGCAGAGGGAGTGTCTGTGTGCTGTGCCCTGGGACGCTGCCTGCAAACAGCCCTTGTGTCAGATCAAGGAGCGCTGTTGGACAGCTGATGCGGGCAGAGCCGCCGGCTGGATCATCCCAACCCCCGACAGCACAGAAGGGGGCGTGTCCCCCAGCCCCTCGTTGGTACTAAGTGCTCCCTGGAGGATCCAACGTCCATTTGTCCAATGAGAATTTGTGTCCCTGGGAGCCGAGGTTGCTGTGGGGGTGTCCGATGCCCGGACTGTTGTGGGGTGGAATCTGAGTCCCGCTTTCCATCCAGGTTCCACGTACAGAGGGTTCCACGTACAAAGAGTAACAATAACGGTTCCACATACAGAGGGATCCACGTACAAAGGGTAACGATAACGGTTCCACGTACAGAAGGATCCACGTACAAAGGGTAACGATAACGGTTCCACGTACAGAGGGATCCACGTACAAACGGTAACGATAACGGTTCCACGTACAGAGGGTTCCACGTACAAAGGGTAACGATAACGGTTCCACGTACAGAGGGATCCACGTACAAAGGGTAACGATAACGGTTCCGCGTACAGAGGGATCCACGTACAAAGGGTAACGATAACGGTTCTGCGTACAGAGGGTTCCACGTACAGAGGGTAACGATAACGGTTCCACGTGCAGAGGGTTCCACGTACAGAGGGTAACGATAACGGTTCCACGTACAGAGGGTTCCACGTACAGAGGGTAACGATAATGGTTCCACGTACAGACGGTAACGATAACGGTTCCACGTATAGAGGATTCCACATACAAACGGTAACGATAACGGTTCCACGTACAGAGGGTTCCACGTACAGAGGGTTCCACGTACAGAGGGTAACGATAACGGTTCCGCGTACAGAGGGTTCCACGTACAGAGGGTAACGATAATGGTTCCACGTACAGAGGGTTCCACGTACAAAGGGTAACGATAATGGTTCCGCGTACAGAGGGTTCCACGTACAAAGGGTAACGATAACGGTTCTGCGTACAGAGGGTTCCACGTACAAAGGGTAACGATAACGGTTCCGCGTACAGAGGGTTCCACGTACAGAGGGTAACGATAACGGTTCCGCGTACAGAGGGTTCCACGTACAAAGGGTAACGATAACGGTTCCACGTACAGAGGGTTCCACGTACAGAGGGTAACGATAACGGTTCCACATACAGAGGGTTCCACGTACAAAGGGTAACGATAACGGTTCCACGTACAGAGGGTTCCACGTACAAAGGGTAACGATAACGGTTCCGCGTACAGAGGGTTCCACGTACAAAGGGTAACGATAGCGAAAAGGTGTTATCGTGTTACAGTCCTGGGCTGCAAGGGGTGCCGATATCTCTCCACACCCGTGTATCGGGGCTGCAGCCCCTTGCTGGCTTGACTTGCCCCTCTCCGTGGAGTGACCCCTCCCTTCTGACCCGAAGAGCGATGAAACGTACGCAGAGCCGTTGCGTGAGCTCTGGGCCGGTGGAACGCCCCTTCCTGCGGTAGAATGAGTCCCCCGCTGCCCGGCAGGGCTGAAATGTTCCAGCCTGGATTCTAGCCTAGGGCACTGCCCCGCCCTGCTCTTGTATGAACTCTGGCCTGACTTCCGGGCTTTTAATGACAGCTGGAGTGTCGAAAGTGCCGCCTCCGTTTCCGGGTTCCTGTGTCTGGCCGTGCTGAGGCGGGTTTAGGGCTCCGGGCGCCATGAAGCCAGTGGTTGGGAGTTGGGGCCGTTCGGACCGGGGGATGTGAGTTGGCTCCCCCACGCTTGGCCCACGGGCCGTGATGTCCTAAAATGGCTGCCCCAGCCCGGCGGGCAGAGAGCCCTTGGTTTGACGGGTGGGGCGAGCGAGTCGCTCCCTGGGCGGCGAGGAAGGAGGTGACCGCTGGCGTTTTCAACCCGCCCAACCCGGCATTGAAGACTCTTTGGCGAAGAGTCCGCGAGTGGCGCAGGGACCCTAATGGCCGATTTCTCCTCCCACTGTCCGCAGGTGCTTGCGAGAGCCAGTCGGAGCCTGTTGGGGGCGCCATGTCGTACCCCAGTGCTCCCCCTCCCTACGATGACAAGAACCCCCACTACCCCCCGCAGCCCGGAGCCTACCCCGGCGGCTACCCACAGCCCGGAGCCTACCCTGGCGGCTACCCGCAGCCTGCACCCTATGCCGGGGGCTACCCACAGCCAGGAGGATATGGACACGCAGGGGGCTATCCCCACCCTGCTGGCCCAGTGCCCCCCATGCCGACGATCCCAATGCATTTAGGTAAGCTGAGCATTCACTAGAGGGTGTTTCTTATGGGGGCGCTGCGCAGAAACCCCCTGAGCCCAGAGGGCTGCACACAGGAAACCCAGGGCCATCAGCCTGCTGAAACAGACGAGGGTCCGCCCTGGTTCTGGTAGTGGGGCAGGTGGCCCCAGGGAGCGGGGCAAAGAGCGTCACAAGGGGCTGGATTCTGCTCCCAGGGGAGTGGGCCAGATGGGCCAGCAGCGTGGCGGAGCCCGAAAATTTCCCTGGGCCCCGGGGACGGGGGGGACACGGGGGCTCCGATCTGTCCCTCCCCCAGACTGGGGAGTGAGCAGCCAGCGGGGAAGAGGCTGCATCGTCCAGTCCCCAGACAACCCCTGGTGCCAAAGCGGGGCTGAGCCTGGCACCAGCCGGGCCTGACAGCCCATCGCCGTGGGATCTGGGCCCCTCCACCTGCAGAGCCGGCGAGAGCCCGGGGCAGCGCCTGCAACCGCGGGGAATTGGGGAAACGCCCCCACGCTGCTGGGGGACAGTCCAGAGGACGGTGGCCTCTGTGTGGAGAGCTATCTGTCCCAGCTCCCGCCCGAGGCTCGGTCCCACCGAGCTGTGCCTTGCTGGGGACAGCTGGGACTGGCCGGCAGGAGGTGGCCTCTGATGGGGGAGGGGAGGGTGCAGCGGGTTTGCGGGGCTTTTCCCAGTGAAAGCAGTCATGTCCTGCTTACCCCCTAGATATTAACAGCCCCAGGCCGGAATGCCCATGCCCAGCAGCCAGTGCTCACCAAGGTTCCCTCTAAACTGTTCCGTCCATGTGCAGAATAAAATTGTTCTGTGCACCGAGGTCTGTGTGAATGTGCACCACCTGCAGAAACCAAAAACCCTAGCGGTGGATGCTCTTCTGATCAGCTGGGCGGCATCAGAATTTCTCCTGAGCGGCTGTTCCCCACACCCAGTAAGACGTGGACTTTTCCTGCTGGCAAGGCAGGATCGGGTCCATCTGGGAACTTCCTTTGGGCCTTAGTTTCTATAGTGAAACTTGAGTCCTGCTTGGCTCTACCCTCACCCGTCCTTGTACTGAAGTGTTACCGACCAGCCCTCACCTACTGCAACAGACTCACCTCACCAGTCCCGTACCCCGAGCGAGCGGCGTTCTACCGCCGGCGGAGACAGAGAACAGGAAAGCAGGGCGGCTGGTCCCAAAGCAGGAGAGGGAAGAGGGTTTGGCAGCTGCCTTCAGTCTGGTTCTAGGCCTCCCAATACGGCTCCAGAAGACGGCCGTGTGCTTACGGCGCCCTCGGCCTCGGCCTCGCCCTGCCGGGTCCCAGCCCCGTGTCTCCCGCCTGGGCCCAGCCCTCTCGGCCACGGCGTCAGCGGGACCCCGGCTGGAGCCGGGGGGCTGTCAAGGCGGATGTCCCGTGGGGCAGCCCTCGGCTGGGGAGGGACTGGATGCTTGCACGTGGCAGCCCCTGGACATGAGCCCCATCAGCTGGGCCCAGGAGAGGTGACGCCCCCCCCAGCTGTGCCAGTGTTCGGGTGCTAACCTCCCGTCGTGTGTCCCCCCAGGGGACGGCTATGGCAGTGGTGACTCAGGGGAGGAGAACGGGCTGAGAGCCGGCACCTGGGACGACAAGGGAGTGCGACACGCCTTCATCCGCAAGGTAAGGCCCCAGGGGGCCGGGCTGCAGAGTGGGGGGGCCTAGTGGGGGAGGGGTGCCCCCGACTCCAGCCCTGGGGCATTGACTGCGGCCGAGGGAGCGCCTGGAACCTGGGTGCAGTACACGGCTGGGGGGGCCAGCGGCGTCATGCTCCCATGGCCATCGCCCCCCCACCCCCGTGGTCTCCAGGCAAGTAAGACACCGGGAGCTCCCGCCTCAGTGGCAGCCCCCAGTGGGGTCCCTGGCAGGGGTAGCTCCCCCGTGCCCCACCTGGTCCCTGGCAGGGGCTGGGGCTGCGTCCAGCAGCAGTGAGATCCAGCGGCTCCCTCCCAGCTGGCGCGGGGCAGCGGGGGGCGATGGCGCCTGGGGGCGGCCGCGTCTCTCCGGGGGCAGGGCCGGTGCCCGCGGGTGACCCCGTCCGTCTGTCTGTCTCCTCCAGGTCTACACCATCATCTCTGTGCAGCTGCTGGTGACCGTGGGCATCATCGCCGTGTTCACCTTCGTGTGAGTCCCGCTGCCCCGCGCCCGGCCCTGGCTGCCGCCCCGCGGCTGCTCCCTGCTCCGCCGGGCCAGGAGCTGGGACCCCCGGGGCTCTTCCGTCTGCCCCCGGCCCTGCCCCCGCTGAGGGGAGGGGCCTGAGCCAGGCCGGGGGCTGGAGGAGCCGGGTGCCGTCTCACAAGGGGGGCCCACCCCAGGGCTGCTGCCAGCTGGGCAGGGTGCAGCCCTGTGGGGTGAGACGGGGGGACGCTGCCCTGCACTGGCAGGAGGCTGGAGGGATCCTGGCGGGTCTGTCGGGGAGACGGGCCCAAGGTGGGGCAGGGTTAAAGGTCTGTCCTTCCTCCCCACTGGGCACCCCACGGCTGACTCGGGGCGACGGGGAACGGGGAGAATCTCGCTCCCCCTCCCTAGGTCAGGCCCCGCGCTGCGCCCACGGGGGGTGGAGGCGCCAGGGGCGGAGATGGAGCCGCGCGAACCCAGGGGCCGATCTCACGCTCTTCCCTCTTTGCAGCACCCCCGTCCGGACCTTTGTGCAGAGGAACGTAGCCGTGTACTACGCCTCTTAGTAAGTGTCTCTGCCCATGGGGAACCCTGCCCGCCCCAGGCCACCCGCCCTCTTGGCAGGGCCCTGTGCTGCCAGGTGAGGCCTGGTGGAGTCACGGCCGCCCGGTCGGGGGCTCCCTGTTGGTGCCGCGTGTCAGAGGCAGCGGGTGCGGCGGCCATGTCCCTGTATTGGGTAAAGTAAGGAAGGTTAGAATGTAGGGAGGGAGCGCGGTGTAGTGGTTAGAGCATGAGACTCTTGGGGTGGTCTGCTCATCTCCTGACCTCAGAGGTGCCGTAGCCAAGCTCTGTGCCTCAGTTTCCCCTCCGTGCAATGAAAGTCAGGCTTCCCTGTTGCCGAGGCCCAGTGTGAAACAACGAACGAACCTCGGCCCTTCTGCTGCCTGGCACGCGGCTCCGACCACCCTGGCTGTGGGGGGGAGCTGAGCGGGAGGGGTCCAATGTCTGTCTCCTCTCTCCCCAGCGCTGTGTTCCTGGTCACCTACCTGGTGCTGGCCTGCTGCCAGGGCCCCAGGTGAGTGTCCGTCCCAGCCAAGTAGGCATGGCTTTGGGCACTGGGGACGGGGGTGTGATCGAGAAAGGGGGGAGAGGTCAATATTCCCTCAAATTGTCCCCACCCACATGTGGAATAAATGTTGTTCTCTGCACCAAGCCGTGCGGCTGTGCACCACCACTAGACACGCTGCCAGCTGTGGGCACTCTGCTAATTGGCTGGTGGCACGAGCGCTCAGCCTACAGGGGATGCTGGTCAAGGCCAGACCGGGCTCTGGCTCCGGGCCAAGGGCCGGCGCCATGGGGCTGTGCCCCGGGGTCTGTTTCCGTCCATCTGGGGCTGCCTGCCCTGACTCGGGGGTCGGTTTTCATGGGGACCTCTCTCTCCCCCTCCCCCCCCGCCCTGCAGTCTCATCCAGGCCAAAATGCAGCACCCTCACGCTGAGCCCCCCCGCCTGCAGCCCTGGCTCCGGCCCCCACCCCTCACCTCTGTGTTTGCTCCCTCCCCAGGAGACGCTTCCCCTGGAATATCATCCTGCTGAGCATCTTTGTAAGTGGGGCTGTGGGCTGGGGGGATGGCCCCTGCAGTGGGAGGGGCCTTGTGAGGGGGCCTGCCCCTGCGGTGGGAGGGGCCTTGTGGGGGGGCCCGTCCCTGTGGTGGGAGGGGCCTTGTGGGGGGGCCCGCCCCTGCGGTGGGAGGAGCCTTGTGGGGGGCCCGCCCCTGCGGTGGGAAGGGCCTTGTGGGGGGCCCCGCCCCTGCGGTGGGAAGGGCCTTGTGGGGAGCCCGCCCCTGCGGTGGGAAGGGCCTTGTGGGGGGCCCGCCCCTGCGGTGGGAAGGGCCTTGTGAGGGGGCCCGTCCCTGCGGTGGGAGGGGCCTTGTGGGGGGGCCCGTCCCTGCGGTGGGAGGGGCCTTGTGGGGGGGCCCGCCCCTGCGGTGGGAGGGGCCTTGTGGGGGGCCCGCCCCTGCGGTGGGAAGGGCCTTGTGGGGAGTGGGGGGATGGACTGAGGAGGTTTGGATTGGGCCCGGGGACAGGAGGGGGTAGAAATGGGGCGTCCGTGTGTCTATGCCTGGCTCTGTAGCTAACCCCACCCTTTCCTTCCCTTTGCCACAGACGCTGGCCATGGCCTTCATGACGGGCACCATCGCCAGGTACCAGCTGGGAAACCCGCTCTGAGCCCGGCCCCGAGTTCGTGCCGGGGGGGGGGGGGCTGGAAAGAACGTGGTCCCCAGGTCTCGCGCCTCCCCGTCTGGGCCTGGTGACGCCTGTCCCCGGCTGCACAGAGGACACGAGGTGTCCGGTGTCCATTGTGGGCCCCACACGCTGGCCCTGCCACGTCCGGGCGCTCACCCTGCGGGGGCTGAGGGCACGGACAGAGAGTAAAGTAACACGCTCCCCTAATTTCTGCTCCGTGTGGTCCTGGAGTCTGGGCTCGGACGGCGCCTCCTGGGGGCGAGGGACAGAACTGCAGGCTGCCTGGGACGGCTTTTCCACAGGGCCCGTGGGGATAGTACTGGAGATCCCGCCCACGTGCCGCCCAGGAGCCCGTGGGCTGGCGCTGCCGGGGAGCGAGCCGCGGGTCTGAGCTCCCGTTACACGGGGAGGGGACACAGGAAATAATCAAATGGCTTTGAAACGCCCCCCCCCCCCCTTTTTCACAGCATGTACAGCACCAACGCTGTCCTCATCACCATGGTGATCACCGCCATAGTGGCCATCGCTGTCACCGTCTTCTGCTTCCAGACCAAGGTGAGGCTCAGGGGCGCCCGGGGCAGCGGGGACGGGGGTCGGGGACTTCCCCTCCTGAGGGCCCCCGCGGCGTGGGGCTGGGCACCGGGCCGACGCCACATCGCCCAGCGTAGGGTGCTGGGGGGCAGAGAACCCCTGGCCCTGGGGGCCGCGCTGCCTGCGCCCAGCTCTGGGGCCAGACTCCAACGGGGATCTCGTGCAGCGGCCCAGAGAGCCTGCAGGGCGGCTGCTTCCCAGGGGGGCTCCCCGCTGGCCACGTCCCAGCTGGGCAGCACCGTGCCCTGCAGGCCTGACCCGGGCAACCTCCGTCCCTGCCCCCTCTACCCCCCGGGCGGAAGAGCCAGTGCGGCCCATCCCAGCAGCCCTGGGGAGCAGCCAGCCCCAGCCTCTGGCGCCTCCTGCTGGGGAAGCCCAGTGCTGCAGGATGCTGCTCCTCGTGTCCCCCCCTCACGTGTCACCGTCCCGCCGGCAGGTGGATTTCACGTCGTGCACCGGGCTCTTCTGTGTGCTGGGCATTGTCGTCATGGTGACAGGGATAATCACCGCCATCGTCCTCTCCTTCAAATACGTGAGTAGTGGCTGGGGCGGCCGGTTCCGGGACAGGCTGGGACGTGACCCCGGTGCTGCCCTCTGCTGGCCCCATCGATAGCTGCAGTTGCCAGCAGGCTTGCCTGAGTCTGCTGAGAGTCTGGGGCAATAGCCCTGCCGGATGGGTGACCTCCCCATCTACATGAGGCGGTGTTAACTCTGAAACCTAATAATGGCACATTGCAATGTTGCAGCAGGGTGATTTCATCTGTGGTTGTTTCAGTGGCTGCGTTCCCCTGGCCTGGGAAGTGGGCAGGTGAACGAAGCTACCAGAGCTTTGTGTCCCAAACCGGCCTCACGTCCGTGTCTTGCACACACACGGAGCCCTGTCCCCAAGCCGCACCGGCCAGGGATATTGGCGCGTTTTGTTGACAGGGAAAATTGCCGGAGAGACGTGGTCCCGTGGGATCACCGTTGAACGAATGTCCTTTGCCACCTGCCAAACGGCACCAAGGGGGCAGGATTAGGCCTGGTTGCTGGGATAGGAGGCAACCCCAGACGCAGCGGAGTGAGGTGCGGATGACTCAGTAGGAGGCGCTCTCCTGTGTGCTGTGCTCCTGGGCGCTGCACCCTTCCAAGAGCCCCCACGCCCTGTGGCCTGGCGCTCCTTTAAAGCGCAGCCACAGCCCATCTCTTCAAAGCTGGGGTGCGAGCCAGCGGGGGTCGTGCTCCTTCCCAGAGGTGGCTGCATTTCAGCGCCAGGGGCAGCCATTCCTGACGGACGCACCCTGGCATCCGAGTCATTTTTCTCCCGCCCTAGGCGTGCGGGTGGCATGGCTGGGCAAACGCGGCCGCCCTCTGAGCACCCCTCTCCTTGCAGATCGCCTGGCTCCACATGCTGTACGCGGCCATCGGGGCGATTGTCTTCACCCTGGTGAGTAGCCCTGCCCGCCCTCTGAGCTGGGAGTCCCCCGTGTTCCCCGGGGAGGCTGGGCTCCGGCACATGAGCTGATGGTCTCTAGCAGCCGGGCTGACCCCCTGCCCTCTCTGCTCTCCCCAGTTCCTGGCCTACAACACCCAGCTAGTGCTCGGCAACAGGAAGAATGCGATCAGCCCCGAGGAGTACGTCTACGGCGCCATGGAGATCTACATGAACATCGTCCAGATCTTCACCTTCCTGCTGCAGATCGTGGGCCGGAGCTAGAGCCTCAGGGCGGGGAGCGCGCTGGGAACACCTTGCCTCCTTCCTTCCCTGCTCCGCTGGGGAGCCGGCCTGGCTGCTCACAGAGGGGCACGCCTGCCCTGCCGAGTAACGAGGCTTTGCGCAGGAACGGAGCCAGCGCCCACCCATTCCCGCCCGCCCCGTTAACTGCTCTGCTGCCCTCTGTGCTCCTCCTGCCTGTCGTCTCTCTGCCCCCAGGGGCGGGCCCAGGCGCTGAGTTCTGCCCCGGCGCGTCCTCGTTTGCTGTTCGTGGCCCTGCTCCCGAGCCTCTGGGCTCAGCTCCCTGGGGAGTGAGAAATCCAGGGGGCTGGCGGTTGGCTCTGCAGTCTGCCACCGGGCTCTGTATTTTGGCTGCCTGATGACAGGCTCCCTGCCCCCGTCCTTTTCTTGCTGTGTGGCAGGCTGGCAGCTGGTCTCAGGTCCACAGGGCAGGGCTGACCTCGGAGCTCTGTGCCCTGCCATGTCCCTGCTGCCCGGCCTACCTTCTTCTGTCCCTGGGCGACTGCAGCCTCCTCTGGTTTTTCTCTGATAGACTACAGGCAACGCTAGGCAGGATGCCGCAGGAATGGGCCTTCCAGGAGGCAGGGACCCCTCCCCCAGCTTGTTCGGACCAGGCGCCAGGCCGAAAAGGCACATCTGGCCAGGGCGCTCCGGGTATGAGTGAGGGAGACTCTAATACACGTCTCTCACGTCTGCGGTGTCATCAGAGCGACCCGCCCAGCCCCAAGCCTTGCGGGCAGCGTTCTCCGGCAGTGACTTGCAGCAGGGCTTGTGACTTAACGCTTCCAGCGGTCAGAAGCCGGGCCCACGGGGGCCTACGTGACCCCAGGCAGAGGGATAGCACCGGGCTGCTACTCACCCAAATGCAGAGGAGGCTGGGTCCTTGCTCCCCTCCACACCAAGGTGTGTGCCTCTCCGCCACCTTGCAGAGCAGCCTCTAGTGGGAGGGAGCAGGTAGTCTGTACCCTGGGCCGATTTTACAGCCGAGAGGAGATTTGTCACCTGTCGGCACTTTCCAATCCCCGCAGGCTTTTCACCATCGCCTAGCCGGGGGCTGTGTCGTGGGTCAGGCCACGCTGATGCATTGGGGCAGTTACTCCTCTTCAACTACATTTAAAAAAGCTCCACTTTGCCTGAGGCTGGGGAGAAATGCAGAGGCGGGACCCAGGCTGGCATTCATATCTTGGGGGTTTCTCATCAATATATTTTATCCTGGGTTTGTTTTGCATCCAGCTGCCATAATGTGTATTTGACTAGGCCGGGAAGCCAGAGAGCCTTGTAATAACAGTGCTTAGCATGGGAAGCGGTGCCTGGCACAAGGGGACTTGTGAGACCTGCACTGTGCATATTGCTCACGCTGTCTGGTAAGCGAGCGGCTTATTGCAGGAGGAAACGGAATGGGCGGGGCTGCAGGAAGGAGCCTCGGACACTTTGCCTCATCACCCCTAATCCCCAAGGCTGGAACAGGGGTAGTAAGTGGGGAGGCTTCCCCCCACCTACAGCACGGGGCAGAAATGCTGCGGGGGAGCACGCTGCCTCCTCCAGGCTATTCCTGGGGAGAGGGCCCCACTGAAAGCAGGGTTGGGTCCCCGCTCAGACCAGGGCAGCCCCATCAGCACGTCCCAAGGGCAGGGCATGGGAAGTGGGTGCAGCGAGCGTTAAGCCTCCGTGCTCCTTCCATGCTGCTAGTGGCCTGGCCCGGCCTTCTTCACGCAGTGCCTTAAACCCGGCTGGGCCTGGCGGGTGGGGGGAGGCCGGCCCAGCACCCGGCAGGGAATCGCCCCTTTCACGGGTCTGTCTAGGTAGGGAGAGCAGCCTGACTTGGGTGCAGACCTGCTGGGGAGCAGAGCCTGGCTCTGTCTGGCCGAGGGAGGGGTGTTAGCCAGCTGGGGTGAGCTTTGGGGCTGTCAGGGATGCTGCAGGGTTAGTGGCTTGGTTCACTTGCCCTCCCAGGGAGAGCTCTGCACCCCCCAGCTGGTTTGGGGTGGGCTCTGCAGCAGGGGCCCCGAGGGAACGGCTGTCTATAGCATACGCTGTATTAGAGCCTCATGCCGTCATAAGCTGTATCATAGCCTAAAGCCGAAGCCAGGGGAGGGGCGCGGCGCAGTCAGCCCCCAGCACCAAAGAACACTGAACACGTTGCACTCAATAAAGCACAACTCTGTAACTCTGCAGCAGCCGTCACCGTTGGGTTTTTATTCACCCGTGGGACATGGTGCAGGGGAAAGATGTGGGCCTTACCCCCCTGCCCGGGCCTGAATCGCAGACCCAGGAGGCAGAGCAGCCATCCGTCCCACCCTCCACAGAGACCACCTCGAAAATGAGCCGGGAGCTCTGGCCCGCCGTGGAAGCAGCCAACAAGGCCTTACTCCAGCCATGCGCGTCGGGGGGCGGGAAGGGAGCTACCTCCCCCGTCGGACCAGGACAGGGCGGCCGCTCCTGTCCTGCAGCCCCATGGAGGTAGACCTGGTTCAAAGCCGCGTCTGAGCTCCTCAGCCGCTCCCAACCAGAGCCCCGGTGCCGCAGCATAACCCACACCCCTGCAGGGACAGTTCGGGGGTTTGAGCCAGCTCTACCATCTCCCCCACCAGCCTGTGCGGGGGACGCAGGCTCCTCCCCAGACGGAGAGGAAGGGGGCCGGGCCAGATCTCTGCTGAGGACACTTGCTGCAACACCCCTCGGGGGTCCAGCTGCCTGGGGCAGCTTTCTCTGAGGCGAAGGGTGTTTTGAGGGTCCCCCTCCCCCAGAGTACAGCGCGATCGGGGCCCTGGGGAACAGACTCTCACAACCCAAACGAGCAGCACCCAACACCAATCCCTGGGAGCAGATTGGCTCCCGTGCTCCGAGCAGGAGGGAAGTCTCTGTCGCCTGGACGCCACGCTCCAGGGCTAGGCCTTGGTGTGGGCCGTGCCCTCCAGCCCCTGCGGGCTCCTCCTGTACCGGGTTCGCTCGTACTCCCCCACGTTGGACCCTTTCATCTTCTGGCGCGCCTTGAGCTGCTTCAGGCGGTTCCTGTCCACTTGGCGCTTGGTCAGGAGGAAGAGCAGGATGCCGGAGGGGAAGCCGATGGCCCTGCGGGAAACCAGAGCTACGGTGAAACTGCGTCGGCAGCCGTCGGGCAGGGCCAAACGAGAGGTCTGCGCCGCCCCAGGGCGGGTCTGTCCAGGCTGCCCCTCCGTTCTGCCTTGGAGACCCACATCAGGCCTGGGATCACCCCACACTCAGCCCCGCATGTTCTAGTCGTGGGCGCCTGTCGCACGGCTCTGCCAGTGCAGCTGAGCGTTCTCCCCACTGCCACCACACCCAGGCCAGACCAGATCCCCTTCGGGGGTCCCCAAGCTGCGCCTTGCGGCAGGGGAGAGGACACCAGGCAATCCCATGGCGTGCGGAGCCGGGACACGCGGCCCGGAGCGGGCACTGGACGAGGCATCTGACCACACAGCGGGCGGCAGGGTCGCTAAGCGGCCGGGGGCAAGCACCGATTTGCACCACGCACCAGGCCACGGCGACCGTCCTCATGGGGTTCTTGGCTCTGCGAGGGGGGACGTCCGCGGGGATCTCACGGGCTGGCTTGGCCCCCGATTCCAGCGGGGCAGGGCGGCTGCCATGGAGGCGTCTGACGTGGAGCCGGGCCAGGGCCCCCCGGCTCAGAGCGGCAGAGAGAAACCCTGCGGGAGACAAGACAGGCGGAGCTGGCGGGGGGGGGGCTCCGGGAACCCCGCTGGGGGGGCACGAGGCGGGGGAGATATTGGGGGTCCTGGGGGGAGGAGTCTGGAGAGGGGTGTCCCGGGGGGGTCTGTGATCCGGAAGTCCAGGGAGGGGGCACGAGGGGGGTTCCTGGGGGGAGGGGGGACACGGGGGGGGAGTTCCGGGGGGGGACGGGGGCTCCAGGGGGGGAGGGGGGGACATGGGGGTTCCGGGGGGAGGGGGGCTCCAGGGAGGGAGGGGGACATGGGGGGGTTCCGGGGGGAGGGGGGACATGGGGGGGAAGGAGGGTTCCGGGGGGAGGGGGGCTCCGGGGGGGGTTCCGGGGGGGACGGGGGCTCCAGGGAGGGAGGGGGGACATGGGGGGTTCCGGGGGGAGGGGGGCTCCAGGGAGGGAGGGGGGACATGGGGGGCTCCGGGGGGGGGTTCCGGGGGGGAGGGGGGACACGAGGGGGGATTCTGGGAGGGGAGGGGGGACATGGGGGGGGTTCCGGGGGGAGGGGGGCTCCGGGGGGAGGGGGGGACACGAGGGGGGATTCTGGGAGGGGAGGGGGGACATGGGGGGGGTTCCGGGGGGAGGGGGGTTCCGGGGGGAGGGGGGGGACACGAGGGGGGATTCTGGGAGGGGAGGGGGAACATGGGGGGGGGTTCCGGGGGGAGGGGGGCTCCGGGGGGGAGGGGGGACACGAGGGGGGATTCTGGGAGGGGAGGGGGGACATGGGGGGGGTTCCGGGGGGAGGGGGGCTCCGGGGGGGAGGGGGGACACGAGGGGGGATTCTGGGAGGGGAGGGGGGACATGGGGGGGTTCCGGGGGGAGGGGGGCTCCAGGGAGGGAGGGGGGACACGAGGGGGGGTTCTGGGGGGGAGGGGGGCTCCGGAGGGGTCCCGGGGGGGTCACGTTACCTCGCAACCCGCTGCCCGCCGCCATCTCCGGAGGTGAGCGCCCGGCCCAGCCGCGGTGCACGCCGGGAGGGGGGGGGAAGGCGAGGCCAGAAACTCCATCGCCCAGAACGCCCTGGGGCGCCCCGACTACATCTCCCAGAATGCTCCGGGCGAGGCTCGCCCGTTCCCTCGGGCCGACTACAACTCCCAGCATGCCCGGCGGCTCCCACCGCCCCGCACGGAGAGCGCCGATTGGCCCGCCCGCCCGGGGCCCGCTCGCTGATTGGTGGGCCCGGCCCCGCCCCTCGGTGCCTGGGCTCGGTGTCGGAGCGGGCCGAGGCTGAGCGCAGCAGCCCGGCATGGAGCCCCCCCACGGGGACCAGGAGGGCGAGGTGGTGGAGCTGGGCCCGCCCGGCCCCGGTGAGCGCGGGGGGGCCCGGAGAGTGGGGGGCTGGGAGAGTGGGGGGGCCTGGGAGTGGGGGGCTGGGAGAGTGGGGGGGGCTGGGAGGCCGGGGAGTGGGGGGCTGGGGGAGTGGGTGGCTGGGGGAGTGGGGGCCCGGGGAGTGGTGGTCTGGGGGGCCCGGGGAGTGGGGGGCCCTGGGAGTGGGGGCTGGGGGAGTGGGGCCCTGGGAGTGGGGGTCTGGGGGGCCCAGGGAGTGGGGCCCGGGGAGTGGGGGTCTGGGGGGCCCGGGGAGTGGGGGGCCCTGGGAGTGGGGGTCTGGGGGGCCCGGGGAGTGGGGCCCTGGGAGTGGCAGCTCTGCGGAGGCCTGGGGGTCCCTGCCCCAGGTGGGGGGCGGTGGCTGCAGGTGCCTCCCCCTGGGGCCGGGCGCTTCCTGCCGTGCACTGCAGGTCCTGGGGCTGGGGGGGTGTCCCGGACCCGCTGCTGGCCGGTCTGCAGGCAGCCTCTTCCTTGTGCTCCGCCGTCTGGGCGGGTCCTGCCTCTCGGTCCCTGGAGCGTCCCAAGGGAGCAGCTTGGACCCTCTGTCCCATCCATGCCCTGCGCCAGATTGGGAGCAGTAGCCGGGTGCCCTGGGCCCTGTCCCTGCCCTGCGGAGCTCGCTCCCGCCCTGGGCCTCTGCACTGAAGTTCCCCAGTGCGGCCCGGCCGTGGATTTTGTGCGGATGTTTGCCCTGCATCGAGTGTCCTGGGTCAAGTCCGTGTCCTGCAGCTGGCCGCAGCGTAGGGGTGCAGCCTGGAACCGAAAGCCCCGCTGTGCAGTTACGGACAGCTGAGGGCCTGCCATCTCCTCTTGTTGCGGGGCCCAGCCAGCCAGGAGGGAGTGGAACTGGCCCGGTGAAGCCAGACTCTGCCTGTGCCGCCTCCTGCCTCCTTTGGCCCTTCCTGGCAGCTCAGTGCATGGGCCATGGAAGGGAGGGGCTGCAGGAGACACCCCCAGCCCTCACCTTCCCCTGCGTGGCCCCCGCAGACGACCTGGCCAATGAGATGGAAGCGGTGGATTTTGAGGAGGAGGCCGTCGAAGGCGCTGACGCGCAGGCCTGGGAGACGGAGGAGGAAGATGAGGGCGTGGAGGACGGGATGGAGGCCCAAGATGACAGCGAGGTCACGTTCTCCGAGCACTCGGGTAAGCTGGAGGCAGGGGTGGGAGGAGAAACCGGGGCTGGTATTGACCGGGGCCGGGCCTGCCAGGGTGAGGGAAGATCCCTGCAGCCCCTCACGGGAAATGGGACAGACTTGGGTCAGCTGAGCTCCCTCCAAGAGCTGGCTTGGCCCTGGCTGCCCTTAGTAGGGCTGTGCTGGCCCACATGTTAAATCCAGATGTTCCTGGGACTTTCTCCCTGGAGGGGCTGAGCCGTCAGCTGGCGGATCGCAGGAGCAGGCGACCGATGGAAAGTGACGCCTAAGTGGGAGCTGGAAGGAGACTGGGCAATCCAAAAACCAAACTGACCAATTAGCCGCCCCTTAGCCTTGTTCCTGGATCCGCCCCTCCCTGCCTCATGCTGGTGTAGCCATGTCTAGGACCCTCTCTGCCCCAAGCGACCGGGTCCTGTCCTGGATCTTGTGTGCGCGTGGGGGGAAGGAGGGGGTATTGGCGTTATTATCCTGCCCTCCGGGGCTGAGAGCAGGGCGGCTGGCTGGCGTTCGAGGTGCGTTCGGGGTGTGATGTTTATCGACTCTGCTCTGTCCCGGGAAGCCTCTGTTTTCTGCGTGAGCCTCGATCCCAAGACCAACACCCTGGCGGTGACGGGCGGGGAGGATGACAAGGCCTTCGTATGGCGGCTGAGTGACGGCGAGCGCCTGTTTGAATGCTCAGGTGAGAGGCGCTGGGCTGGACCGTTCTCTGTCACGGGGGAGGTTCCCCTTTGATTCCTACTGGGCACGGCCTGCTCCCTTTGTGGCTGTTGCTGTGGGGTGTTAAACATCGGCCGTGTTCCACCCCAGAGAGAGTTGCATTCCAGTGGTGAATGAAGAGAGAGAACTCTGGGGGCTTGGGGGATGAGCTGTATAGACGAGGCGGAACTCCTGGATCCAACCTGCTCCATCTAATCTTTTGCGTGGCTTGGTGTTCTCGGTCTCAGCTGCTGCAGTTCCCCATGGCTGGCTAAGCCCCTCCCCCCTTTCCCCATTGCTGTCTCTCTAGGGCACAAGGACTCCGTCACCTGCGCTGGTTTCAGCCACGACTCCACGTTTGTGGCCACGGGGGACATGAGCGGCCTGATCAAAGTGTGGCGGGTGGACACGAAGGAGGAGATCTGGTCGTTCGAAGTGGGCGACTTGGAGGTGAGAAGCGGTGGGAGGGAATCCACGAGGCGTGGCTGATGGAAGCTGCAGCATGGACCCCACTCTGGGCAGGGGGGAGACGTGGCAGAGGGCTGGCCTGTTTTTTTAGAGACCAGAGCCTGCGTTGTGCGGGACCCGTGGGCTGGCGCCAGGGAACTTTCTCCAGGAGGTGAAGCTGACGGGTCTAGTTCCTGGCTCCTTGGCTGAGCGATTTTTTTCCCGATCGTCCACTGGGGCTGAGTGGAGGGGACCCTGCAGCGCTTTGCTGGCCTCGTGGCAGGGGGCAGGAGACGTCTGGGGCGGGCCCCGGACACACCGAACGGTCCAGGCAGTTCAGTGGAAGCCTGGGGGAGTTTTGCTCCATAAAGCTTTGTAGCATGTTTGCTGTCTCATGATGGGCGGGTGTCCCTGCCCGGCCCCTGCTCCTTCTGCCCGTCCTCCCGCGTGGGAGCCGTGGGTGAGAAGTTCAGGGACCACGGCCCCTCGCGTGTGTCTCTTCGCGCTCCTCTTAACCCCCCCCAGGGAACGCATGGGTGTTGCCAGCCAGAGTCAGCACTTCCTGGAGCCGTGGGAAGATACAAACCTGCCTCCTGCCCGCGCCAGTAAAATGCTGCGGCGGGGAGGGGCAAACTGCAATTCAAAACCATTCTAGACCCTTCTAGGGGGCTGGTGTCACAGAGGCTGGGTGCTGTCCTGGACGCAGCCTGCCTCTTGATCGTGGCCTCTAGGGCATGAGTCGCACACTGGCAACGTGCTGCGGAGTGCATAGTTCCTCCAAAGAGCTGAAAGGGCTGGGGAAACTGAGTCACGGAGGGACGGTAGCTGGTGCGAGGGTCACCCCGTCTGAGAGCGAGCGCCTGCTGGCCCCTGCAGTAATCACTAGGCGGTACTGCCCAAAGTCTGGCCTTGAACAACTCGCTTCTGTGGATGCTGGGGTTGCATACCCAGGGTTTTGTGTGTGCGTGCCTGCCAGCAGGCAGGGTAACATGGCGACTGCCTGAGCCAGGCCTGCAGCGTGTGGCTCTCTCCAGGCCTGACTGCTCTTTGGTCCCCCTCCCTGTCTCTCCCCTTTCCCCAGTGGATGGAGTGGCACCCGCAGGCCCACGTCCTGCTGGCGGGCGCTGCAGATGGCAACTCCTGGCTGTGGAAGATCCCGAGTGGCGAGTGCAAGACTTTCCCGGGGCCGAGCTGCCCGGCCACCTGTGGCCGGATCCTTCCCGACGGTGAGGGGCGGGGGAGCGGGCTGTGGGAACCAGGCCATGTGCTGCCCGGCTGGTCCTTACGGGACAGCCACGGGCTCTCCGTGGGCCCCCTGCTGGTCCTGCGGGGAGCTGCGGGTCAGCTGGTGGCCCTGCAGGGCGCCCCCTGCCTGCCGGCCGAGGGACTGACCGAGAGTCACAGCTCTGGGGAGGTTTTGCCTGCCCGTGCAGGGGGCAGCCCGGGAGTGGGAAGGTTGGGGAGGCCACGGTTTCACAAGCGGCTTTTGAGCATCTCTCTGCCCAGGGAAGAGAGCGGTGGTTGGCTACGAGGACGGGACCGTGCGGCTCTGGGATCTGAAGCAGGGAAGTTCGCTCCACGTCCTCAAAGGTGAAAGGGGTCGGTCGCCAGGCTGAGCGTCGCGGTGGGGGCCCGTTGGCTGGTCTGCCTTACACGGGGAGGGGTGTGGGCCGGTGGGTTCACCAGGCCCTGCCCAGCAGAGCGGCAGGGGCCTCTCCCCTCAGTGACAGGGAGCCCGTGTGTCCTGGGAGAGTGCGTCCCTGGGGACCCCCGTCCTCCCTCTGCAGAACCCAGCCCGGTGGCAGGAGGGACACGGCTCCTCCCTGGCAGGAGCAGCGCTGGGAGGGGAGCTGGGCGCTGGGGTCCCGCGGGCCCGGTGGGAACGTGGTCCAGGCGTCTGACTTCTCGCTGGCCCTGGACTCTCCTCAGGCCAGGACGGGCACCAGGGCCCCTTGACGTGCGTCGCCAGCAATAAAGACGGCAGCCTGGTCCTGACGGGCTCCGTGGACTGTCACGCCAAGCTGGTGAACTCGGCCACCGGCAAGGTGAGGCTCCCGCCAGGGCGGGGTGGTGGGTGCGGCAGGCCCGGGAGTTTCGCCGCTCGAAGGCCGAAGCAGGGGAAGGGGCTGGCTTAGCGGGCTCCGAGCAAGTGTCTGCCCCTGCCGGGAAAGGGACCCGCCCCGGTGGGTCCGTCTCAGCCGCCCACTCGGCCCCCGACGGTCGGTCTCCCGGGTGGAGATCTGCTGTAGGCCCTGGCGGCCCGGAGGGGGCTGTCGGGGGTCAACCATAAATTCAGCGTATCGGTACCGGTGGCGGATAAACGCTTCCGCCGGCACATCCTGGCTCCCGGCCGCCGGCCCTGCTGCTGGGAGGGAGCCGCAGCATAATCCGTCCGCGGCAGCCGGCGGCGCGTCACTGCTACGACTTGTAACGGTGACCCGGTGACTCTCTCACATCCCTAGTCCGGAGCGGGGTTACTGCAGGGCAGGGCTGGAGGTGGCAGGGGGCTTCCCCTGAGCTCCTGGCCCCGTTGGGGTCATGTCTGTGATGGGGACCCCCTAGCCCTGGTTCCTGGGGAAGGGAGAGGACCTGGTGTATTTGTAGGGCCTGTGGCTACCACACCGGGCTGAGGCTGCAGCGGGCTGAGCCATGTCTAGGTGACCTCGTCGTTTTCCTAGTGGGTCCCAGGTTCAGAGCTGTCCATCCCCCAGTCCTTCGGGAGGGAGGGGGCCCAGCCTTCCCGGCCGGGGGGGTGGGGAACGCTGGATTGGCCCTGACGGGTGGGGGGGGCTGCTCCCCGCCCAGGTGCTCTGTGTGTTCAAGGTGGACAGTGCAGCCGCGAAGTCCCCGGCAGGGGAAGCTGAGGAGCCTGAATCCAATTCGGTGGAGTCCCTGGGCTTCTGCAATGTGTGAGTACAGGCGGGGGGGCGACGTGGGCAGAGGCCGCCCCAGCTGCTCCATCAAGGGGGAGAGGAGGGTGGGTGGGGAGGCGCTGACTCGGCATGGCAATGGGGGCTGGGGGGCTGATGCTGCCATGTTGCTTGACATTCATGTCCGGGGGGGGGAGGGGAGGGGAGGGGAGGGGAGGGGGATGGGAGGCTGTTCTCCTAACGTGACACCCCCACCTCTTAGCCCTGGGACAGACCCACTAGGCCCTGCTCCCCCACCCAACCTGCCAGCAAAGCTGGGGGGACAGATCCTTCGAAATCCACCCCCATTTGCTTCTATGAGGGGGTCCGGCAGGTAATCCAGCCCCTCCCCCCTTTTGCCTGGCTAAGAGGTGCTGCCCTGGGGAGTTGGGGTCCCCCTGGGCCCTGCCTCACGCTCCCCCTTTCCCGGGGCAGGATGCCGCTGGCAGCCGTGGGCTACCTGGATGGCACCTTGGCCATCTACGACATCTCCACGCAGAGTCTGCGGCAGAGGTGCCAGCACGAGGTAACGGCCGGGCCACCAGGTGGCGCTTTGAGGGTGACTCACTGAACCCCTGGAGCCTTTGGGCTTCCTGACATCGCAGGGGGCGGGGGCGGGGGCGGGGGCTCCTCCCAGGCAGCAGGGCAGGGGCAGCCCGCAGGGCCAGGCTGGCAGTTCATAGCTTGGCTCCTGACTGATCCTCGTTCCCACAGCGTTGTCACTGGCCAGCATTCCCTGGAAGCTGTGCACTTGGGCAGCCACCCAGGAGAAAGTCAAGGGCCGCCCAGCTGATGGGCTGAGCACCCACAGACTCCAGTGTGTGTGTGTGTGTGTGTGTGTGTGTGTGTGTGTACTGGTGGTGCACATCTGCACCTGCCTTGGTGCATGGAACAAAATTTATTCCGCACATGGGTGGAAAAGGTTAGCAGGAACATTGTGGCTGACCCAGCGCTGCTGCCATCTCCGTGGGGCATCATTCGGCCTCCTTGGATGGGCTCTTGAGCCGGGTCTGGGCTTTGCCCAGTGTCCTGCGGTGTGCCCAGACAGCTGCTCTTGCGTGTCCCTCGGGTGGTGCCTGGCACAGGGCGCTGGAGGTCCCTCCTCTGCTGCCAGACTGGCTGAGCCGCCCGCATGTTGCTGCCGGGGGGAGTGGCAAGGGGCCCGGTGCGGCCTCCTGGTGCTCTCACCGGTTTCCCTGCCTGCAGTCGGGCATCGTGCAGTTGCTGTGGGAGAGCAGCTCGGCCGTGGTCTACACCTGCAGCCTGGACGGCGCCGTGCGCCTGTGGGACGCACGCTCCGGGCAGATGATCAGCGAGTTCCGGGGCCACTCGGCCGAGATCCTGGACTTCGCCGTCAACAAGTGAGTAGCCGCGGCCCCTCGCGCTGTACGGGCCCAGCCTGGCTGGCTGCGGGGCGGGGCGGGGTGGGGGCCTGGCGCCTGTGGACGCGGAGCCGGCGAGCGTTGCGCTGTCCTGCCCAGCTGGCGGCCTGGGATCTGATCCCGCTGGGGGGCTGTGCTTCAGTAAGAAGGGGCAGCACGTGCTCTGGAGGGGCAGGGGAAGTGGAGACAGCAGCTCTGGGGAGGGGAGGGGAGAGCGGGGGTCGACCGAGGCGCTGGAGGCAGGGCTGTAGCAGCTGGTGCCCTGTGACTGAGGGTGCTGGCAGAGCCGCGGAAGTTAAGGCTAGGCTGGAACAGCCTGTGGGAGGGGCAGGGGCCTGGAGAGAGACCCTGAAACGAGCTGAGCCCTGATGCTCTTTCCACGCCTGCCAGCGGGGGGGTGTCCCTGCCCGTTGCCCCCCGAACCCCTAACCGATCTCCCCTCTGTTTCCCAGGGACGCCTCCATGGTGGTGACCACGTCGGGGGATCACCAAGCCAAAGTGTTCTGTGTGCAGCGCCCGGATCGCTAGCCCTGCCGGGGGCGGAGCATTGTGGGCGCCGAGAGCAGTGCATTGTGGGCTGGGGGAGGACTAAACCCAGCAGCGATCCCCCCGCTGGATGTGGACGGGGGCAGGAGCCTGGCATGTACTGCATGGGCCCCCCCCCTTTCCGCAGGCGGGGGCTCGTAGCTGGCGCTTGGCCCTCGCCGCCCTGCGTAGTTTTAGGCTAATCCCAGGGTTTTGTATGAAATGTTTTAATTATATAAATTATTTCACATACCGGCTCCCGTCTGTTCCCACCTCGGCCTGGCAGGCGGCCTGGGGGAGCCGCTCCTGCCCTGGGGGGCTTTTCCCAAAGTGGGAGGGGAATTTGCTGGGGGGAGGGGCAGCTTCCTCCTTGCCCATGCCTGCTCCTGGGAAGGGCTGGGTTGAGGGGTTATGAAGGGCCCCCCCCAAAATTGTCTTCATGGCAGGATTCTTATGTCTCCTTTCCCCTCCATCAGCCCCACATCCCAGCACTGCTCTTAGAAGCCGTGGTGCCCATCACCACCACCACCCCAACAGCTCCCCTGCTCTACATCTCTGGGGCCCCTCCCTGTGAGCTGGGGGGAGAGAAAGACCGTCCCTGCTGTACTGAAGGGAGCCCAGAGATCAAGTCATGGGGCCAGGTAGGGTGGGGATTGAACCTGGCTCTCCCGGGTTCCAGGCGTGCTCCAGGGACACTGGCCCATCAGTCCATCCCTTGTGCAGCCAAAGGCTTAGCAGGGCTGGGCCAAAGGGAGCCACTGTGGGTAGAGCCCTGCCCGAACACACAGGTTTTATCCCTGTCCACGTGTGCAAAAATTAGGCTGGGCCACGGCAGCCATAGCTGTGGCTATAAAGGAGGGATCTGCGGGTTTGCAGGGCCAGCTGAGGGTCACACCCAGCCTGGTATAGTGTGGAGGGGGGGGGGGGGAATCCTTTGTCCTGGAGCAGAGAACATGTGGCGTGGCCTGAGCCTCGGTCTCCCTGCAGCCCCTAGGCAGCGAGCAGGGAAGCTCTGTGTGTTGCTCCCAGTGCCAGTGCTGCAGCTCCCATTGGCCAGGAGCCGCAGCCAATGGGAGCTGCAGGGGCGGTGCTGGAGGGTGGGGGTAGTCACAGAGCTGCCTGGCCCCTCCTGAACCCCGCAGGGCTGGCCCCAGCCCAGAGCCTAGGGGCAGCCCTGTTGGGCTGTGTGTGGCTCCCAGCTGATTGTGGGGTTAATGGCCCTGATAGGACCATGGTTCCTCCCCCCTCTCTCCGTTCTGGTGCCTGCTTTTCTCAGGGCAGCCGGGACTGAGGGACCCAAACGCCAGGCAGCAGGTGGGGGAGGGCGGATTCGGGGGGGGGTGCCCCGAGGGGCAGAGTGGCAGGCCCGGGAGGGGTGAAGATGAGGGCGAGGGGCTGCATGGCCCAGCCATTGGGATGTTTCCTCCTTCTGGCCTAGAAGGGAGCATGGCCGATGGCCCGGCTCACGCTCTCCTCACGGGAGCTAGAGAGGCCAGATGGGGTCTCTTCCCCTGCAGGCAGGACGGCAGGGCCCCCCCCAAGGATCTGGCTCTGGGGCTTGGGCTGGGCTTTATGCTCACGAGGGCTCTGTTGCCCCCTGCTCACAGCAGCCCTTGAGCCTCACATCTGGCCAGACCCTTTGCAGTTTGCTTCTGTCCTATGCTGCCACCTCTGCCAGTCCCATCCCTTGCAGAGTCCTGACAAGCAGGGCAGGCCTGGACACTCAGGCAGCAGGTTTAAAACAAACCCAAGGAAGTTTTTCTTCATCCAGCGTACAGTCAACCTGCGGAACTCCTCGCTGGAGGATGTGAAGACCATAACAGAGTTACAAAAAGAGCAGGTTCATCAATGGCTATGAGCCAGGCTGGGCAGGGATCGTTTGGTTGCCTCTGTCAGGGGCTAGGAATGGGTGATGGGGGAGGGATTGCTCACTCCCCCTGGGCCACCTGCCATTGGCCGCTGTGGGCAGACAGGACCCTGGGCAAGATGGGCCTTTGGTCTGGCCCAGCCTGGATGTTCTTATGTTTGTCCCTGAGATCTGTTCCCAGTGCTGTCAATGACTTTTGGGTGCCTCAGTTTCCCCGCCTCTAATGGAGAGAGGCTATCGAAACGCAGACGGGGTTCCATCGTGTCCCCTGCGTGCGCTTAGCTCACCCGTCTCTGTTCCACAGCTGTGGGCCAGCTTCACGGAGGCTGTTTGGCAGGACGCTGGGCTGAACCGTTCCCCTGCCCCGGCGGGCGGGAGGGGAGCTGGCATTGGCCGAGTGCCTGGCCTGGCGGGGGAGACCTGCAGAAAGCAGCCTCCTGTTTGGTCTTGTCCCGAAGGAACCAGCCTCCCCAAGAGCAAAGCCAGAGCCCCGCTGACAGCTTGGCTGGTGTCTGCCTGTGCCAGTAAGTGGGACCCCCCTTTCTCCCAGGCCTGCGGCCAGTAGTGTGGGGGGGGGGGGGGGGGACCAGCTCGGGGCCCATTGGCTCCCCTGGCGAGGGGCGTGGCTGTGGGCTGCCCCGCCCCGCGCTCCTGCGGTGGCCTGGCTGCAGGCGAGGCCGGGTGAATGCCGCGGGAAGCGGGCGCTTCAGCAGCGGGTTCGGAGCCGGGCGGCTGCCTGCAGCCACAGCGGGCGGGTAAGGGCGCGTTTCGCATCCCGCGCCGCGGGCAGCACTGGCGGGGGGGGGGCTCCGTGTCCCGGATCAGCCCCTGTGCCCGGCGCTGCCCGCACACCAGAGCGCGCTGTGCCCGGCGCCGGCGGCTTTCTGCCTGGGTGGGAAACCCTGCGGGAGCGCGGGGTCAGTGCCCGCTCCGCTACCGCCTCCCTGGGGGAGGGACGGGGCCCCTCTGGTTCCCACGGCCGGGGGAGGGGGAAGTGAGGGGACTGTTCCCACGCAGCGGGGCTCCCCCCTCTCCCCGGTGCCCGGCCGCGCAGCCGGGTGCGTGGACGGGCCTCGCCAGGGCTGCGGGGACTAGATGCCTCCTGACACGCGAGGGCACTGGCCGGGTCGCGCTAGGGAGGCGTCGGGGGGGGGGGGGACCCGTCCCCCGCCCCCGCCCCAGACAAATCGGGTGCCGGCAGGGGGGCAGGGGCCCGGGATGCTCCGGGAGCGGGGCCAGCCGGCGACTTTCCCGCAAGAATGAATTCGCCTGGAAGTTGCTCCTGCTGGCGCTTTGCACAGGGAGGGGACCCTCCCCCCTCTCCGGGGACCCTCCCCCGGCCAGTGCCAGAGCCCTTCCGTCGCAGCCCAGGGGGTTCCCTGCCCGCCTCTCCCCCTTGCGCGGGGGAACCGTCGATCCCAGCTGCTTTCTCGCTCCCGGTCCAGGACTGTTGCGCGGCGCTGCCGGGCTCCACCCCAGAGCCGGCGACCCCGCAAAGGTGGCGATGGGTGAGAGAGAACCGCGGGTTGTATGGGGCGCCGGCCTCCCTTCCAGCGCCCGGCACCTAAACCCCCTGGGCCCGGCTTCCCGGGGCGTGGCTGGGCCCAGAACGGGCAGAGCCGGCGGGTGATAGACCCAGCGGTTTGCAAACTTTTCTCACGGGCGGATCCTCAACGGCCCGAGCGGGGGAGGCCGGGGCCCTTCGGAAACCGCGGCCGCAACATCCGAAAAAATTCTTTTGGGGGGAGGGGAGACGTTTCCCGGCCAAGACCCCGCCCCCGGAAGGCCCCAGTGCTGCGCCCCGCTTTGGGGTCTCGGGGGGCCGGGGCTCTCTGTGAGCTGAGCTTGGGCAGCTGCCCGGGAGAGATTCAAATGCTGCCCCGCTGATTAGCAGCGCCCCCCCAGCCTGCCCCAACTGCCACCGGTGTTTCTCTTGGTGGTGCACATCTGCACATGCCTCGGTGCACAAAATTTATTCCGCACATGAAAAAAATCGGAGAGAAAATTGCCCAGAGGAGACAGCCAAAGCCCCGCTGTGCAGGGGGGAAGCCGGGGGCTCTGAGCCCCACCGCTCATGGTGGGAGCTGAAGCAGCTTAGCTTTGTGGGGCTCCCTGGGGCCTGGCCCTGGAGTCTGTACAGCAGGGTGGGGGGTGTGGGGCTCAGAAAGAAAAGGGCCGGGGACAAGGCCGGGCAGAAGCACTGAGGAGTCACGTGGGCTGCTCTGACCCTTTCTGGTTTAGGTCAGAACCCGGGTGTTGACAGCCTGGCGCCCTGGATCACAGGAAATGAGCCAGCAGCTTGCAGCCGGGTTTGTAGCGACCAATGTGCCACGCAACAAACCCCATCGGTGCCCTTTCTAGCCCCGCTGGATGCATTTGAAAGTGCCTTGCACCCCGCTGTCATTGTGTCTGTTTTAGAGGGGGGGAAACTGAGTCACACTGACTCAGGCAGGGTCACTCACAGAACGTGGACCAGAGCCCAGCTCTCCTAGCTAGTGCACATGAGGTCAGCCAAGAGGCAGCAGGCCACTGGAGCAAACATCTCTCCCACTCCGTGGCATGTGGCGCGTGCACCCCACTGCGGTCTAGAGACCTAAGGGACTTCAGGGCCCAGGGGCAGATGACCATTTTGCGGGGCCCAGGGCAGCCCAATTTCGCAGGGCCCCCCTTTGCCACGGCGCATGCGTGGGGCTTCTTGAAGCGCGGGGCCTAGAGCAGCCGCCCCGCTCGCCCTGCCCTATATCTGCCCCTATCAGGGCCTCGCTGCTCCAAGAGCTGCCTGGACACAGCGAGCTCCCATTCTAAAGGGACAAGACAGCTGAAGGCAGGAGTAGCGCTTGCTGCTTCACAAATGGGGAAACTGAGGCACGGCGCCATCAAGGGACTTGACCAAGGTTCCTCGGGGAACCTGTGGCAGACCCTGGCAGGGAAGCCAGCTCTCATGAGTCCCGGTTCAGTGCCTTAGCCCAGCTAGGTGGAACCCTTTGGCCTGTGTTGCCCCTGAGACGAATCTGCTTCCCAACAGGATTTGAACGAACTAAAAGCCAGGCCGCTTGTCTCCCTGCGCCCTGCTCTGCGCGGGGGTGTCTGGCTCGCTGACAGGCTCCTGCTGCCCATTATGGAGCAGTAACGAGGTAATTGGTTCCCGACGTGGGCAATCTGCAGCTCCCTAGCAAGCCGCCTCCTGCGCCTGGGCTCGTTAGGAGTCCATTAAAGAAAGGCGCATCCTTGTGGCTGTTATTGCCCGGACCCCGTGTCCTCGGCCGGAAGCGGTTTATGGTTCTCTGGCTCTAAATGAGCCGGGCAGCAGGGGACTCAATGGGCTGTGAATGGAGCCGGGGCCTGCATGCCTGCGTTGCTGGGTGCGGGAAGCGTCTCTGCTCAGGCTGGGGGCTCCTGCCCGTGCCCCCAGCCGGGCACATGAAGGGGCATCGCATTGGGCGTGGATTGGCTCCCGGGCTGCACGGATCTCCCGGGGGACTTTCCACGTGGGCATGTGCCCCGGGGCGCCGAGGCGGGAAAAGTGGGTTGAAAGTCGCTACAAGCACTGGGGGCCGGAGCCAGGGGAGCGTCCGAGTGGGCCTGGGGGTGCTGTGAGCTGCGGCCCAGCGGGGCGGCTGCTGGAAGTGCTGGGAACATCCCAGGTGGGTCTCAAGCTTGGCCACTCAGGGCCGGTGGTGAGCCGGGGTGTAGCCAGCGCCCCGCCAAATAGCCTGAGCAGATCCGGCGCACGGGTGCCGCACCGGGCGAGGGGGGTGGAACCCCCCCAAGGAGAGCTACAGTCCCCCCTTGCATACAGCCTGGGGTAAGGCGCCCACCCTGCCGTTGCCTGGATGGTGCCTGGACAGCCCGACATTTGCTCGAAATCATGTGAAAACGCCCAGGCTGGGTCAGAGACTGGGCCCAGCCCCGGCCCCCAAGGGCAGTAAGCGCCCGCTGGTGCCCTCGCTGTGCCTCGCCAAGTCCCTGCAGGCCGGGAGCTCCGGCCCTGCCACCCCGAAGCCACGAGCCGGGAATTCTGAGGGTTACTGAGCCAGCTGGGAGCTGCAGGGGGCATGGCCCTGCCGTTGTCCAAGGCCCTAGCGGGAAAGGTTTGCTCCAAGGGGCGGTGTCCCCGCCGGGGGCCTTTCTGCAGGCGTGACAATGACCCTGTCTCCTTTCTAAGCTGAGTGGAGCTGGCGTCACACCCCCAGTCCCCGTGCAGCGTCCCCTGGGGCTTTGGCCAGCCAGCAAAGGGGGGTCTCGCAGGAAGGAAGAGTTGGAGACACAGTGCAGCCCTAAGGACTCTGTGTTGCATGGACATAACCCCTTTCATCCCCGGATCCCAAAGCCTTGTGCCTAGATAATTACAGGGGGGGAAACTGAGGCATGATCCCTGGTGTAAGATGCCTGGCCCATCGTCTCCTCCTGCACCCAGACCTTCTGTCCGAGTGTGGGCCGCGAGAAGAAATTCCATCCCCGCGAGCCACATGGAAGAGCCACACGCTAAGATGGCCGTTGTTTCTGGCAAGCTGAAGTTGGCAGAGGAGTAGATCAGAGGAGAGCTGCAGTCCCATGCAGCCCTCGTGGACAATGCCGACTGCAGGCAAGGCCCGGTGCTCCGGCGGCTTTGGGGGCCAGGCGAACTCCAAGGGAAAGTAGCCAACCCCAAGCACGTTTGAATGCGTTGATTTTCATAGTGCGACAGAGAGACTTTGACAGTCCGAATGCTCTGTTGGTTAGATAGCGAATGGTGTCTCAGTGAACTAGCTGTAATAGGGAGGGGTTCTGGGGGCACTGCTGAGAGGGTCAAATCAGGTTGAATTGCTCAAAGTCAGGGCTACTGACAGCCCCAGACTGGGGGTCCTGCTCCAACCCTGTCACACCCAGCTCCGCTGTTCACCACGCTGGCCAGCAGCCCTCTCAGACAGCCCAGTTCTCCTGTGCCACAACCTTACACCGGGGACGGGTCCTGAAAACCCATCTTCCCCAACTCCCAACAGGTTCTCCCAGTCCCAAAGGACCCGCCACAGTCCCGGGGCAAGTTACAGCTCGGATCTTACCCCAAAGAGCTCGCTGGGCCCATCCTTTAGTATCTACCATCGAAAGGTTTATTAATAAAATAAGAGCGTTGGAAGAGAAATTGTGAAAAGCATCAAATTGCACACACCCGTTGCAAAGTTCTGGGTGCAGGCTTGCGGCAGAGAGGAATTCATCGGTTGTTTTATAAGTCTCTGGGATAAATCCGTTGTTGGCATGGGCCATCAGTCCTTCCAGGCCCCGTGCATAGTGACAATGGGGGAGGTATAGCTCAGTGGTTTGAGCCTTGACTTGCTAAACCCAGGGTTGTGAGTTCAATCCTTGCAGAGGCCATTTATGGCAAAAATTTGTCAGGGATGGTACTTGGTCCTGCTGTGAAGGCAGGGGACTGGACTCAATGACCTTTCAAGGTCCCTTCCAGTTCTAGGAGATAGGCATTTCCATCAATTTATTTATAAGATGCTTTACGAGTAATAAGCTGGAATGAGAAGAAAGATGGAGCCCAGTCCTTGTTTATGTCTTTTCCCACGTGGAGGGGATCTCGTTGTTCTCCTTGTGTGAAAGTCAGCCCCAGATGGAGTTTGTCACCTGCGCAAGTCCCCTGTCCATGCAGGACTCTGTGCCGGCCAATGGTTACATGCTGGTCTGAGTGTTCACGGCAAAGCTCCCCAGAATGTGCATTGTCAGTCAAGTGCTGCTAGTCACTTGACCAACCGCCCGTCCACCGTAGGTCGGCCAAGCCTGTTGCTGTCTCCCAAGAGCAAACGTGTGAAATACAAGTACAGAGCCGACACGCATCACTTCCGATACCAAACTGACACCTGCCGCTGAGCAGCATCCACAGCATGAGCAAATCGTCAGCTTTTCAGAAGCATCTCCCTGGGCCCACCGTGCACACGATTTGGTGCAAACATACCACAGCGGCTGCAGCACTGGTTTGCACGTCCAGATCCGGTAACGTCGTCCCTGCTGCGGCTGAGCCGTGGGATTTAAACCCAGGCCCCTTTCTCCCTGCCTGTTTGACTTTGTGGCTCTGCACAGCCGGACGGTGATCGCAATCCATTGATTGCTTTGCCAGTAGATTAACGTGGGCAGGAATTAAATCTAATCTCTCGCGGGCCACGGTCGTGGAACTGTGGCTGAGGCAATGCCAGTCCACTGGGATACAATTCTGATCGATTAGTTTGTGTTGGAGCTGCCGCAATTGCCTGGCTTTGTGAATCGGTGATTTTGTAGATGTTTCTCTTTAAGCAAACAAAACCCATAGTGAGAATGGTATCTACAGCTATTTGTCCCTAGGAAACTCCGGATAGCCACAGCTAGTTCTCTGTCGCTGGCTACCTAGCTCTCTAGCCAGTTCCTCATTTGCTCACAGCTGTGGCTTTGTAGCTTAACAATGAATTTATATCCTGGGACTGTGGAGGCCTCTTTTTGAACATTTTCTGCTTTGTCTTCTGTTGGAAGGGGGCACCGTGCGCAGCAGCTGGGACGCCTGCTCACGGCACCCGCACTGCGATCGTTCACAGCCATGAGCGAGCGTGTCGGGAATGAGCGTGCCAGGAACCAAGTCAGAGTTTAAAAAACAAGGTTGGTGCTTCCCCCCCCTCCCCCAGCACAGCGCCCCCTATGGGGTCAGCCACACCACACCCCCAGCGCAGCACCCCTGTGGGGTCAGCCGCACCACGCTCCCAGCACAGCACCCCTGTGGGGTCAGCCACACCACGCTCCCAGCACAGCACCCCTGTGGGGTCAGCCGCACCACACCCCCCAGCACAGCACCCCTGTGGGGTCAGCCGCACCACGCCCCCAGCGCAGCACCCCTGTGGGGTCAGCCGCACCACGCCCCCAGCGCAGCACCCCTGTGGAGTCAGCCACACCACACCCCCCAGCACAGCACCCCTGTGGGGTCAGCCGCACCACGCTCCCAGCACAGCACCCCTATGGGGTCAGCCGCACCACACCCCCCAGCACAGCACCCCTATGGGGTCAGCCGCACCACGCCCCCCAGCACAGCGCCCCTCTGGGGTCAGCCGCACCACGCCCCCAGCACTGCGCCCCTATGGGGTCAGCCGCACCACGCCCCCCAGCACAGCGCCCCTCTGGGGTCAGCCGCACCACGCCCCCAGCACTGCGCCCCTATGGGGTCAGCCGCACCACACCCCCAGCACTGCGCCCCTATGGGGTCAGCCGCACCACGCCCCCAGCACAGCCCCCCTATGGGGTCAGCCGCACCACGCCCCCAGCACAGCCCCCCTATGGGGTCAGCTGCACCACGCCCCCCAGCACAGCGCCCCTCTGGGGTCAGCCGCACCACGCCCCCAGCACAGCGCCCCTCTGGGGTCAGCCGCACCACGCCCCCAGCACTGCGCCCCTATGGGGTCAGCCGCACCACGCCCCCAGCACAGCCCCCCTATGGGGTCAGCCGCACCACGCCCCCAGCACAGCCCCCCTATGGGGTCAGCTGCACCACGCCCCCAGCACAGCGCCCCTCTGGGGTCAGCTGCACCACGCCCCCAGCACAGCGCCCCTCTGGGGTCAGCCGCACCACGCCCCCAGCACAGCCCCCCTATGGGGTCAGCCGCACCACGCCCCCAGCACAGCACCCCAGCCCTGTCCTTGACGTTGGGCTCAGCAGTGACTCTGAGAGTAAATGCCCCCCTGCTACCCCCTCCCCACACAAACTCTCTCCCCAGTTTCCCTGGGGGGTTGGCGACGCACCGGTCGCACCTGATCTTTGTACCTCCCCTGAGGGCAGGGAGGTGGCGGCTCCCGTGTGCACAGCCCCGGGGGCCGTCACACAACAGGAAGGCCGGGGGGATCTTACCCCATCGGGGCCTGATGCCACGCTGGCCACAAACCGGTGTTGCTCAGACAGGAAATGCTGCTTGTGCGCGAGCCGGTTGGATTCTCCAGGGCATGCGGGGGAGTCCTCCGAGAATAACCCACCCACGTGGTCTCTTTCCCGGCAGGCGGCTCCGGGGGGTGAGCCCGGAGGCCCTGGCTGCAGCGCCGCCCGGCTCTTGCCCCGTTGCACGGCCTGATCCCGTCCCCGCCGGCGCCGAGCGGGACGATGGGGAACCACGCGGACCCCTCGCCGCTGCTCATCTACTGGCTCACGGGCTCCCTCGCCGTCTTCATCATCCTGGCCAACCTCGCCATCACCCTGGGGATCCTCTGCAACCGGACGCTGCACGGCGCCACCAGCTGGTTCTTCCTCAGCCTGCTCTTTGCCGACCTCCTCACCGGTGCGGCCCTCCCCTTCATCCCCCGGGTGAAGCTGGAGGTCAGCTGGGGCTACCACCGCTGCTTCTTCATCCACGTGGTCCCCAACTTCTTCTTCCTCTCCTTCCTGGCCAACCTGCTGATGGTGCACTGCCAGAGGTACCTGAGCGTCTGCTACCCGCTGCACTACCACCGCCTCTGGGTGTCCCGCTGGGTGCCCCTCTGCCTGCTGCTGGCCTGGGCCCTGCCCCTGCTCTTTGCCTGCCTGCCCGTGCTGGGCTGGAACCACTGGGAGACCAGTTCCAACTGCTCCTACAGCCAGGTCTTCCCCCGGGCGTACCTCTACCTGGAGATCTACGGCTTCCTCATCCCCTCCATCCTGGCCATGGCCGTCATGTCCACCCAGCTGCTGCGGGTGGCCCGGCGCCACATGCAGGCGATCACGACGGTGCTGCATTCGGTGCACCCGGGCCAGGCCCCCTCGGCGCTGGAGCAGCAGCTGGAGCTGCGACACGCCAAGTGCATCGCCAGCCTCTCGCTGATCTTCCTGGTGTGCTGGGTGCCCTACGTGGCCAGCCTGCACCTCTCGGTGCTGGCCATCCAGAACAGCTTCAGCGACAAGACCACCCTGGTCATCCTCACCTGCGTCGGCAGTGGCAACGCCGCCCTGGTGCCCATCATCCTGGGTCTCAGCAACCAGCAGTACACCCAGTTCTGGCGGGACGTGGCCGCCAAGGGCTGCGGGGGCCGGTGCTGCGAGCCTGGGGGGGCCGGGCGCCGGGAAGGGCGGGCGTCGCAGGGCAGGGCGGCTCTCCCGGAGGCAGAAGGCCCGGCTCCATCTCCCTGCTGAGGCCCGGCCCTCGGGGTGGAGCCACCGAGCCTGCCACAACGTCCTCGGGCCACGAGATGCGTCCGGGCGGCGGCTGCTGAGGAGTCAACGTGGACCCTCTGGGGAGGGGAGAGCCCCGTTGTGTGTTAACGACTGAGGGGGGCAGGTAGCGCCCTGCCCCCAATGGAGGCTGGGCTGTCGTTGCTGGTTTCTGCACTTTGACTGGAAGGAACAAGCTTCCGGCTCCTGCCCGGCCCCTCACGTTTCAGTCGGCTGGTTTTTCAAAGCAGGCTGTGGATGCTGGGGACGAGCGCGGCTTGGGAGTGGCTGGTCCTCGCCCACGAGCTGCCACCTGCCTGGGGGGGCGGCTCCCGGCCTGCACCGATGCGCCTCCCTGGTTTGCTCCGTGGACCTGAGTGTCTGGGCTGAGGAGGGGGCCCGATCCTGCCAGGGCCTGACCGCAGGATCGGGCCCACCAGAATTCTCGGCTCCTTCGTGGGGTCCGAAAGGCCGCCGTGCCCCTCAGGACGGGGGCAGGGGCTGTATTAAAGCTCTCTTCGTGCTGCCAGCCGGCCTGGGGATTCCTCGAGTGGGGCCCCGCACCCGCGCTGGCGCTGGCTGGATTTCCTGCGCCCCCGTGTGCGAGGACGCCGGCCCCAGCCTGCGCGGTTCTTGCTCCCTGGGTCCCAGCTCGGGCCAGGGCGCGTGGCCGCCTGCGGGGCAGGGGTGCGCCCGTTCGCAGCTGCGTTTCCGGCGTGGCCCTGCGAGGCTGCTGTGTCAGCTGCCAGGCAGGAAACCGGATGCTCCGTCTCCGTGGGGGGGAACCGCAGCCCCCGGGGGCGGCCATGGCAGGGCTGGAGGGGACAGGCCGGCGGCTCCCCGGGGTGGGGAGGGGAGCCTGGATTCAGGCGCTTTGCCCGCTGCAGCGGTGCCCTGCGCTGTCTGGGGCCGGGGTGCCCTTCAGCCAGGGCGAGCCACAGCCCCCTCCCCCCAGAGGCCCCAAGCCTCAGGCCCAAGACACGGTCCCTGCACCGGGGAGGGTCGTTCTGGGCACACTAACCCCCCAGCCCGGCTCCTGGCCTCAGCCCAATCCCCCGGGCCCCGGCAACGTCTCCCCCTCGGCCCCGTCCCCCGGACCCCCGGCAACGTCTCCCCCTCGGCCCCGTCCCCCGGGGCCCCGGCAACGTCTCCCCCTCGGCCCCGTCCCCCGGACCCCCGGCAACGTCTCCCCCTCGGCCCCGTCCCCCGGGGCCCCGGCAACGTCTCCCCCTCGGCCCCGTCCCCCGGGGCCCAGGCAACGTCTCCCCCTCGGCCCCGTCCCCCGGGGCCCAGGCAACGTCTCCCCCTCGGCCCCGTCCCCCCGGGGCCCTGGCAACGTCTCCCCCTCGGCCCCGTCCCCCCGGGGCCCTGGCAACGTCTCCCCCTCGGCCCCGTCCCCCGGGGCCCCGGCAACGTCTCCCCCTCGGCCCCGTCCCCCGGGGCCCCGGCAACGTCTCCCCCTCGGCCCCGTCCCCCGGGGCCCCGGCAACGTCTCCCCCTCGGCCCCGTCCCCCCGGGCCCCCGGCAACGTCTCCTCCTCGGCCCCGTCCCCCCGGGCCCTGGCAACGTCTCCCCCTCGGCCCCGTCCCCCGGGCCCCAGGCAACGTCTCCCCCTCGGCCCCGTCCCCCGGGGCCCTGGCAACGTCTCCCCCTCGGCCCCGTCCCCCGGGGCCCAGGCAACGTCTCCCCCTCGGCCCCGTCCCCCGGGGCCCAGGCAACGTCTCCCCCTCGGCCCCGTCCCCCCGGGGCCCTGGCAACGTCTCCCCCTCGGCCCCGTCCCCCCGGGGCCCTGGCAACGTCTCCTCGGCCCCGTCCCCCCGGGCCCTGGCAACGTCTCCCCCTCGGCCCCGTCCCCCCGGGCCCTGGCAACGTCTCCCCCTCGGCCCCGTCCCCCGTCCCCTGGCAACGTCTCCTCCTCGGCCCCGTCCCCCCGGGCCCTGGCAACGTCTCCCCCTCGGCCCCGGGGCCCTGGCAACGTCTCCCCCTCGGCCCCGGGGCCCTGGCAACGTCTCTCTCTCAAGCCCCACACTAGGCTTGGCCTCCCTCGCTGGGCTGAGGCCCCAGGCCATGGTGCCTCTGTCCCTGGCTCGTGGTGCCCAGCCTGCGAACAGGCAGCCTGAGCCCCGAGTCTCCCCCGCGTTCGCTGGGGCAGCCCGGCCCCGGGACGGCTTGTGTGGCGCTGGCCCCGGATCCCGGCTGTGCTGGGAGGGATGGTGGATCGCTGGCTCCTCGGCCGCCGGGTCCCCCGGCAGCGTCCCCCACGCCCCACCCGCTGTGCCGCCCGCAGCCCGGCTGCTTCCTGGGCCTCCTGCTCTGGGGCGGCGTCTTTCCTGGGCCCCTTTCCCCGGGCCTGGTGGGGAATTTCCATCCTCTCTGGGCCTGCCGGCTCCGGGCTCTGTCCCGGGCTCCCGCCTGGCTCAGTGGGTGATTTCTGGGGATGACGGAGCCGGGCGTGAGCCAGGGCTAAGGCCGGAAAGACCTGCCCTTTGCTGTTGGTCCCATCGCCCTGCGGGCCCGCATCCAGCCCTGCCCAGGACTTGGGGGTGAGCGAAGGATGCAGAGGGGGCCGGGCTGCGCCCCAGGGAGACCCATCCCCGTCTATGGACAGTGGCTGTTTGTGCTGAGGGAAGGGACCAGAGCCAGGGACGAGCTCTCCAAATGGCTCCACCAGCTCCCCCACTCCTGAGCCCCCCAATATTCCACTCCAGGCTGTCCCTTTGGACTGAGCTGCAGCCCCGCCCCGGCTCTCCCCCCTCCCCCCTGCCCAGCTTGGCTGGGGCTCGCCAGGTCCGGCTGGCGTGGGCCGGAGACCAGGCACGGCCCCTAGAGGCCGGAGCAGAGCGAACCGGCCCCCAGGGAGCTGCCCCGGTTGGGTCTCTGGGACCCTGCTCCGGAGCAGCTGTTGGTTCGATCGAGCTTCTGAGCGTCGTCGTAAACTGGCTGCGGGGGGGGGGGGGGGGGGGACGGACGACCCTTTGGAGCCCTAGGATCCCCCCAAAGCCGGGAAGGCTGAGGACTGAGTGGGGGCTGCCCCTCCTGGGGGGGCAGAAAGGGGGCACTCCTTTGTCTATACAGCTCCGGGGGCTCCTTGCCTGCCTACCCCCCACATGAGTCCGGGTGCCAGCCTGCAGCCCCCCTGCCCAGCCAGGTGTTTCCTGTTCCTTTCTGGGGTCCCGTGGCCCTGACTGTAGGATCTCCTTCCCCCCTGGAGCCTGATGCCCATAGCACCCCCTTTCCTTCCAGCTCCTGGTGCCCAGAATCTTGCCTGGGTCCTGGCCTCCACAGGGCCCCCTTTGCCAGCCCGGTGCCTGCGGTCCCCCCATTCCGTCCTGGGGCTCAGTCAGTGCCCGTGATGCCTCTACCCCCGCAGCTGGCTCCTATCTCGGGGCCGTACCCACCTCTTTGCTAAGCAAATAGGCGACTCCAGGGATTTGCATAGGGACCGGGAGAGACACGCGGCACTCGCTGGTCCTTCCTGTGAGCAATGGGCTTGGCCCTGGCAGAGGCTTCTGGCTGCCGTGGTGCTGCAGAGCAATAGCAAACACCATCATTCCCCGGCTTGATCTGACCCTCCACCTCTGCATGCTCCCCCTGGCTTTGCACAGCCCTGGGGGCACTTATCCTGGCCCACGACCCACGAATTCCGCCGCTGCTGTTCCGGCTTCACTCCCCTCTCTGCAGCCAGGAGTCGAACCCGAGCAGCACCCGTTCCCACCGGGCTTTCTCCTGGCGTCGCCCCCAGACTTGTGTCTGCCTGCCGAGCCCCCAGGATGCTGCGGTACCGGCTAATGGAAAGGGGCAGCGTTTCCCCAGCTATTTTCACCCCCCTGTGGGGCTCGTGTGTTTGCTAGTGAAAAGCCAGTGCGAGGCGGGCGTGAGCACACTGGGTGAGGCCTGGCCCAGGCTGATGAGAAGGGGCTGAGCGAGAAGGAGGCCTGCCTGCATGAGCAGGGAGGGGACAAGGTGAGGTGCCCGTCCATGGCAGGAGGCAATACGGGGCTAGAGTTAGTTGACCCCTCTGGGAGACTCCAACCCCATTTTTTCCGAAAAACTTTTGCGCAAAAGGGCCAGTGTAGACAGCAGAGATTTGTTTTCCGCAAAAAAGCCCCGATCGCGAAAATGGCGATTGGGGCTTTTTTGCGGAAAAGCGCGTCTAGATTGGCATGGATGCTTTTCAGCAAAAAGTGCTTTTGCGGAAAAGCATCCTGCCAATCTAGACGCGCTTTTCCGAAAATGCTTTTAACGGAAAACTTTTCCGTTAAAAGCATTTCCGGAAAATCATGCCAGTGGAGACGTAGCCCATGGGTTTTAAAGATGACAGAGTTGTTGTAATCTGTCAGCTCTAACACGGGTAGACCCTGGGTGTGTGTGTGTGTGTGTGTGTGTGTGTATGTAGGGGCAATTAACACAAGCGTTGATTGTGATGTTCCACAATGGCCCATTTAGTTCTGATAGTCCATCATAATGGGTCGAGATGATTCCACCCGACAGGTTCCTGGTTTCAGAGGGGTTTTTACAGTTATAACGGAAAAATGTAAATGTTGCTTTATAGCATGTGATAAAGCTATTACATGGGAGATTATTGCAGGCAGCTGCTTCCAAACGCCGAAAGGCCGACTGTATTGTCACAAAGCCCAAACCCCTCTGAACCAGTCTAAAACCCAGCTGCCGTGGACCGGGTTCCTTCATCAACCGAGCCTGGGTCACACAGACCCAGGGCCGACTTATCCATTAGGCACCGTGCCGAGGGCCCACGATACTTTTAGGGGCCCACGAAAATGTTTTAATTTCTTTTAAAATCAGAAGAAAAAAAATGAACTTTTAGGGTCGAAGAAAATGTTTTAATTTTTTTGCTCACATCAGAAAAACAATGAACCTTTTAGGGCCCACGAAAATCTACTACATTTTGCCTAAAACAGAAAAAAAATAAAATGTTGATGTATGTAAAGTTATATAAAAATAATTTTGAATAGTGATATTATTATGGTGGGAGGGGCCCACGAAGGCATAAGTACCTTGTGCCCACGAAACTTTTAGGGCCCACAAAAATGTTTTATTTTTTCTTAAATAAGAAAAACTTAAAATGTAGTAAGAGGCTCACTTAGCCTCAGCGCAGTTTACTTCTCGCAATAAGCAAGATACATACTTCCACTGCGTTGGTATAAAGACGAATAGAAACCAGCCTGGATTATATTCGTCTTTATACCAATGCAGTCGTAAAATATAATTTTAAATATTTTTTTTTTATGGAGGAAGGGACCCACGAAGGCAAAAATGCCTACGGCCCACGAAAGTCATAATGCGGCCCTGCACAGACCCAAACCCAGCGTGCGATCTGGGACAATCGCAGGCCACCTCCCCAGCACGGGTGATGTTAGCAAGACTTGTACGGTCCTGGCCGTGTGATGTAACGCCCCAGCCTCCGGAGCCCCATGGTGCTGGGAGGCACTCAGCTTTCTGTACAAAACAGAAGGGCCTCGCCCGCCCGGCTGCAGAGACGGTCCCGAGCGTGCCACCTGGCAAAGGCAGGAAATCCAAGCGTGTCTTGTCGATGCTCATGATTTTTCAGACAAGCTGGTGATTTGGGGGGGGGGCTGTTTGGTGACTTCTGGCTGGCGGCGCCGTCTGCGTCATGACGAGAGCCCCTGGTGTCTCCTACGCGCGCGGGATTTCTAGCCCTCCCCGGAGGGGCACGGCCGTGGATGCGATCGCTGTCCCATAGCAGGACGCCACCTCTCCAGCGGAGCAGTGGGGGCATCTTAACCAACACCTGGAAGGGCCCAGCTCCGTGGCAAGTGTCTAGTGGCCACTGATGAGCTCTGTGGCCGCCTTGCACCTGTGCCCCGCCGAAGGGCTGGGCGCGGTCTTCCCAAAGGCCAGGCCAACTCCGCGCTGGTGTCACACCGCCCGTGGGGGTGGCATGGGCCGTGGGCAGAGCACGGCACCTGCTAGTCGGGACTGGGCCACGTCCGGCTTCCCTGCAGGACGGCGGGAGAGACCGTCTCGGATGCAACCGACAAAGCGACGCGCCGATGAGCCAGGGCCGGCCGCACGGCACAGCCAACCTGACGCGTTTTAACGGTGTCTCAATCAAAGGCCGTTTCGGGGGGAGGGGTCGCTCTTCTTCTGTTGCTGCCCATCCCCGTAGCGTTGAGCCGATAGGCCGGGCTCACGTTCCCCGCTGTCCAACCCCCGTGTGAGTGCGAGCGAGGGGGTAGCCTTGGGCCGGGCATGGGGAAGAGCCAGCTGGAGGCTGCTCCGCCGGCGATCGAAGCGGCCGTGTGTTTGGATAACTCTCCGTGGCGCAGGGGGAGGCTGTGTGCGCCCCAGCCGGGTCTTGTTTCACCTGACCGGTTCAGATTCAACGCAGGCCAGATGCCAGTCTCGGGGACTGGTGTCCATCTGGCGTCACTCCAACTGGAGTGACTCCGGATTCCAAGCCTACCCCCGATGTACACAGCCTGGCTCACAAACGGCGCTGCAGCTACGCACACAGTGGTGCCCGACACGGAGCCAAGGGACCGACAGACTTTAACCTCAGGCACACAGCCTAGGCGGGCCCACGTCCGTTTAGATGGAAGCGCCGTGGGGGAGGGCGTGTCTCTCCCCGTGTGAACGCCCAGCCCCCCGCGAAGCCAAGGACAATTGAACCATGCCGCCATGCACCCCATTTCTCTTGGCTTGCCCCCCGAGCCGGACACCTGCCCCCAAGCCGCTCTGGGGTCCCGGGCTGGGAACACAGACCCGCCGTCAGCCTCTGGGAATTGCTCCAGCAACGAGCTGTTGAAACTTTCCCGCTGGCCGCCGAGTATTTTTGGACGTGCTGTATAAATATTAACGGTAAGGCGCTCTCTCCCCGACTTGGCGCCGTGCCCCCGCCGGACCGCCTGGCTTCCCGGCACGGGATCCCCCTGTTTTGGTATGCGCCCGCCAGTCAGCCTGCGCCTGGCTTTGTCTGGGCCTGCCGCTGGCCCCACACCGAGTCGTCCTCTCGCTTTGGGGAGCTGGGGCTTGCGTGCAGGGCCCTGCCCCTCCTGCTGCTCTCTGGGCCTGTGTCCACGCTGCGGAGCGGGGGTGGCCGCTAACGGGCCCCGTGCGATTGCACGAGTGTAAACGCCCACTGTGCAGCACGTCCACACGAGCCAGGCTGCCTCCGCCGCAGCGTCCGGCTGCACGAACTGCTGCTGCACTGGCTTCTAGCCCTATGGGACCGGGGGCCAGGGTTCAAACTCCCATAAGCCCCTGGCAAAACCCCATGGCCCCGGTGGCTGGCCACTAACTCCCCCGCCCCCGCTTCCTGGCCCTGTCTCCCCAGGCCTGCTCAGCGCTCGGCTCCACAGGCAGGGGGGTCGCAGCTGCTGGCTCCCATCTGAACCGCCCTGGCCCTGGCTGGTCACAGTCCGTTGGGCCCCGTCACCATGACGGACTCCACTGGGTGTCGGGCTCAGCGCTGCTAAGCGATTTGGGAGCCAGGCTGCGAGAGAGACTAGTGCATCGGGGCAGGCTCGGAATCCGGAGTCACGCCACTTGGAGTGACTCCAGATTTACAGCAGCACCCAGCCGCAGCGCCCCTGGGGTTCAGCGTCCTCTGCAGACACGGCCGGCCGGGGAGGAGAGACCCCGGGGGATCATCCAGGCCCCAAGCCTGAGGATGCGCCTAGACCAGGCCTGACTGGGGCTTGTCCAACCTGCTCGTCACCCCCGCCCGGGCGCGGTTCCCACAGTGGCCCAGGTCCCGATTCCAGGGCCCCCAGCCTCCCGAGGGGCAGCTGTTCCCCCACAGCCCCAGCTCCCCAGCTGGTGATGCCCATCCCCACGTGTCCTGCCCTCAGGGGCTGGGGGGCCTCGGCTCCCCACTTCGGGACGGCCCTTCCCTGCGCCGTGCCCCCCCTGGGCCTGCGGCTCTCCAGCGGGCTCCTCAGGGCGAGTGGAGCCAGACCCCGGCCATGTGTCCAACTGGGACCCTCTAGGTAACAGAGCCTGCACTGAGCTCGGCCTGCCCTACAGCCGCGGCACGTGGGTGGGTCCTATTCACCCTGTGACCCCCCCAACCCTCTTCACCCTGTGACCCCCACATCCTCCTTCACCCTGTGACCCACCAGTCCCCCAGCCCCATTCGCCCTGTGAACCCTGGAGCACCCTTGTACACATATTTCTTGACTCCTTTAAAGAATTCTAATAGCCTGGCGAGGCGCGATTTTCCCTTAGCAAAATCCATGTTGTCTCTTCCCCAAAAGAGTGTGTTCATCGCTGTCGGACACTTCTGGTCTTTCCTGGAAGGTCAACCCGTTTGCCTGGCATTGAAGTTGGGTTTGCCGGCCTGCGTGTGCCAGGATCGCCTCGGGGGCCTTTTTTCAAAATTGGGGGCCCATTCGCTCTCCTCGGCTGTGTCTAGACGACAGGGTTTTGTCAACAAAATTGGACTTTTGTCGACAAAACCTACGTGTACACTACCGCTGAACAGAACTCGGCATTTTGTCAATGGTGGTAAGCCCCGTTCTACAAGGCATAACGCCTTCTGGCGACAGTTCTATGGCCAGAAGGCATGACCGTGTAGAGGCGATACTTTGCGTCTACACTCTCATGTGAGCAAAGCGGCTTGCTTTGTTGACAGAACCGGATGCAGTCTAGATACGCTTTGTCGACAGAAGCTTTGTCAACAGTATCGGGCAACAAGGCCTCTGTCAACAAAAGCCTGTAATCTAGACGTACCCCTCCCGTCCAGGCCCCTGCACTCAAAGATCAGGAGGCAGGCTGAAAAATGGCACCATGGAAAGAAAAAGAAATGGCTCTGGGTCGTTTTATTTCGCTTTGGAGGTCAGAGAATTCAGGGCCACATTTGCACTTTTTTCTCGGTCACCACAGTGTTTTGTGTTGTACACTGGGAGCTGAGCTGTTCAGGGGGATAACGTGAGGCCAGCATTTGGGGTCGTTAAGCCTTGCACAAAATCACAGGCCTTGGTAACATTTTCCATTTTAACGCCCCAGCTCCATAGTCCCTACCTGCCGCAGCCGCCGCGATACGAACACAACGTTGCAAAACCTACGGGGGTAATAGTGTTTTGTGCGTGTGTGCACGTCCGTGCCTCACTCCCCCTCAAGCGACTGGTCCCAAGGAACCGGCCCCACACCCACAGGGGTGCACATGGACAATTCACAGCCACAGGCTGGGAGCTCCCTCCGCGGGCGGGGACGGCAGTGGGGCAAGGAAGAGTGAAAAGGCAACACGCCCCATTTGCACAGACATTCCTGCACCAAGGCAGGGACCAGTTTTAGGCTCGTCTCTTCCCAGCCATGTTGTTCCCCCTTCGGGGGCTCGCTGAGAGGCGAGGCAGCCCGCACAGGGCCCCTGGCTGCAGAACGGCCCAGCTGGGCATTGCGTAGCATGGACATCGCAATGGTCTCTTCAAACAGCCCCCAGCCTGCCCCAGAGTGGAGCCTGCCCCAGGGGAAAGTCACACACGGGCAGGGAGATGAGCCAGAGTGAATAGGCAGGTGGGCAAAGCATGAGGGGAACCCAGGAGCATAAACTCCCTGGAGCATGGATATGCAGTGACACCCCCCCCTCTTCTCTGAGCTGCTAGGGCCTCTCCCCTCCCCATCCCCTGGGAAACCAGCACACACAGGACCCCTGGGGTGGATTTGAACCTAGGACCGCTGGAGCGTAGTATAGGAGCCTCTACTGCTGGAGCTCTCAAGCCAGCTGGCTCCCAGCCTAGGCTGTAATGGTCTAAGTGCCATTGCATGGGACAGCGCCCCAAGCCCCAGGTAGGAGACCTCCCCTCGTAAGCACCCTTCCGGTCCAAGGAGGAGAGGACTCTAGCCCAGCGCTGGGCAATTATTTTCAATGGGGGGGAGGGGGGGTACGCAATTCCAAGAATTGGGTAAGTGGTCAAGGGCTGCTCTTTCCTAGGCTAGTAATGGAGGAGGGCTGGGATGGAATTTGGGTGCAGGAAGGAGCTCTGGGTGAGGGATGGGGAGGCAGAGGCAGAATTCGGGGGCAGGAGGTAGCTGGGGGTGGGGTCTGGGAGGAGGGCGGGTGCAGGGGGGTTGTGGCGTGCAGCAGGGGTGGGGTGGCTAGGAGGCGTGACGTGGCTAGGAGGTGCTTACCAGAGGCAGCTCCCTGTCTGCCACACGGCCGGCTGCCTCCCAGCCAGCTCCCTGCCACCCACCTGTGGCTCAAAGCAGCCCGATTCCAGACCATGTGTGTGTGTGTGTGTGTGTGTGTGTCTGGGCAGTGTGCCCCAAGAGAGGAGGGGGCAGCGGGTCTCCGGGTGCTGCACCCACCTGGCCGCACCATGCCTGCGGATCCCATTGGCCAGTCTCCAGCCAATGAGAGGCTGCAAGGATGGTGCTAGGGTAGGGGGCAGAAACACATGCTGGCCCACATAGCTGGCTGCTTTGAGCGGCCTATGGGGCCGCAGCCAGGCACGTTCCAAAGTTTTGGTGAGCCACATGCAGTCCAGACTGTGACCACCCCTGCTCTGGCTTTCTGGTGTGAGGACACTGCTTCAGCGCAGCTCTGTGCAGTTGCTCTGCTCAGCTTCTCTGAATGGGCCCATCCCCACGGCATCTGGGCACCAGCAGCAGGAGTGCTCTATCCTAGTCACGTGCAATAGGGAGCCCCGCAGCCGGGTCCCAGGGTGCCAGCACTTGCCTCTGAATTGAGCAACACTGTGGAACATGGCTGCCGCTTGCCCAGGCCTGGCACGTACCGAATTTGCCCTCCTGGCCCTAGTGCCGTAAAGCCTCAGAAGGATGCAACCCCCTGCCCGGAGCTGCAATACTAGCCCAGAGCCTGCCCCCTGCGCGGTAAACCAGCACCCTTTGAGCCCTGTTTTGCCAGCTCACTCCCTGCTAACGGGCTTGGGGCGTGAGGCAGAGACCGGGGCTCCTGTCGGCCGACGCTGATGGCTTGGGGGCCGTGCTGAACGCTTTGCAGAGGTCTGGTGGGAACAGCTCCCCGGTCCATGGAGCTTACAATCTCGTGGCCCGTTCGGTCCCCCTAAGCCAGGGCAGAAAGGGGCCTCGCGCCAGCCGGGCCGTGATGCGGGTCTCAGCCCGGCTCCGCCCCGTCGGGCCAGGGTTAGTTTTCCGAGAAGTGGCTGGACTCCGACAGGACCTTCCCGTCCTTGGTTTCAATGGTCTTGATGAGGACGGCTCTCTTGTGCGAGGCGGCCGCAGGCGGGGAGGGGAGCGGCGCAGGGGGAGGCGGGCGTGCGGCTGCGTAAGCAAGTCGGGAAGGGGGTGGGTTTAGAAATCTAGTCGAGAAATCAGAGAGGGTTCGGTTTTAGGAAGAGGCTCGCGATTGGTTCCCAAAGGGATTGAGCCCAGGAGAGGCGGGAAGCTGGGACTGGCTGGCCAATCAGAGGCAAGGCTTTATGCATGCAAATCGACGGGCGAAGCCTATTGGACACGCGGCCCTGGTTCAGCCACCAAGGCACGCAGGGGCAGACTGACAGCGACTAATTTGCATATATTTACATACAGATCCACCCCAGCTCAGAGACAGAGCCAAGGCAGTGGAAGGAGCCTTCCTAGGGGGGCCCAACCCGGTCGCCACTCCACCGGCCAGCGGCCACGGTTCATGCTGGCACCAGCCCGGTCCCTGGAGCAGCGTCACTGGCTCCCCACGTCCTAGGACGATGCCCGTAGGGATGCTCCCCCGCCATGGACAATGGGGCGCTCTCCGGGACCCCCACTTCCCTTGTACCGGCGGGAGGCTGAGAGCCTGGCCCATGTGCCCAGGCCCTGCTGCGAAGGGAGGCTGCTTGTCCCGCCGGGGGGGATGCAGAGGCAGCTGGTGCCTGCAGGAGGGGGCTGCCCTCCCCCCCCAGGCCAGGCTACGGGAGCCAGGGAGAGACTCACCCAGTCTGTCCACAGCGCTGATTTGTGGGGTCAGGCCCGGGCTGGTCATCCTGGGAGAGGAGCAGAGACGGGGGCGCCGTCAGGAGGGTCCAGGGCCCAGCCGGCGCCATGTCAGCCACCAGCCCCAGCCCTGCCCTCGCTGGCTGGCGGGCACTTGCCACGCAGAGGGGGGAAGACGGCCATGGGGGGGGGCTACCTCCTGGAACAAGCCTACTCTGCATTTGTGGGGGGCAGGGGGAGGGGACTTGTCTGGGGTCCCCCACAGTGCGGACCTCAGCCCCTTCGCTCATGCGGCCTCTAGGAGGGTGTCACCCCCACTGCCAACACAGCCCCACCCGCACCCGGTGCGCCAGCCTGTCCCGGCAGCCCCCAGCCTCTTCCAGAGAATCTGCCAGGGTGGTTTCTACCAATGCACCCCACGCTTCTGGGTGCCCCGTGCTCTGCCGGTGCCCCTCACTCCCGACCTGCAGCTCCTGCCGACCCACCCGTGTTCCCCCAGCCCTGCCGGTGCCCCTCACTCCCGACCTGCAGCTCCTGCCGACCCACCCGTGTTCCCCCAGCCCTGCCGGTGCCCCTCACTCCCACCTGCAGCTCCTGCCGACCCACCCGTGTTCCCCCAGCCCTGCCGGTGCCCCTCACTCCCGACCTGCAGCTCCTGCCGACCCACCCGTGTTCCCCCAGCCCTGCCGGTGCCCCTCACTCCTGACCTGCAGCTCCTGCCGACCCACCCGTGTTCCCCCAGCCCTGCCGGTGCCCCTCACTCCCACCTGCAGCTCCTGCCGACCCACCCGCGTTCCCCCAGCCCTGCCGGTGCCCCTCACTCCCACCTGCAGCCCCTGCCGACCCACCCGTGTTCCCCCAGCCCTGCCGGTGCCCCTCACTCCCGACCTGCAGCTCCTGCCGACCCACCCGTGTTCCCCCAGCCCTGCCGGTGCCCCTCACTCCCACCTGCAGCTCCTGCCGACCCACCCGTGTTCCCCCAGCCCTGCCGGTGCCCCTCACTCCCACCTGCAGCTCCTGCCGACCCACCCGTGTTCCCCCAGCCCTGCCGGTGCCCCTCACTCCCACCTGCAGCTCCTGCCGACCCACCCGTGTTCCCCCAGCCCTGCCGGTGCCCCTCACTCCCGACCTGCAGCTCCTGCCGACCCACCCGTGTTCCCCCAGCCCTGCCGGTGCCCCTCACTCCCGACCTGCAGCTCCTGCCGACCCACCCGTGTTCCCCCAGCCCTGCCGGTGCCCCTCACTCCCGACCTGCAGCTCCTGCCGACCCACCCGTGTTCCCCCAGCCCTGCCGGTGCCCCTCACTCCCAGCTGCAGCTCCTGCCGACCCACCCGTGTTCCCCCAGCCCTGCCGGTGCCCCTCACTCCCACCTGCAGCTCCTGCCGACCCACCCGTGTTCCCCCAGCCCTGCCGGTGCCCCTCACTCCCCAGCTGCAGCTCCTGCCGACCCACCCGTGTTCCCCCAGCCCTGCCGGTGCCCCTCACTCCCGACCTGCAGCTCCTGCCGACCCACCCGTGTTCCCCCAGCCCTGCCGGTGCCCCTCACTCCCAGCTGCAGCTCCTGCCGACCCACCCGTGTTCCCCCAGCCCTGCCGGTGCCCCTCACTCCCACCTGCAGCTCCTGCCGACCCACCCGTGTTCCCCCAGCCCTGCCGGTGCCCCTCACTCCCAGCTGCAGCTCCTGCCGACCCACCCGTGTTCCCCCAGCCCTGCCGGTGCCCCTCACTCCCACCTGCAGCTCCTGCCGACCCACCCGTGTTCCCCCAGCCCTGCCGGTGCCCCTCACTCCCCAGCTGCAGCTCCTGCCGACCCACCCGTGTTCCCCCAGCCCTGCCGGTGCCCCTCACTCCCCAGCTGCAGCTCCTGCCGACCCACCCGTGTTCCCCCAGCCCTGCCGGTGCCCCTCACTCCCGGCCTGCAGCTCCTGCCGACCCACCCGTGTTCCCCCAGCCCTGCCGGTGCCCCTCACTCCCACCTGCAGCTCCTGCTGACCCACCCGTGTTCCCCCAGCCCTGCCGGTGCCCCTCACTCCCACCTGCAGCTCCTGCCGACCCACCCGTGTTCCCCCAGCCCTGCCGGTGCCCCTCACTCCCACCTGCAGCTCCTGCCGACCCACCCGTGTTCCCCCAGCCCTGCCGGTGCCCCTCACTCCCACCTGCAGCTCCTGCCGACCCACCCGTGTTCCCCCAGCCCTGCCGGTGCCCCTCACTCCCACCTGCAGCTCCTGCCGACCCACCCGTGTTCCCCCAGCCCTGCCGGTGCCCCTCACTCCCACTTGCAGCTCCTGCCGACCCACCCGTGTTCCCCCAGCCCTGCCGGTGCCCCTCACTCCCACCTGCAGCTCCTGCCGACCCACCCGTGTTCCCCCAGCCCTGCCGGTGCCCCTCACTCCCACCTGCAGCTCCTGCTGAACCACCCGTGTTCCCCCAGCCCTGCCGGTGCCCCTCACTCCCAGCTGCAGCCCCCACCAGCCCAGCCCTGCCAGTGCCCCTCACTCCCCAGCCGCAGCCCCTGCCAGCCCGGCCCCGTGCCAGCCCCACCCCGGCCGGCCCCGCCTGCTCACCGGCTCTCCTCGCCCTCCAGCAGCTTGCGGTAGGTGGCGATCTCGATGTCCAGGGCCAGCTTGAGGTTCATCAGCTCCTGGTACTCGCGCACCTTCCGCGCCATGTCCTGCTTGGCCTGCTTCAGCGCCTCCTCCAGGCTCTGCACGGTCTCCCGGGCGCTGCGCAAGGCCTGCTCGCCCTGCTCCTCCGCCAGCTCCACCGCCTGCTCCAGGCTGGCGCGCTGCCCGGGGCAGACACAGGGTTACGGGGCGGGGGGCGGCCGGGCGCCTATCGGAGACTCCGAGGGCGGAGGAGATCACCCAACACCACGGGCCACTGCTCCCCCAGAAGCCTTTGCACCTGCGCCCGTGGCCCTCCCCGGCAGCGGCCTCGGGACCCACGGCGGGAGGGGAGCAGGACTTCCCAGGGGAGAGGGGAGAACCCGGCTCCCCCGGCAGACTCTGGCCTCGGAGGAGCCGGCCGGAGTGGCCGAGCTGCGGGAGGGGTCCCTGGGATGAGACCGTAGCCCTGCCCCACCCCCCGCCCCACAGCCTGAGGGGGGCCACCCGAGGGGGGGCTCACCTGGTTCTTCAGGGCCTCGATGTCCGCGTTGAGCCTCTGGGCGTAGCGGCTCAGCTCCGCGATCTCGCCCCGGACGCTTTTCGTCTCCTCGCCGTGCCGCCGGGCCTGGGCCGCCATGTCCTCGAACTGCGCAGGGGGAGGGGTCCCTAAGGCACAGCCCCAGGCAGCCCACCAGCAGAGCAGAGCCAGCCCCAGTAGGGTCCCACCCGCCAGGCCAGCCGTTCCCCAGCACGCCCCCTTCCCCCGGGAGCTCGGCCCTCGCACGGGGCTCGGACGCTTCTCCCCAGCTCCGTGACCAGGGAGCTGGTGGGAGCGGAGTCAGCCCAGGTATCCGCCCAGCCTCTGGGTGGGGGACGTCAGCTCACAACCTGCAGCTCCTGCCAGAAGCCACCCTCGGCTCTTTGGGGGCTCGTGGGGGTCCCTCTCCCTCCATGTGGCTGCTGCCTCCCACTCGCAGCTGGGCTTGCACCCCAGGGGGAGTCACTGATCCTTGGGGAGGGGTGTGTCTGCTCATTCGTCCGTGTACCCTTTGGGGAGAGCCCATGTCTGGGGCATGCCACAAGGCCTGACTGCAAGCCCACAGTTGGCTTGTGCACTCCCCAGCTCCATGTTCACGATCAGCCAGCGTGCTCACTGCGCACGTGGACTTGTGCGAGTCGCACCGGGCGGGAGGCAGGGCAGGCAAGAGGGAATGCAGGTGAGCATCTCGAGGCGTGGGGAACAGGCAGGCGGTGGACGAAGTTTTGCCTGCACGGGGCCGTGCCAGTGAGCGTGCGAGCAGCGTGCAAGCAGGAGGAAGCGTGACCGTGCATGCACGGTGTGGGGGGGGGGGGGGAAGTGCCACTCACCTTGTGCTTGTACCATTGCTCGGCCTCTGCCCGGCTCTTGGCCGCCACGGCCTGGTACTGAGCTTTGACCTCGTCTATAACCTGATTCATCTCCAGCTCCCGGCTGTTGTCTATTTCCACCGTCACCTGGGTGTTGTGCACCTGGGCCTGCAGCTCCCGCACCTCCTGGGGAGGGAAGCAATCGGGGGGGGGGGCAGGATTAGACTCTGCTTGCCTTGTCTACGGACTCCCCGCACCTGCAGCCCCACCCTCCCCGGGAGGGATCGCCAGCCAGAGGGGACGGAGCCTTTGGACCGACCCCAACCCCCCCCCCCCCGTGTGGCAGGCTCACCAGCCGGCACCCACCTCGGCAAACAGCTGCTTGAGGCAGTGGATTTCGTCCGTGGCGCTCCCCAGCTTCGACTCCACGTCCACCTTCCGCAGGTACAGGTCGTCGAGATCCTGCCGGCCACGGAGAGACGCCGTCAGGGCACCTCCGGGTGGAGGGAGGGGCGCGCTGGTCAGCCCCCCAGGCACCAGGGGGCAGAGCCCTCCAGGCAGGAACACGCTTGGGGGCTGGGGTTAGGTTGGGCAGGTTGCTGAAGGGGCGTGGTTTCAGGGGGAGGGGAGTGGCTTCAGGCAGAAGGGGCGGGGCTTGGACTTGCCTTCCCTAGCTGGGCCACCGCTCATGCTCTGGAGCCAGTCTGCTCCATGGGACACAGGGGGGGCGGGAGGGAAATGTTGGCTGGGTTTAGGCTTCTAAGCGGCACACGGGACCGTTTGTAGGGTCCAGCCTAGTGGCCAGTTGGGTTGGACGGAAGGAGGGAGGCCCTGGGGCGCTTGGCAGGAGGAACCCGACGCACGGGGCAGGCCAGCCCGTCCTTATTAGGAGTTTCTCTTATGCAAGCCGACAGATCTGGCTGCATTACGTTGTCACCCGTCACTTGGCGCCCTATGCTCATGCGGGGGCGGGAGTGACAATACTACCAGGCCACCGGGCGAGGTAGGGAGGGGACAGCTCAGTGCTCTTGGAAGGGGCGGGGCCTCGTGTGGGCGGGGCCTCGAGTGGGCGGGGCAGCCAGCTCTCAGTGCTGCCCCAGACAGTCCTCCAAGCTGCACAGAGCCAGCGCCTGCGCTCCGGGCATGATTTAAAGGGTGCAGAGATCTGGCAGCTGCTAGGCCCTTTTGAATTGCTGGGCCCGGGGCAGTGCCGCCCCCCCCCATTGCCCCCTCCCTGGCTCCCCCGTTTGGGGAGTCTGAGCCTAGAAAACCTTCAGACTTGCTCCGAGCGCGCCACCCCCATTGTGCACGCGACCCACGCCCCAGCACGCCGACTGCAACCCAGCGCTCTGCACCTCCAACTGCCACCGCAACCCAACGCCACGAACCCATCGCCTACAGCAGCCGCCCTCACACCCGGGGCCAGTCAGTCGCTGGGACTGCTCCGCCTGTCCCTGCCTTGCCACCCCTGGCCGATGCACCTGTGCCACTGTCAGAGGGGTGGCTGGCGGGGGACACGGAGGCACGGTCCGCCGCAGAAGGCTGACTGGATTTCATCCCCACACAGAACATGACACTTTCGCTAGGCAGCTCCACCAGGATCCTGGGCTCCCCACAATTCCCCTCCCAAGTTCCCTGTGGGCCTTCTTCCCCAGGGACGGGCCTGGGGTGAATGGTTCCTCCAGTCACGCAGCGCCCCGAGTCTGACCCTGCCCATGGTGGGGAGGGGAGCGGGATCCAGGGGGCAGGGTGCACCCTGCTGGGCAGTACAGGGCAAAGCCAGGGCTGGCTGGGCACAGACACCCTCGGGGGGGGGGGGGGGTCCTAGGGGCCCGGGGCACAGACATCCCCAGGAAAGGGGGGGGGGGAATTCTCACTTTCTTTGTCATGACAAATTCGTTCTCCAGCTGGTTCCGCCGGTTGATCTCATCCTCGTACCTGGGGAGAGAGGGGACATGTGGGGACCCAGGCAGCATCCATGGGCCTGACGTGCAAGCCCAGCCCCATGGCAGAGGGGTGGTTGGACTGGGCCTTGCTGCTCTCGGATGCCCGACGGGCTCCAGGTTTGAATCCTGGGCATGTCTCACATGCCCCGGCTGCGGGGGGCTCAGAGGATGCTCAGAGATTGGGGTGGGAGGTGGCACTGGGGGCGCAGCCTGGAGTCACTTCATTGCGCCCCCTACTGGAGAGGGCTCAGCAGCCCATGGGAGGTGGCTGCATGGAGCCCTCCGAGAGGTGGGACCTAGGAGGAGAAATTGCTGGGTCCCTCTGGGGGGTGGCTGGGGCTGCCTCTGCCCTGCAGCGGGAGGCGTCAGAGAGGAGAGCCAATGAAGGCTGGTCCCCCAGAGACAGCCCCTCTGAGCTGGGCTCCTGATTTCCGGATTCCTCCCTGAGAAGGAGGCGCCAGGCTCAGCCCCACGGTGCGGGAGGTGGATGAGGTGCCGTGGGGGTGGGAGGGGTTTACTGGGCAAATACGACCCAAGACACATGGCGGCTGGTCCCAGCCAGGGCCAGACAAGCCCCCGCCCGGCCCCCATGGGTCTCCTGGAAGAGGCCCTGGCCACAGGTACCTGCCCTTCAGCTCCTCCAGCAGCTCCTGCATGCGACCCAGCTCTGCCTGCAGCCGGCCTCGGTCCTGGCTCAGCGCCTCCATTTGCTGCTTCAGGTTCTGGCTGGAGCGTGTCATGATCTGCCCGAGGCTGGACTTGAACTGGTCCTTCTCCTTCAGCAGCTTCAGCTGCGTCTCCAGCACTTTGTTCTGCTGCTCCAGGCTGCGGACCTGGTGGGGGGAACCAGTAGGGCTGGGCCCGGCCCTTCACTCCCACCGGGTCACCCAGGCAGGAAGCCGGGCAGAGATCCCCCTCCGGGGCTAAGGCAGGCCCCCAGAAATGCCTAGCCAGGGTCAGCGCCCAGAGGGATGCAGAGCAAGGGGACGGCTGCAGAGCGCCAGGCGTCGGGGTAAGATCCCCATCTCCCTGCAGCACAAACCGGGCCAATCCTGCGGAGGTTGGCTGGCCAGGCAGAGCCGCAGGAACCAGGGATCCCCCTGGAGCAACGTTCCTCTCCACCCCAGATTCCAATTCCAAAGCCGGCAGGGACCACTGTGATCAGCTGGTCTGACTCCCCCACGTCTAACCCAGGCCAGAGAATGGCCCCCCAGGCGTCCCTGGGGCAGGAGGTTTGGAAAGCCAGCCCTGTGGAGTGGCATGGAATGGAATGTGCCCGATCTAAAAATGCAAGACTCTTGTCTGAAGGCCTGGCTGAAGTTTTTCAGCCCGAAAATCCCCCCTCCGTCATCAGAACAGGCAGTTTCATTTAAAAAAAATCAACTGCCTGCAGGAAAATGCTGGGTTTTGACTGTCTTTCACTTAATCAAAAACAAACAAACCAAAAACACCCCCCATTCATTCAAGACAGTTTTGCATCAACACACACACACACACACACACACACACACACACACACACACACACACACACACACAATTCATTGAAGACAGTTTTGAATCAACATTTCTAAGTGAGGCCTCTCCCTCTCTCTGAAGCCAAGCGTTCCGTTTTGCTCAAAGCACGTCAATTTCCTTCGTGTCGACCCTGCGGATGCCAAACCGTCCCCCCCGTTTGGGTCGGCAACACGTTGCGCCCTGTGAATTTTCTGTCTGATTCCGAATGGAGCGCCACTCAAATGCCAGGAACGTCCCGCCAAGGGAAAACCTTGCTTTGTGGACGGCCTGTCGATTACACATCCACCTCGGTACTACGGGATCCACTCCCAGAGAGCCCGGCTTCACCACCAGGGGGCGACGCAGGGCCACCGTCCCCGACAGGTCCATGCTACCGGCAGGCCGCCAGTCCGACGTGCAGGCCCAGTGCGCTGATCCACACCACCCAGCAGAAACAGAGCCCTCCGGGGCTGAGAGCCTGCCGCCCGGTGCCTGGTTCGGTTCAACACCGTGCCAGGGCAGTGCCACCTTGCAGCCCCCAGGTTCATCCATCTTCTGGGTCACGGGCAAGAACGAACCTGGTGCCCTCTGGGCAGGGGAGCAGGTAGCCTCTGTGGGCCCTCAGGGCGGGGGGGCTCTGCTCTCCCAGGAGGGGCGGGCCCTTGGGCAGAGGGGGCGGGGCCTTGGGCAACCAGCTCAGAGCACTGCCAGGAGCACATGGTGTGGCACTCCAGTGGCTATTTAAAGGGCCCAGGGCTTCGGTCACGGCCGTTACGGGAAGGAGCCCCGGGCCCCTTTGAATCGCCCCACCCATAGGCTCCAGGGGAGCAGGGCCTCGCTACATAACCGCTCCCCCCAGAGCCTGCACAGACACCCCCCAGGATCCGGCCGGGAGCAGGAGGGGAGCAGGCGAACAGGAACTGCTGCTAGGGTGTCGTGCAGCAGATGGAGGCCGGGGCGGGAGCGAGACCAGCGCCAGTGCTGGCTGGAGCAGGACAACCACAGACTCAAGGGCCCGAAGGGACCTCAGGGCTCACCTATTCCTGCCCCCCCAAATACAGGCGCAGGAGGGGAACTGCCACGCTGCTGGCAAAGCAAGTGCATGGACGTGGCTGGGGCTTTTTGTACCTTCCACTCAGCCCAGTAAGAAACAGCCTCTAGGTCTCCTATAGATCCACGGCTGGGGGCTGCCCCACTGTGCCAGGTCCCTAGCGGCCAGGATGAGGGGACCCACCTGATGAGACCCAGACCGAATGCAAGGCCAGGGATCCTGCTTTGGGTGACTTCAGAGGGGCCACCCCACAGCTCCCAGACGGGCCTGGGCCAGACTCGAGGGAGGCTTCAAACGCCGTGCCCCATCCCCAGAGCCGCCCTGTCCCCAACGGGGCGTGCCAGAGGATCAGGGGTGCTCAGAACCCTTGGCATTGGCCTGGCACAGCAGGCGGAAGGACGAACCCTTGGGTTTTCTCTGCCACAAGAAGGGATCAAGTGGCAGCGTTTGCTTCTGCTGCCCCACGTTTCCTGGTGGCTTTGCCACACCCAGCCCTGGCTCAGCCCTCTCCCGCCCGGCTCGGGTCCCTTGGGCTGGCCAGCGCCAGGCTCTCGGGCCCGCCCTGTTGGAGTGGCACCCACGGACGTGGCCCAATGGCAGACACGGCCTCGCCCGCTTCGTCGGGCTAACCTCCCCGGCTGAGCTGGCGACCCCCCCCAGAGCTCCCTCCCCCGCCAAGCCGGTTGCTCGGGCGTGGCAGGCGGCTGGCACACCGTGCAGCCCGCTCCCAAGTCACTTCAGCTCCCAGCGGCTGAATGCTGCGGCTCTCCCACCTCCCCCCAAGGCGTTTTCTCACCAAGTGACCCAGGGCTGGCGGGACCGGACCCAGAGCCGGTGCCATGGGCGCACACACAGGCACACGGGCTTGGCCAAAAGGCACCAGCTCCAGAGGGAGGAAGGAGGAGCGATGCAGGGACACTTCACCCAGCAGCATTTTGCCTCCAACCACCACTTCCCCATGGAGCAAGTGACTTTTCTGCCCTTCAGCAAACCAAGCCAGGAGAAAGCGGGCACTTGGCTGGAGGCGAACACGGTCCGGTCCACGCCATGGCACGGCTCCAGGAGCCCTGGGCGGGGTGTTCCCGAGTCTAGGCTTTAGCGTCCACACTGCACTGCACCCGGAGTCACACCGCCCCGACTAGGGCCGGGCTGCAGCGCGGTGCGGAGGCGGGGGGCTCAAACCGGAGTGTGATCCGGAGCATGCACGGCAGTGTAGACGCGACCCGCCCGCGCTGCCTGGCCGGAGGGGGCCCGAGGAGCTCGGAGCCAGGGCCGGGGCCCCGCACCTTGTCGATGAAGGAGACGAACTGGTTGTTGAGTCCCTTGAGCTGCTCCTTCTCCTCGCTGCGCAGCTGGTGCAGCGCCGGGTCCAGCTCCGGGCCGGGCAGCGGGGCGAGCAGGAGGGAGGCGGAGGCGAGCCCGTAGCGGCTGCCGCCCGGCGAGCTGCGCAGGAAGCCCGAGGCGGCGCGGCCGGACAGCGAGCCCTGCGAGCGGCTGCTGAAGCCCATGGGGCCGGTGCGCGAGTAGCTGCTCATGGCGGGGCAGGGCGGCAGGTTCGAGCCCCGAGGCCGCCGGCGCCCAGAAATAGGGCTGCGGGAGCCTAGCCCCGCCCCCGGCGCGCCTCATTAGCATAGCCAGCCGCCAGGTGGGGCCAGCCCAGGTGGCCTTAGACCTAGCTCCTCCCTGTCCCCAACTTCATTTGCATAGCCCCACCCTTCCTTCGGGGGCACGAATGTTCACTCTTCTATCCCCAACCTTATTTGCATAGCCCCACCCCTTTCGGGAAGGGACATGGATTTTTCCCTCTTCCAGTCCCACCTCGGGCGGGGGCGGGGTCTGCAGCGCCGCCTTCCATTGGCCGGCCTCTACCTGTCCATGCAAATGAGGCTCCTGAATAATGCAGCGGCCGGGCAGATAAAGCGGCGGCGCAGCCCGGAGCAGGCAGCGCCCGGCTCCCCGCAGGCATGTCCCGGCCCCGCAGCGGCTCCCTGGCCGGCGCGCCCCGCCTGTGGCCCGGCTTCTCGGCCGGCAGCATGTACGGGGGCGCGGGCGGCTCGGAGCCGCGGATCTCGCTGTCCAGCCTGGCCGGCCTGCTGTCCCGGCAGCGCTCCCACATGGAGGCGCTGGGCGGGGGCAACCAGCAGGAGGCGCTGCAGGGGCTGAACGAGCGCCTGGCCGGCTACCTGCAGCGGGTGCGGGGGCTGGAGGCGGCCAACCGGGCGCTGGAGGAGGAGATCGCCCAGCTGCGGGCCCGCCGGGAGGGCGCCGGGCAGCGGGACTGGGAGGCCTGCGAGCGGCCCCTGGGGGAGCTGCGCAAGCAGGTAGGGGGGCACCCGGGGGTGGGGGCCCTGAGCTGCCGGGCTCTGGGGTGGGCCATGGGACCCTGCCCCATCCCCTGTCCAGGGCGGGGGCCCTGAGGTGGGAGAAGGGGGCCCCGCTGCCCTTCCTTAACCCCAGACACAGGCAGGGAGGTGGGTCTGCATCCGACCCCCATCAGGTCTGTGCTGGCTGCCTGACCCCCCTGGGGTGACCCGCAGGCGTGGGGCCAGCCCTTAGCCGCCCAGGCCCTAAGGGGAGACCGGGCAGAGACAGCCAAGGGGGCGGCGAGACGGACAGACGGGTTAGTGCGGGAGGCTCCGCCGACCTGCCATCCCATCTCCCCAGACTGGCTGTGGCTGCCTCAGGTTGCCATGGGGCACCGGCCCGGAGAGGCCTGGGGTCTCCTGGGGGCGGGGGAGGGAAGCTGGACTCCAGACGTTCTGTGCCCGCTGTGGCCACACGAACGGAGCCAAGCGGGGCCCTGAACCGTCAGCTCACCAGGGCTTTGAGTGGCGACTGGCCTGGCAGAGCTCCAGCCGGGTGCGGCTCAAACCTTCGGCCTCCCCCTCGCCCTGGGCCGGGCAGTGCAAGGTCGGGGTTAGTGAGGCTCATACTGGTGCCCTGGAGAGGCCTGGGCTGTCCCATTGTGCGGCGCACCCGCCTTCCAGGCCTCCTCCGGGTCTCGTTACCCCCAAAACCACCCTGGTCGGAAAATGGGGGCTCAGGGACTGGCCCCTTAGGGTCCCCTTATGCCGGAGAAAGGCAGCCGCTGAGTCATCTGTCACTCCGGAGTCTTCGGCGCCTCCCCAGCTGTCTACTCTCAAGCTTTCCTGAGGGCTGTGCCCTTCTCCGCTCTGACTTGGCTTGCCTCCTCCCCCTTCACTGCCCGGAGTGATGTCTGGCTGGCACCACCAGCCACCAGGGTCCCAGCGTCCCAGCCCAACTACTGAAGAGTGGCCTGTAGCCAGGGCCCTTCCGGTTCAGCGTACAGCACCGAGCGCGGTAGGAACAAGTCAGTGTCGTGCGACGTGTTAGTGTGCACGGGCTTCACCAGTGCCTTTTCGGGGGCCTGTGGAACACGAGGCCGACGCACCCCCGGCAGATCTCTGCCTGCCGTGGCTGAGACCCACTGGCCTATCCCAGCGGGCCAAGGAGAGGAGACGTCGGTGCCTGCAGACAGCAGCTGGGCGCCAGACGCTGCAGAAACAATCCCACTCGTCCTCTGAGACTTTGCATCCCCGCTCAGCGCAGCGGGCCAGCTCTTGCTGCCTCACTGGCCTACAGCCAGCGCTTCCCCTCCCCCGCGTGTGGCCGTCTCTGGGGCTGCGGGTTCCTCGCTCGCTGGAGCAGCCCAGCCCCGGTGTCCGTGTTCTCCCCGCCTGCCAGTGTAAACAGGCGCAGAGCCGGATTCCCCTGCGTTGCACAGATCTTGTCAGCTGTCCTAGCAGCGTGAGCAGGGATCCGGGCGTGAAAGGTTTCAGCAGACCGGGAGTCAAGCGGAAGTCAGGGTCACTGAGGCGCACACAGGGTCAGAGGCTCCAAGGCCAGAGGGACCATTGGGGTCCAGTCAGACCCCGCGGCACAGCCCAGGCTACACGCACTGATGCCTTTCCAGTCTGAACGGGTCTCGCTGGCTCCTTGTCTTTCTCTGCCAACTCGCAGAGCCTGTTATGACACATCTTCTCGGGTACCTGGCCTTGCTCGGGTCCTTTGCTCAAATAGGTTTGTTTTTCTTCATGTAAATCATTGCTCTGGGGTGGGGTGGGGGGTTCAGTCTGCAGGCTGCCCCCAGGAGAGAGGACCGCCCCAGTCCTTCCTCCAGGGCCACTGCAGCTCAGAGGTGCATGTCCCCTGGCTGTGGGACAGATACAGACACTCTCTGAACTATATAGTTGACAGCTGTCCCCTTTTCCACCCCCACCCCCACCCCCTGCTGGCCCAGTGGGGTTACAGCTGTCCTGGGCTTCATCGCTGGCCATCTGCTGCCCCCTGTGGTCATGCTGCAGTGTAACTGTCCCTCTTACCAGACCCCTCCCTTTCCATTTGATGAGAAACAATCCCATTCCAGGCACATCCCATTGTCCTAGCACAACCAAACGCTGACCTTGCTTTAAGTTATGCCAAGAGGAAGCTGTATCCTGAATTTGGTGGTCCTAGCTCTTACCGTTTCCGAGGAGTTCTTGAACCAACGGACTCAGGGACAGATGCACATTCCTAAAATATAAAGTTAGAGTTGTTCTCTGCGGAGCTACTTCTAGACTGTAACCAAGTAGCCTTCTCTTCGTTAAGGTAAATGGCGGGAGCGCTCGGAGTTTGTCACAACAAGACATGTTGTCCAGCCCTTTAATCCTTCTTGCGGTATCTCTCCGAACTCTCTCCAGTTGATCAACCTCTGTCCTGAGAGCAGAATCCCTCCTCAGGGGCAGCCCTGGTCTAGGCATCCAGCAGCCATGGGGATTCCCTGGGTGCAGCACAGCTAGTCGAGGGGGCTGGTCTGCAGCTAGATGGGTCATTCACTATGGAGTGCTCACCGAGGATCAAAAAGCACAAGAATGGCCACCCTGGGTCAGACCAGTGGTCCAGCTGGCTCAGTGTCCCATTCAGAGGCAATGAACAGAACAAGGCTTTTTTCAGTGATCCATCCCGTCATCCCGCCCAGCTTCCGGCAGTTAGAGGCTAGGGACACCGAGAGCAGGGGGTTGTGTTCCTCCCCATCCTAGCTAATAACCACTGATGGACCTGTCCTCCATCAACATCTCTAGTTCATTTTTTTAAACTCAATTCTACTTTTGGCCTCCACAACGACCTGTGGAACTCCTTGCCAAGGGATGACTAGGCATGTGGCCTTCTGTTTGTTTCCAACCGGCTGCCTATTAATTTAATGAGTGACCCCAATGTGTGTGATAAGTGAAGGAGTAAATTACACTTCCTGATTCACTTTCTCCACATCATTTGTAATTTTCTGTCTTTTTCCTGAGCTGAACACTCCCGATCTGTCTAACCTCGGACCGTCCACAGCCTGCTCCAGATTGCTCATCATCTTCATCGCTCTTCTCTGTCCTCCCGCAATTTCTGTTGGGTCTTTTTGGATCCATTCTCCCTCTCCCTCCCCTAATGGATCCTGCTTTTCTGTTTTGCAACGTGCATTACTTTGCATTTATCAACCTGCCGTTTTGTGGCAGGCGGGTTTGGGAGTTCTCTTTGTACCTCTGCACGGCCCTCTTCAGCAGGCCGCAGACTTTTCCCACCTCTTTCTTTTTCCAGGTCATTCACAAAGATGTTGAACGTCCCTGGTCCCAGTACAGAGCTGTGGGGGACCCGACTACGTACTACTTTCCACGGTGAAAACTGACCATTTAGTCCTACCCTTAGTTTCTGCTCTTGTAACCAGTGACTGACCCCCCAGCGGGACTTTCCTCTTACCACGTCGGCTTACTTAGCCTCAGAGCCTGTGGGGGACCCCGAGAGAGGCCTTTGGAAATCCAAGGGCACCAGGTGCATGGGACCCCCACTGTCGCCCTCTCTGACAGCCTCGAAGAACGCCCATGCCTTGGCAAGGCGAGTCCCCTTTACAAAATCTGCGTTGACCTCCGCCTCCACCCCGGCATCGTGTTCCACTCTGGCTCTGCTCCTTCTGTTCTCTGCTCTGGTAACCTGTTTGGGGGGTGCTGAAATCCTTCCTCCTGCAGGCTCGGCCCTCAGCGTCTCCAGGCAGGTCTTCCAAGGCTAGGGCTGCGAGCCGGGTCCAGCTGTTCCCCCTCCCCCCCCCAGTTTCCATTGCAAACCGTGTTCTCCTTTCCCTCTCCGCCACGGTGCCAGCCCAGCAGTGGCTGCATTTTGGGGCTGGGTGACAGAGCCCTGTATACTGCAGTCAGAGGCCACCTCTCCCCCTGACTTCGCTGGAAAACAAGAGCATCCGATTCAGGGGAGTGATTTGGTTAAATATTTGCATCCCAGCCGGTAGAGGAGGCTGGGGCCTTTGTCTCCCCGTCCCTCTGCTGCTGCATTTGCAACCAGGAAGGAGGGCCAGTCTGAGTCAGATGGAAAGAATCAGAATACTAGAACTGGCAGGGACCTCGAGAGGTCGTTGAGTCCAGTCCCCTGCCCTCACGGCAGGACCAAGCATCATCTAGACCTTCCCTGGCAGGCGTCTGTCCAACCTGCTCTTCAATGTCTCCACAACCCCCCAGGCAACTTATTCCAGTGTTTCACCCCCAGACAGTTAGGAAGTTAAGAGGGAAGGCACCGGAGCCAGGTGCTCACTTGTTAAAAACCCAGCAATTCGCCAAAGGTGGATCATTTCCACCTGCAGGGGGCAGGGCTGACTATCCATTGACGGATGGAGAAGGGCCACAGTGTTAAGGAAAGCACCCGGGGACACTGAGGCACACGGATCCCAGGGGCCCGGGCAGCAAAGGCCTTTGTGTTGAAAATTCCCCCCCGGGGCTCGTTGGAGGGGCGCTGGGTGCCTGTTGCCTTCTGTGAGCGGTGACGGGGTCAGCACCTCCGGAAGTCAGACTTCCGCTGCTCACGTCCCCCCCATCTCTTGGCCCCCAGAGCCCTCTGCGAATGTGTCCCATCAATCAGCGTCCTGTGGAATCGAGGGGCACCTCCGGCGTTGTCTCCTACCTCCACGGGTCTCTGAGCCTGCCCCGAGCTCCGTGGAGACAGGCCTGCACCGGCAGAATGGCTCCCGGGCGGGGCAAGAGACTGCCCACGTGGGACACGGGGATCACGTCCCCCACCCCTGAAATGCGGCTGCTTCTGGGTGACACTGCAGCTGTCTCTGGCTTGGCCACCCCTGCTCATGCCAACTGGGACCCTTGCCGGGGGCCGGAACAGGGGTGACGCTAAGAACGGTTCTTGGAAGAGCCGTGGCTCCGGTGCTGTCCACGGGAAGGTTCCGTGGACTCGGAGCAGCGGCTCCAGCCCCGTGGGCAGGCCGCCGCTAGTTCCCAGCTGCCTCCACAGGCCTTCCCCATCTGACCAAGCACCCCGGGGGTCCAGGGAGGGGGTGCCCTTTGCCTGGTGCCCCCGGCCAGTGAAATACAGCTCCCCGGCCCCATGCAGCCACCTGCCCTTGACTTGACTTTGCTGTCGCCCAAGGAGCCCGGGGCGGGGGGCAGATGAGAACAAAGGCCGTGTTTTGCTTTGCAAATGAGCCAGTTCCTGAAACGCGAAACCCGCTGGCAGGTTCCTGCCGGGCTGGAGCAGCCAGGTCCGAACTTGTTTCCGAGGGAGCCACGCGGAAGATGGGATCCAGGCGGAGATAAGGGCCCGGCCGGGGCATGTGTGTAGCCACCCGGGAAATCCTGGCACTTAGCGGCAGGAGCGCTGGCGCTCGGAGGGGGAAGGGCGGCCCAGGGGTGGCATTTCCCCGCTCTCCACAGCCACAGCCGCCCTGGCACTTGGGGTCACTGCGCCCGTTCTCCCTGCCCTGCTTGGCCCGGGAGCGGGGAGCCAGCCGGCCTGGAGCTGCTGGGCAGGCAGGAGGGGTGCTAGGGCGGGCTGGCGAGGCAGCTCAGGCGTGCTGTTGGGGGCAGGGGGAAGGGAACGGGAGGGCCCGGGCCAGGGGGAGCAGTGGCTGGCCGAGGGAAGAGGGACCCGGGTTTGCCGGGAGGGGAGGCGGGCGTTGGAGGGGCTAGCCGCAGGGAGAAGGCCTGGAGCAGGGTCGGACTGGGTGCCTCCAGCGGGCGCTGCCAGCCCTAGACTCCGGGGCTGTGGTTCTAGAGGGGATCAGCCCTAAGGCACAGTGCAGGCGTGGGCGGCGCTGTGGGCCAAGGCCACGCAGCCCGGCCGCTGGCCCGAGGAAGGCCGTAGGCCGGGGCGTGGACCCCCCGTGAGCTGGCCATGGGGGCCTCTGCAGAGCCGAGGGCGGGGCTGCGGGTCCTCCCCTCTCTCGGGGATCCCGCCTGGCGAGGGAACGTCGCTTCGCTGCCGAGGGGCCCCGGCCGTGGGCCGCGGAGAGGGGCCGGCTCTCTCCTTCCCTCCGGCTCCCCCGCCTGACGCGCCGGCCTCTCCCGCAGGTGGAGGACCTCAACATGGACAACGCCAAGCTGCTGCTGCAGATCGACAACGCCAGGCTGGCGGCCGACGACTTCAAGGTCAAGTAAGTCGCGTCAGCCGGGCCCCTCTGGCCGAGCACCCCCAGAGCGGCGGCAGGGAGCAGCCGGGATCCTAGTGCCCGCTGCTGCCGCCGCCCAGCTCCTGCCCCGCAGCGCTCGCCCACGCACGTCCCAGCGCAGCCGAGGGGGACGACCCCCCCACGCTGGGAGGCGACACCCCCCCGGCCGGGGAGAGGCAGGTCGGCCTGTCGGCATCCCCTGCAGGCCTGCACATCTCCAACTCCGCTCTGCGCCCCACGATTCTTCGCTGGAGCAGCCCCCGTGGCTGGGCACCAAGTACCCGGCCACTTCTACCCCCGCGCCCCTGAGCTCCAGGCACCTCTGCAATTTGGGTTCTCCTGGGGGTTGGAAGGTGATTCCACAGGGCCATTGCTCCCGCGAGGAGCAGGCGCAGGGCAGGTGCTCGGCTGGGAGCGGGCTCCGGGAGGAGATGCTCACCCCGAACCGCTAGCTTCAAGCTCTCCGGCCTGTCCAGTCCTAGCTGGCCCCGTGGCTTCCCCTCCTCGCTCCTCCGAGGGCGGGACGAATGCCCTGCCGGCTGCCTCGGGGGATCCTGCCCCTTTCACAAAGCGAAGGTGGTTCCTTCCCCACAGGGCAGCTCCCTCCCCTCCCCGTTTCGACAGCGGCTGGGCCTCTCCAGACTGGGGGATGCCCCTCCCCGTGGACTCGGGGCCTGCACGGATCTGCAGGCTCCAGGGGCGCTTGCGCCGTGCTGGCTTAGCTCAGCCCTGTCGCCCTCCAAGAAGGCTCCCTGCAGGACGGGGAGCCGGCGTTGGCCGGGCAATCTGCCCGAGCCCCGCCCCTCCGGCAGGGTCTGACCCCCCCCTTCCTCCGCCAGGCTGGAGACGGAGCAGGCCGTGTGTGACAGCGTGCAGAAGGACACCCAGGGGCTGCGCAAGATCACGGAGGACACCAACTTCCTGCGCACGAAGCTGGAGCTGGAGCTGGAGGGGCTGCGGGAGGAGCTCGCTCACCTGCGCAAGAGCCACCAGGAGGTACGGGCTGGGCGGGGGGGCAGGGGGGCCCTGCTTCACCCAGGGTGACGGCCCTCGGGGCGACCGGCGCCGCGGCTCACCCGCTGCCCTCTCCGCAGGAGGTGGAGGCCCTCATGGCGCTGATCGCCAGCTCCGACGTGACGGTGGAGGTGGATAACCCGCAGCGGCAGGTGCTGGGCGAGAGCATCGCCCGGATCCGGAAGCAGTACGAGAACGTGGCCGACCAGAACCGGGCCGACGCCGAGCAGTGGTACAAGGACAAGGTGCGGGGAGAACCGCGGGGCGCGGCGGCGAGGCCGGGCCGGGCCCTGAGCTAACCCACCCGCCTCTCCTCTCCCCGCAGTTCGACACGCTCACCCAGGAGGCCAACGCGAACACGCAGGTGCTGGAGGACGCCAAGAGCGAGCTGGCCGAGCTGCGCCGGCAGCTGCAGGGCCTGGAGCTCGAACGACAGACCCTGCAGAGAATGGTGAGGGGCCCTGCCGCCCCGGCTCTGCGGCTGGCAGCACGCGCTGCTTCTGCGGGCGGGCCGGACGCGGGGGGACCCCCCCAAGAGCCGATCCTGGGTGCGGAGTGTCCTGCCCTCTGCGGACGAGTTTTCACGCTCAGCGCCCAGCTCCCAGAGCTTTGCCCCGAGCCGGGATGGAGTTCCACGTCCCCGCAGGGAGCATCGGCCGCGTCTTCGCCCCCAGCCCCTGCCAGCTTGGCCCCGCAGCGCCTGCTACGCTGCCTCTCTGGCGCCAACGCGGCCAGCCTTGGCAAGAGCCAGGCCCTCCCCGGGAAAGGGGCCTTGCAGCCACCCAGCGAGCCGGCCCTGATCCCAGCCAGGTGGCCGCGGCAGGAGCAGCCGCCACACACCAGCTCCAGCGGGGACGGAGGCTTTTTTAAAAATAGCTGCCCCGGCTTCTCGGGCTCTGCTGGCCAGGCTGGCCACTAGCGGCTCCGCCACCAGCCTCGCCCCGGCCCCGACGCGCAGTCCAGGGAGTGCCGAGGCTCACAACCCAGTGACCGAAGGGCTCACTACGGGCTGAGCCGAGCCTTCGCGGCCAGCGAGGAAAAGGCGCCCGTGGCAGGCGGCCGGGTGGCCTTGCCTGAGTGCTGGGTCTCATCGGCATCACTCCACCTCCCCACGCTGCTCGGTGGGAGAGGGGCCAGCCCCGGGCGGCGGGACCCTCCCCCTGGCCACAGGCTGAGGGCGCCGCGCTCTGCTCTGCTCCCCGCCAGGTGGACACGCTGGAGCACGCCTTGAAGGACACAGAAGGCCGCTACGCGGAGGAAGTGGCCAAGCTCAACCAGGTCGTCGGCAAGCTGCAGCACGAGCTGGCCGCCTGCCGGGCGGACCTGGAGCGCCAGGCCCGGGACTACGAAGCCCTGCTGGATGTGAAGAGCAAGCTGGAGAACGAGATCAGTCAATACAGCCAGCTGATCGAGGGCGTGGTGGCCAGGTACCGGCCCGGGGTGTTACAGACCCTCGGAATTCACTGCTTCCCCCGTGCCTGCTCCGGCCCCAGATGGGGGATCTTCCTGCCCCGTTCAGGGCTGTCCCTCTGCCCCGCCAGCTCTCACCGTGCTTGAGGGGCGGGGCTCCTTGCCGGCTGCAGGACGACGGGGCGTGGGCTCTGGATAGGAAGAGCGTGCCCCGTGCCCGGGGGACCCATCAGCAGGCCAGGATTCTAAGCTCGTGCGCCGGGTGGCAAGGTGCTGAGCAGAGCAGGCGGGGGTGGGGCGTGGTGTTTTCACCCGTGGACTGAGTCCACGTGGCTCCGAGCAGCAGTGCGAGCCCTAAGCGTCAGGCAGAAACGGTGTTTGTAGCACGGAAGCGAAGCAGCAGCCAACGGCATGCAAATCCCATGTCACGATGGCGGCAGGCGCTCAGGCAAGCGGGGGCCACAACTGGCCCCTGCTCTAAGCAAATCACCACGGGAGCCGCCCCCACACAAACGTGGCCATGGTCTGAGCATGCCGGAGGAGCTGCTGACTCCGGCCTGTGTGGACAGGTGAGCCCACGTGGTACCTCGCCAGGGGGAGCCGCCTGCTTTGCCGTGCATCTGTCCTAGTGTCAAAGCGGGCAAGCTTCCTGGAGGCTCACGAGCCACGGACCAGACCCGTGGCCTGTCCCGCCACTGCTGCTTCTCTCCTGGTGCCGCCGTGCCTGGCAGCCTGGGTCTGCCCTGTTTGAAAGGCGGAGTGGCAGGCGGGTGGGGTCACCGCCCTGCACAGCCAGTTGCCAGGGCGGGGGTGCCACGAGGGAGACACCGCCGTGGGCCATGAGGCAGGCTGGCAGAGAAGAGCTGCTGAACCAGAGGCTCGTTAGGCCACAAGCCTGAGCCGGCCTCTCCGGCCAGCCCACGGCCTCACCCTTCCCACAGAGCTGAGCCCAAGTCGTGGTGCAGAGACCAGGGCTGCCCTGCTGCTGGCTGACTCCCGCTGTTCCGGGTCAGCTCCCGGCACTTCCACTTAGACCCCCAGGGCTGGCAGACACCTCTGAGGCAGAGTCCAGCCCCCCACCCAAAGCAGGGCCAGCCCCCACTCAATCAGCCCAGCCAGGGCTTGGTCAAGCCGGGACTTAAACCCCTCCAGGGATGGAGATTCCACCCCCTCCCTAGGGAACCCAGCCCAGCGCTTCCCCACCCGCCTAGGGAAAGAGTTTTTCCTAATATCCAACCTAGACCTCCCCCACTGCAACGTGAGCCCATTGCTCCTTGTTCTGCCCTCACTGCCCTGGCTGGCGCGGAGCAGAGGGGAGCTGCAAGCCGGACCCAGGCTAACAGCCGCTCTCCCCCCTCGCCCAGGTTCCAGGAGGCAGAGGGTTAAGGAGATGGATGCGGAAGCGACGGCGCAGCCACCGGGAAACGCTTCAATCGAGTGGCAGATCCTGCTCTGCCGGTGCGGCGTTTGGAGGCGGCTTTGACCCGGTGGGGGTGGGGGTGGGGCTCCCTCCTGGCGCGTGCTGGGCTCCGCGGCCCAATAAAGTCCTTCCGAGAACTTGCTCCTGGTACCTCTGGTGTGTCGGGACGTACCACTGCGCGCTCACCCCGGGGAGCCAGCAGGGGGAAGCTCCCCGATGGTACCGGCCAGCCCATGCTCTTCGGGGAACGCCGGATGGGGCTCGGGGTGGGGGTGGGGCCTGCTTGAGAGAGGCGGGGCAGCCTGGGGATTGCTGCAGTGCACTGACCTGGGGGCTGCTCTGGGGGAGGGGCAGCAAGGGAAGTGACCCCCAACACACCTCACCCCTGCCCGGGGCCTGGAGGGGTTTCCTACCCTAGGCCACGTCATCCCATGGGCCTGCAGGGGTGCACCGCCAGGCACTGCCCATAGCAGCACCCCTGGCACATCACCCTGTGCCTGGGCTGACACCAGCCCGGCCCCTGGAGTGACCACTAGCTCAGCGGTTCCTTGCCCGCTGCCAGGACCCAGCCCCGCTGAGTGGCAGTGAAGGCACCAGCGCAGGAGGGCAGGGGGCTGTTCCGGGCCAGCAAGCATGAGAAACCAGCCCCAGCCCTGCCCCTCCACTGAGCACACAACACAGGGCGCCCGCTTGGCACAGCTGGCTCCCAGGCAGCCATGGAGTCCCTCGGCGCCCGCCAGGAACCAGAACCGCCGTGCGGGGGCTGTGACACGAGCAGTCCCTGCCCCCAGGGTGCCCACCGGGACAGCCTGCAACAGGAGAGGCGCATCCCCGTCGGCGCTCTTGAACCCACAGGAATGAGCCACAAGCGCTGCTCCAAGCTTAGCGCTCTGGTCTGCATCCTGGCCCGAGGGGTAGCCCCTCCGCGGAAGGGGTGGGGAGTGTGAGGCAGCAGTGAAACGCCTGGAGCAGGGAGTGCCCGCTGCAGCTCTGCCCACTCTTCCATCCTGCTGGCACCAGCGCCCAGCGAGCATGCACAGAGGTTCCAGGCCAGCGCTCACCAACCCGGCCATCGCGATCGACTGGCAGATCCCAGAGCCTCTGCCAGTCGAGTGCGCTCCGCAGGCAGGCTGGCCGGGCGCAAGCACATCGCTGCAGCAGGACCATGCTGCCTCTGACACCAGCCCTGGCAAAGCAGTGTCCCTTGGCTGGGAATGGGCCAACAGGGCCAGGCTGCAGGCAGACCGTGGAAACCCCTTTCTCCCTCCAGGGGTGCACACAGAGGGGGCCTGAACTCAGCCACGTTTCCAGGAGCAGCATGGGGACAGCTTGCGCCTGAGTCCCGCTGCACTGCCAACCGACCAGCAGCAGCCTGAGCCCCTGACCCAACCTCCCTCCAGCACCCCAGTCCCTGGCCCAGTCCAATAAAAAGTAGGGAGGGAGGGGAGTAGCCAGGGCTTCAGGGAAGGGGCGGGGTAGATCTTGGGTTGCCGGGACAATGAACTTCAGCATACAAAGGCTGGAGATCGCTGCTCTACACTGTTCACTTTTCACAAGGGCACAGGCCTATGTGCACGATCAGGGGTATCAGCCAGCAGCAGTTCACACTTCTACCCCAGCAGCAGGGGGAAGGGTCCCATGTCACATGGCAGGGGAGAAAATTTTCTCCCCCTCCCTTTCAAAATTAAAACAACCTTTGCTCCAACTCTGGAGCCATTCCCTCCAGGGCTGGGCCCAATTTCAGCCCCAAGTCCTGAAGATGACCCAAGCAGGTGGAAGTGCTTAGACCAAACGATTGTTCCACCTTCACTCTGCCCCGGGCGGCAGAGCCGGCTCCCGTGTTTCCCCTGGGACGTGCTAAGTGGGGCTTCCCCCAGTCTGCTCCATGTCCCGTTTCCGTACCACCCACGAGCAGTTAAGATAGAAAGATCTCCTTTATTAATGAACCCACAGCAGTATTTCTTCAGCTACAGAGTTTTGAACTCAGCTAGTCAGAAGAAAACAAGTTAATTTCGCAGGAGTCTCACACGAGATCCTGAAACTCATTACCAGTAACATATTGCAAAGCAAAACAGCCTGAAAAGGAAAAGAAAGAAAAAAGAAATGGATCCAAACGGAACGCAGGTTGGTTTGTGGTTTGGAACTAGTAAGTCCTTGCAAGCATAGCTCGATTCTGCAGATTACTCCCCCACTGCCGTACAAAACAGACCCCGATTGGTTGAATTCCTTAAGCGCCCGGAGAGGTGCCCCGGGACAAGCTACGATGATCAGGTAGCGAGTGCTCCAGCCTTCTGTCTTCACCGGCCGCCTCCGCCACGCCCCGGCCTTAGCGGGATGAGAACGTCTTCCCCCTGTCGGGAGCAGAAGGGCAGCGTTAGGGGGGTTCTTTGAGCAAGCGCTCCAGGGTCACGCCGAGCCCTGCGTTGGGCATACCGGCCCCTCGCAATGCAGGCCGGACCACGCCGCGTAGGAAGGGGGCTGGGGAGGCCACCACAGCGGTGAGGACATGGGGAGCGTGTCCGAGGGGTGCTCGGCAGGCTGCTCTGAGGTGCACGGGGCTGGGAGATCGCCAGCCCAGGGGAAAGGAGACCAGAGCAGAAAGAGGCAGCCCCGGCTCCGGCAGGCCTAGAAGCAGAGGACAAGGGGCAGAAGCCAGCGAGCGAGCAGCCGGGGGGGGAGGGGGATGCCCCAAGGCGCAGGGTAACCAGCCGCAGTCTGGTTCGCTTCCCTCGGGCGGCTGGGTGACAGTAAGTGGAGGGAGGCTCCGTTCGCTACAGCCTGCTCACGAGCGTGGGTAACAGCAAGGCCCCCCCCGGGTCTCAGCCCCAGGAACACGATGATCAAGGGGGAGGTCTGGTTCCATGGTGCAGGCAGGACGGCTGACTCCAGCGGGGAGCCCTGGGCTTGCCGGTCTAAGACTTCAACCCGGCGTTCAGGGGTTTCTGCCTGAGGTCTGCCCCCCCCCCCCCCGCAGCGTGCAGACCCGTGGCAAAGTAACGATCCCCGAGTGCCTCGCGCCCCCCCCCCCCCATGAACGTGGCGCGCTGTGGGACACCCCCTGCCCACCGCTTCCACACAGACGGGCGCCTGCCGGGGCTCAGGCGCTAGAGGCGCACGCGAGAGTAGAGACGAGCCGAGCGCCCGCGCCGGGCGTCCCAGGAGAACACGGCGGCTGGGTGCTGCAACGGGGCCCCCAGCTCCGGGCCCAGCCCGCTGGCTGCAAAACACCAGGCGCCTGTTCGCAGGGTAACCGGGAATCCGGCTCCGGGGCTGGCAGCAGTTCCGTGGCCCTTTGCGCTACTGAAGGTTTAAAAGGGGCCCTGGCAGTACCCGCTGGCCGGACACCTCTGCGTCCGCACCCCCAGTACGGGGGATTCTCTTCCCCCAGCCCTGCGGAGCTGGGAGCTCTGCCGCTCCCCTTCCATGCAGCGCGGTGGCTTTGTCCCTGCTCTGGGTCCCCTCTCCCCGCTTGGGGCTGGGTGCGTGGGGCGCCGGGCAGCGTGTCCCCCCAATCTGGCTCTGCTCCGGTGGCCTGGACGCAGCTCTCTGCACAAAGCGCCACAAGGAACTCGGACACAGCGGGAGGAATTCCAGACCCAAGCCACGGAGGGGCCCTGTGCACACAGCAAAGCAACAGGGCTCGGACCCTAAGTCCCCGGGTCCCACAAGCTCAGACCTGCCAGCCCCGCGGAGTCCTGGGACTCAAGGTTCAAGCCATGGGGAAGGCAAAGGCCTTAGGCCAGAGCCTGGGCGTACGCAGTGGTGGGACGCTCCCTGGGGGCGTCGATGCACTGGCAGACGTGAGCAGAACCACTCGCCAAGCCCCCGACGCCCCCAGAAACGGGCCGACCGCCTTCTGGAGAGCGACCGCAGCGAACGCCCACAGCGAGGGGGACCAGGCAGCTCCGCCCCTGCCTCCCCAGGCAGCCCGTGGTGCGAGGAGAGAACGGTACAGCATTTACCCCCCGGCAGCTGGCATTCCCCGGCTCACACTGTTAACGCCACGTGAATCCGCCTGACACTGCAGCCCACGGGAGGGACCCTCGGCAGCTCCCTAAGGCCGGGGGGCCCGCGGCCAGAAAGAGAAGGCTGCCCCTCAACAGCAGGGGGTAATCGCTTGGGTTAAAAAGGAGCCTGGCCGCACTGACAGAGCGTGGGGGGGACTTGGAAGCCTGTGGGGTCTCCCCTGGCGTCCCTCCAGGATGTAGGTTCTCCGGCTCCTCCCCAGAGGTTGGCCGTTCCCCACACGAACCTGCGCGTTTCTATGGCAAGACCCCCAGGTATCCCTCCTCTAGCCAGGACAACCTGCTGCTGCAGGGCCTCCCCTTGCTGCCCGGGCGCCAACGTCTGCTTTGGGAGCTCTGCGGCACGGCGGACGCACGCTCCAGAGGGCTCCGCGCGCTCCCTGCGAGCGCCGACGGACACGCCTGCTTTCCCTGCCCAGGCGGAGCCAAGGGCACCATGCAAACGGGGTTAGGCAGTCAGGGCGATGAACCCCCGCCCCGTCCTCATGCCCTTCCTTCCTTCCAGCCCCAGAGATGCTTGTAACCTGCCTTCTCAAGCAGGGTTCACAGCCAGCACTGTCACCGAGATGGGAGAAGCCCGGCTCCTTTCACCAGCCACGGGCGCGCTCAGGGAGCCTGGAGAAGGCCGAGGGTCCCCGCCCGGGACCTCACCCGGCTCGAACGCCACTTCCAGCCATGAAAGGCTATTTCCGCGCTGCCCGGTACACCCGGCCACGCTCCGTCTGCCGGCGGGAGCTGGTCCCGAAGCTCACCACAGCAGAACGAGCCGTAGGGCCGGGTCTCCGGTGGCACCGCGTGTAACCCGAGCACCCCAGGGCTTTGCTTCTGCGGGGCGAGGAGAGAGGCCGCGACAGCGGGCATCAGACACTGCTCGTGCCAGTGACTAGTCAGCTCCTGGACAGTCACCCTGCTAGGTAAGCAAGTAGCATTCGAACGCCCGACGGAGACCACAGGCAGCGTGGTCCTGGCCACGTCCAGCCCCCTGCTTTCCTGCCTAGCCCTCGCGAGGACTGACTCCAGCTGCCTTTCTTCTGTACCTAGCTGCTCTGTCATCTCTCGGCCTCAACTGCTCTGCCTGCCAGCCTTTGCCTCTGGACCGGGACTCCTGGGCGGGACTCCGCCTGCTGCAGGGAGTCGCCAGCGAACTGCCTGGCATGGAAGAGGCGCCTGCGAACAAGAAGCGAGGGGGGATAAGCGAACAGCACGGCCGAATACACGAGGGGGGACGAGGTCGTGACCCAGCCCCCCATCAGGGCTGTGTTCTTGGATCCAAGCCTCCGCAGCCCTCTCGGCCCCCATGCCCGCCCCGCGGGGGTGCCCTAGCCGTCCTCGTCAACCACCGTGTGGTTACTCCAGGTCCCCCAACGGCCTGAGTCCAGACCTGGCCTGTCCACCCACCCGCTATCCCGCAGTCTAACGGTTTGGACACGCCTGGAAACGGCCGAGACGTCCCGGCTCCTCCTCCTTCGGGCCCCAAAGCGGCGTTTAAACCGTCACTGCGCGCGGTGGCCAGGAAGAGGTCTGAACTCCAGGCCTGCGAGGGCCAAGCTTTCTGATGAGCACAAAACCCCTGCAAGACACTGTCACAGAAGCGCTTCCGTCCCTTCCCTGCAGACCCAACGAGTACAACCCCCCAGCGGGGAGACCTCAGCCGGCACATGCCCATGGCACAGGGCCCAGCTCCCCAGCAAACCGCCCAGGCAGGAAGCCGCTCCAGCTGGAGGCAGGGGCAACCAATCCCTTTAGGGCAGGTACCCAGGTCAGCCCAGGCAAAGGCTCCTCAGGGAGGCAGACAAACAGCTGAGCCTTTCCCCATCATCTGGGCTAGCCAGGCGTGGGAGAGAAGCCCTCCCCTCCCTTGAAGGTGGGCGGTTGTGTGGGAGTCACGTGCAGAGCAGCTGCAGGGAGCTTTGACCGACCTGGAGGCAGGCCAGCCTGTCCCACCTCCCAGGGATGAACCCCCCACCCAGAGGTCTCGGGGTTAGCCAGGGAACAGCCGCGCCCCACTGCGACAGCAGCCCCCTTACAAGAGACGGCCTGATGCTCCAGCCCCTCGTCAGAAAGACGGAATCACCTTTAGTGATCGCCCCATACGCGGGAGAAGCAGCCACTGGGTGTGACTGCCTGGGAGTCTCTCTCGCTCACAGCGCAGCGGAGGTTTCACGTGATGCGTTCACAGCGCTTTAACAGAAGAGCAGCCACACTGGGTCAGACCAAAGGTCCATCTAATCCATTAGTCTGCCGACAGTGGCCAAGGCCAGGTGCCCCAGGGGGAGGGATCACAACAGGGAATCATTATGTGATCCCTCCCGTCACCGATTCCCAGCCCCTGGTAAACAGAGGCCAGGGACACCATCTCTAACAGCCACTGATGGACCTAACCTCCATGGATTTATCTAGCTCTTTTTGAACCCTGTTAAAGTCCTGGCCTTCACAACATCCTCTGGCGAGGAGTTCCACAGGTTGATTGTGCGCTGCATGAAGAAAAACTGCCTTGGGTTTGTTTTAAACCTGCTGCCTGTTCATTTCATTTGCTGAGCCCTAGTTCTTGAGTAATGGGAAGAAGTAAATAACTCTTCTTTAGTCACTTTCTCCACATCAGTCATGATTTTATAGACTTTCTATTGAGTCTTTTCCAGAGATCCTCCAGCTCCCTGGATGGCGGAAGCTATTGGCACTACCCCCATGAAACGGAAACAGAGGCAAAGCAGTAACTTCGTTTGCCCAAGACCACAGTGCAAGTGAAACCCACCCTGGGTTCCCAGGCCACATCCCCTCTCCCACGTGCCTGCTGGGAGGGAAGGCTCTCGCCACCGGAAAGCGAGTCTGCTTTTTAAATGCAGGCATGAAGGATAAAGTTTGCCGCTCTGGGATTTGATTTGAGGTCGTGTGGGGATTTCAAGGTGAGCTTCGTTCATTAGCTGGCCGTCTCATTTAGGGTAGCTGGGTCTTAGCCTGGGACAAGCTTTCCCATGAACACTTGCACCAGGTTTATAAACTGTGCACCAGCCCAGTCCGTGCCGCTGTACCACACGGGCGTGGGCCACGGAGGAACTCTACCGACGCGGAAGGGAGTTGCCAAAACGTGAGACTGTCGAGCAAGGCAGGACGTTCCAAGCTCACCCGACAGCGTTCGCCAAGCTGCTCTTCTGCCGGGACGACCCAGCAGCCTTTCTTCACAAAGTCTAGTTTGGCCTCACAATGTGACGCGTGGAGGGACTGTGTTTAATCCGGCGGTTCCCAGCCTTTTCCAGAGGGGGACCCATTCTGACAATTCTGGAAGACTTGGGGACCCAGGGCAATCCAAAAAGTGTGTGAATGGCTCCTTAAGAGCCACCTGGTGACCCTTTCAAAATGTCACGGCGACCCATGGTTGGGTCCTGACCCGTAGGTTGGGAAACCCTGGTTTAATTGAACACGTTTTTAAGTCTTCTAGGTACAATGTGGAGAATCAACTGCAGCATCAACTCTGCGAAGGGCAGGCCCTCCAGTGCGTACTCCGACTAGCCGTGGCAAAGCCTCAGCCAGCAGAGCCGTGCGAGCCCGGCCCTCGAGCGCTTTGCTCTGCGCACCTCAGCAATGCCGTCCGTACAAACAGTGCTATGGACGCAGGCCCCCGAATGCTTCCATGCCTCTAAGCCTCCTGCCTTCCACCAACCCAGCGCTACCCCTCTCAGACGGGAGAAAACGCCCTCTTGGGAAGGCAGCACGCCCCTTGCAAACGAGCCGATTAGCCAGGAGGCGTGAGACAGCAGAAGCCTTTCCACTACCACACCTGGTTATTGAACCAAGAACAGCATACGGTTCTCTGGCCGACTGCTCTCTTCCCAGGGCTGCCTGGGGCTCAAGACAGAAACGCCCACCCTGCCTGGTCTTTCCGTGTGCACTCACCACACCCCACTACTGAAAAGCTCCGCCCCCTCCGCATGCACGTTGACGGGGACAGCGGCACGGCGTGGCCCTCGCGGATGAGCCTCACAGGCCCCAGGGTCCCAGCTGTGGTACTCACGTGATTGTTTTCATTTCCTTCTTCTCCGCGTCGGGACGGGCCCGGTTCAGCACCTTGAGGAAATCCGACGTTTTTGCCCGCATCCGCGTGTGAATATAGGCCTGCGTGGCAGTCAAAACAGACACGGCTGAAGGGCCTGGCCTCGCGCTTTGGTGTGGAGATCCCCTTGGCAGGACTCGGCTCGGAAAGCCCTCGGGCTGGCAAGGGGTTGGAGCAGAGACTGCTAGCAGCACACGGCCTGCAGCCCACCTGGGACCGAGACCCTCTTCCGGGCCAGGCGCCCTGCTTTTAGGGCTGGGCAGTGCTTGTGGTCAGCAGGGGGACGCCCCAAGAGGGCAGCTGGGCTTACACAGAGGCCCTGAAGAAATGGTACGCTGCTGCTAGCCTGCACTCTCTGGTACGAGGGGCCAGAACCAAGGCAGCGGGCAGGGTATAAAAGGTGCCTGGCAGGCCCGCAGCACCGGCAGCACAGGACCCAGGGGCTGGGATGAACGCTGCGTGGAAAGCCCTCCTCGGGAGCTGCCCCGGCCCCACTCGGAACGCAGCGTGGCACAACCCCCCCGCCCCAGGTACCTTGGAGCATTTGATGTGATAGTGCAGGTAGTCCCGGAACGTGTGGATCAGGTTGATGGTGTTGTCCCTGGCAGCGGTGTTGGTGTGGCGGGGGAACAGCACTGGAAAGAGACAGCAATGGTGCAAAGCGTTTCATGGCTGGGCACCCGCTGGCAAGAGTGCCTCGTGCCTCTTGGAGCAACAGCGGTCGACACCGCTGTGCCTGGTGGGGACCAACAGTGACCGAAGAGCCATCCGAACCCTGGAGCCTTACTCCTCTGGGTCTGGGAAAGGGCCCTGGCCCGCCCCTATGCCTGAATGGCACTGGGACTTAACACAAGACCTACCAGCACTTCCCCAGTATTTGTGGTCTCATGCAAGGAGAGTCACCCCGGCAACTCTGACAGCTGCACAGGCTGAGACTGTCCTGATGGCACAGGGGACTGGAGTTAATCTGAAGGCGCTCATGTCACTGCACTTGTGACAAGCCCCCCTCGTTCACTTTTCCTAGGGTAGAGGGACGTCTCTCCACGATCCCGCCAGAGGGCAGATGAAAAATGAACGAAAACCTGGAATGTTAAGAAACCTAATCCCACCCGGGTCTTCTAAGCCAGTAATGAAGGCACCCAGCATATGTCTACTGACAACAGTACCCCTGGTAAAGTCCTGGTCTTCACAACCTCCTTTGGCAAGGAGTTCCACAGGTTGACTGTGTGCTGAGTGAAGAAAAACTTCCTTTGGTTTGTTTTAAACCTGCTGCCCATTCATTTCATTTGGTGACCCCTAGTTCTTATATTGTGAGACTAAGTAAACACTTCCTTACTCGCTTTCTCCACACCAGTCCTGGTTTTACAGACCTCTATCCTATCCCCCTTCAGTCTCCTCTTTTCTGCTCTGCCCTGATGCAGGCAGGCAGTAATATTTAAGAGGCCCGTCAGAGAAGGTGAGATTATACGTGATAAATCCAGACCGTGTGCATATCTGGATTCCAGCTTTACAGGGCCCCTGCTCCTCACCAGACCCTCCCCCTGCCAATCACCCCAACCCGCTCCAAGTGAACAGAGCAGACAGCGCCTTGGGCAGCCACCCGGAGTCACTGCTGAGCTTAATACGCTAAATCCCGACCCATCCGGAGGAAAATGACTGCTGCCCACGATGAACTTTGGTGCCCTTCTGCCGAACTACAAACAAGCGCCTGGTGCAGAAGGCGCCTTGCGGCCCTGCCTTGCAGGAGAAGCCAAGCGCTATTAGATCGCTGGCCCAGGAAGCAGCGGCCAACAGAGCGGCTGGCACGCGCCGTTCCAAGGGCCGTGACAACTCAATCCCCTGACAGGCCTCTGGCACGGGGCAAATCTCCCAAGGGGCAGTTACATTGGGCACCGAAGGGGAACCGCTCACACCCAAAGCTGGTGACTGAAAGCAAGTTGCAGGGCTTGTGCATGGTCTAAGATCGGCTAGGACACTTTGCTGCCATAGCACCCCGAATGGTGCGATGCCTTTGAGGTACAGCTCTCGGCTCAGGGCTCTTGCACAGACAGGTAGGGCAGCAACACGCCAGGCTGAACTTCGCTGTTTTCAGCTGGGGAGGCAGCAGCAAGTCTGGTCTGTTTTCCCATGGGTGCAAGAAAGTGAAAAGCCTTAATGTACCAGTCCCTCTCCAGCTGTTCAGTAAAGGTGCAGCCAATTAACTACACTCATGGTTCATTCTCAAAACGTTTCAGTGCTAATAACAGAACCAAATTTATTGCCCAAAGACAAAATAACACCATAAAAAAAGGCTAAGACCCTCCTTCTGGGAAGCCAATATCCGGGGCACGTTCGCCTCGGAACCATGCATTTAAACTAGCTGCGTTGAGAGACAGTTTTACAGCAAGTTTCAGAGCGTTCTGTATCACTGCAATCCAGCCCGGCAGTCTGGACTGGTGGTGCTGCACCTTCTCTCTCTGCTTTGGAGACTCGCACTGCAGGGACCGGTCTGGGGATTCTAGCCCTGTGCTTCCCATGGCGTTTCAAACGCCGCACCCCGGCGCCATGACTGCTCCTTGGCAGTCCGTGGAACCAGGGACGGGAGCACTCTGCTTGGCCAGGTTCCTGCTTTCTAAGCCAAGCTGACGTTGGCTTTGCAGCATTGAGGGATCTGTCATCGGGACCAGAACTGCGGGACGACCCTGATCGTTCAGTTAACTCCCCAACAGCCACGTAGATACTGTACATTGTCACTACCATGTGCGCAACACACATCAGTGAGGGGTATGCAACACCGCCACGCACGTCCTGGCTGACACCTCAGGGCTCGGTTTGGGATAGCAGCCCTCTCTTGGCTCTGTCTAACCCAAAAATCAGTCGGGCGCCCTGCATCGCAGGGAGGAACTGGGACGAGTCTGGCAGAGGATGCTGCGGCGCAGGAATCAGATGCATTGGCACAGCTTTCAGCCTGCTCGCACTGCCGTCTCTAGCCCACAACAGCAGCTCCTAACTCAGGGGTGGGCAATCATTTTTGATGGGGGGGCAAATGGGGCGCACTCCAAGATTTCGGTAAGTGGTCCCAGGCCGCTCTTTTCTACGGCGGGGGCCTGGGAGGGGGGTAGCTACACCCCATGTGTCGACAGCTGAAATGGTCTTTTCAAAACACCACAAACTTTTGTTCCCGCTATTTAACATGCTTAATGAGCCGGACTATCAAATCATTAGCCGTCCCTTCTACTTCCTCCTCTGCTGTTCCAGAGAACCCTCGGAAGAGAGCAACCGGGTACACGTGATTCTCATCGACGGGCAAGGCGAGATGACAGATCAAGATGTGGACTTCTCCTACCCCCAGAACATCTCAAGCTGCAGGCGTTCCGTGTCTCTCACCCTGCCACTGAGAACTTTCCAGCCGGGCGGTTGTTATTCCTGCTGTTACGTAAAGCTGGGGTGACAACGTGCCAGTAACACCAAAGCGCTGAACATTTCCCCACACTGCTTGGACCAATTTGCAGCCTTCCCTCTCCGTCTTGAGCCACAGGTGACCCACCTTGCTGAGCCACGCCGCGGTTTTGGGCTAAGAACGTGTGTGCAATAGGGACTGTCGACACCAGCTGGGAGTAGGGATGTTAAGTAGCGATTAATTTGCGAGGCGCAGTCGATGGAATTTCCATCAGCTACTCGATAAGCACGTCTGCGTTCCACCTTCGAAATGGACAGGAGTCCCCAGCGGGGGTCTTGTGCATTTCAGAGTTGGAACGACGTGTGGAGCCGAGGGCCAGTGGGAAGTCCCACGGGGCGCTGCCGCTTTGAAATGCGCAAGAACCCCCGCTTGGACTCTTGTACATTTCAAAGCTGGCACGCTGCACGGAGCCTAACTGACCCTGGGCGCCGTGCGGCGCTGCCGCTTTTAAGTACCTCTCTCTTCTCCTCCCTCCTTGCTGCCTCTCGTAGAGGTGGGAGGGGGAGCAACTAGCCGACTATCCTGTGGACTAGCCCTTCACATCCCTAGCTGGGAGCACGACGCGGAGCAAGACAACTGCCCGACATCCACATTCGGATGGATGAGCGCAGGACTCACTGCCCAGCTGGAGAGGTAACGGATCCCCTGAGGTGACTGACAGCACCCGTCTCTGCAACACAGCCCCCTCCACATGAAGAACCACGTCCTCAGGAGTTTCACACCCAGCCTCAGGCCACGAGACCACCGGAAGCAGCTGTGACCATGAACACTTCAGGGCGGAGAGCCAGCGCCCTTCCTAGCCCCAGCTTACCAAAGGTGATGTAGCCGATGTTGTCACCCACTGCTGCGTCCGTGTCTTTCAGTTCCAGGGGGGGTTCCCTGTGGCTGAAGAGCACCTGTGGAGCTGTGTGGCTGGCCCGGCGACCTTCCTTAAATTCCTGAGCAGACAAAACCAAACCACCATGAATTCACAAGCATGACCATCGCGCCCACACGGCCATATTGCATTTCAAAACCCCAAACGCCTTTGGCATTCCAAGAGTTAACCTGACCGCGTCAGCCTTCCCCTGAAGACGGCGAACCAGGATATTTAGTTCAGTGGAATCAGAGTCCTGTTCGGCCAGATATTTCCAAACCCCGCGGAAGCTTTGTTTAGTCCATGAAAACCCTGCCCAACTAGCCAACCCTAACACAAGCCCAGATACGGACCGGGGGCGGAGGAGTAGAAAGCATCTTACTTCACACAAAACAAACACCGCACCAAGACACGGGAGGGGCGGTCACAGAGCAGTCACGCACGAGAGCATCCGGGCTCTCCTAGGGGAGCGGCTTCTCACCGCCCCTGCCACAAACAGTTTCTAGAGAAAGAAGTGATGGCTGCTGCCAACAATGGCACATTTCGGGCAGAATGGAGAGGTATACAAAGGAAAGCGGATCATTAAAACTGGAAGCCGTAAGTCAACACTAACTAGGTGAAACGCAGCCAAATGCTCTGAGCGCTACATTACCAGTTACAAAGGCGCGTAATCCCCTAAGGTTGTAACAGATGGGAGGCTGCTGGCAGTAGGTTCCCCGTATGGGTCCCAGGGCTCTGGTCTCTCCCACACGCCTGCAAAAGAGCCCGGATCTGTCAGCTCTCTCGGCGCTTTTGTTCCATGTGCCCTTTGGCATGTGGTGAGGGCATGGCTGGTGTACGGAAGGCAGTTCTTGGCAGAGGAGCCGAGTGAAACACCTATTTAAGTTCGGTAACTGATCCTAGGGGACGTGCCCAGGGCTTGTATGTGGTCTCTTTTCACTCACTTACCTGGAAACAAACCAGGAAGTGCTTCGACCCACAATTCTATGATGACCCGACAGGTGGGAAAGCCCAGCAGACATCCCCGCAGGCTGAGAGGCCCCCCGGTGTTCCCCAGACCGGGCCCCGTAGCACTGCGCTCTGCCCAATTAACACAGACACGCTACTCGCAACTTCTCTGCTTCACAGGAGGTGCCTGCACGTCACTGCCCCAGCACGAAACGTATCGTAAGAACATAAGAACGGCCAGACTGGGTCAGACCAAAGGTCCATCTAGCCCAGTCTCCTGTCTGCCGACAGTGGCCAATGCCAGGTGCCCCAGAGGGAGGGAATTGAACAGGTAATGATCAAACGATCTCTCTCCTACCATCCATCTAGAGGCTAGAGGCACCATTCCTTCCTGGCTAATAGCCATTGCTGGACTTAACCTCCATGAATTTACCTGGTTCTCTTTTGAACCCTGCTATAGTCCTAGCCTTCACAACTTCCCCAGGCAAGGAGTTCCACAGGTTGACTATGCGTTGTGTGAAGAACTTTCTTTTATTTGTTTTAAACCTGCTGCCCATTAGTTTCATTTGGTGGCCTCTAGCTCTTATATCACATGGGTCCCTATCAGCCATCCTCCGCTAGCTGTGCACAGTCGCCAGCATTTGAGCTCTTCACCGTCCACGCTCCGGAAATAGAAGGTAACACACATGCATCCCTGATCTGGGAGAATTCAGGCAGGTTACTAACCCATCTGCTGGGACCTCCTTGTATTAAGCTTTACAGCTTTGACGTCTGACTGCTAAGGCCACTGGAGAAAACAGTTCAAAGAGCTTTGCCCTGCCGGAAGGGGGTAACCTGTCTTCTCTCCACGAAGGGCAGCTCGGTTGTCGCTAACGTTAGCCGCTGCCACATTACGTAAGTGAGCAGAGGCAGGGGGGCTGGAGGAGTGCATTAGCATGGCACAGAGTGGAAATTCCTGTGGCTTGAACAGTACGTTTTTAGAAATTTCAAAGGATATTGAGCGTGGTGCAGCCGTTCCTCGGCAGGCCCTCTACACCCCCCATCGGTTTTAACTCCTCCACAGGCTCCCCTTGTTTCATAAAGCTGAAGTTCAGGGACCCCAGAATTAGCCTAGCCCTGTGCATTTTGAGGCGGAGACTTTGGCAGCTGCCGGAGAATTCCTCTTTCAAGCAGGAAGTCGGCTCTGAACTCACGCCGCAGCACATAGCGAGCTAGGAAGTCGGCACAAGCCTTTACTCTGGGACACGCTCACTGGCCAGATCTTAGCCCTACCCCACTACAAGGTTAATACTAGTGGCCTGTGCTTTGCCCTGCCAGCAGCCCAGGCGGGCACAGGACTATTCTCCGAGAACCAACCTGCCACTCTTTCTACAATGCGGCCAGGACTACTCCTCTTCCCTCCCAGCTCTCTGTGCAACAGGACAGGCCAGGACCCGCCAACCAGTCTGCCCCTTGCTGTGGCACTATGGGACAGATGCCCAGATTTTTCCCAGAGTGCACTGGGAGGCAGCACCTGGCAAACGGCGGCGGTGGGGAAAAAGCTGGTGCGTGAACAAGCGCGCCTGCTTTCGGGGTGTAGAGAAGAGTTCTGAAGTGCAGGCAGAACGGCAGCGATGAAGTCTCAGCGTGCCAGACCCGGAAAGCTGTTCCGTAACATGCACGCTGTTTATTAGAACGAGAGAAGAACTCTCGTTTGGCCAAGTGACAACTACGAGGAGGAAAATGGTCTAGAAATGATTTATTTGCAAGACCGATGTGGAAAAGCACTTATCCCAGGCTCTCACATATTTATAGGTTTTCAAACACACGCAATACCAAAAAAGCCCAACTCCTTAAAACAGGCTAGGGCGGTTTTTTAAGGCGGAACGCTCCTCCAGAGACTCGCAGAAACGTAGGTCTGGAAGGCACCTGGAGAGCTCAAAGTCCAGCTCCTTGAGGTGAGGCAGGACCAAGTAAGCCTAGAGCACGGCAGGCTGGGTTTGCGCAACCTGTTCTTAAGCCCCACAATGACAGCGTCTCCGCAACTGCCCCGGCAGCCTGTTTCCACCACTCCTCTATACCCGGAGAGTGAGAAAGGTTTTCCTACTAACTACCCAAGTCTCCCCTGCTGCAGATTCAGCCCATCATGTGTTATCTCTTCAGTCGACATGGAGAACAACTGGGCAGCCCCCTCTCCCTGGCAGCCCCACAGACGTACCAGGCCCCGGGCTCAGTCTTCTTTCGAGACTCAACACGCCCAGGGGCTTTTAACCTTGTGTCTCAGGCCGGGTTCTCTAACCCTTTGATCATTTTGGCTGCTCTCCGTAGGGCTTTCGCCAATTAATCCGCATCTTTCCTGAGTGCAGTACCCCAACTGGACAGCCCGGTCCTGCGGAGGCCTCCCCAGCGCTGAGTGGTGTGGGACAGTTCTCTCCCACGTCCTCCATACGCCACTACTCCCGATGCCTCCCAGAACCGGCCTTTTATGGAACTGCATCGCGTCGCTGTCTCAATCTGTCATCCGCTATAGCCCCCCGCAGCCTTGCCCCCCTCCCTCCCCTTGTAGTTCTGCACTTGAGTTCCCTAAGCAAAGTCCTTGGCACCGGTCTTCACTGAATTACATCTTATTGATTTCTGACCAATTGTCCAGGTTCCTTTTCAATTCCAGTCCCATCCTCCACAGTTCTTACACCCCCCACCCGCTTGGCGTCAGCTGCAATTTTATAAGCACGCTCTCCGCCCGGTTATTCATCATCAGTGAGAATACTGACAACTACCAGAGGCAGCAGCAGACCCTGCAGACGTCACCAGATGCACCCTCCCCGCCTGATAACGGCTCTTGGAGAGCAGTTGCACGAGTCTGCATCCATCTTATCGTAATTTCCTTTAGGCCTCGTTCCCTAGTTTGTTTATGAGAACATCATGTGGGCCTGTGTCAAACGCCCTACTGAAATCAAGATCTATCACGTCGACTGCTTCCCCCCCACTAGGCCAGTGACCCTGCCTGGCACGATTTGTTCTTGACAAACCCAAGCTAGCTAGTCCTTTAGCCCTATTCACATCTAGGCACTTACGAATCGATTCACGATTTGTGCCAGAATCGCTCTAGATACCAAACTCAGGCTAACAGACCTAAGTCCCCGGTCTTCTCTGTTCCCCTTTTCAAAGGCAGGTATTATGTTTGCCCTTCTCCAGCACTCTAAGATCTCACTTGTCCTCCAGGAGCTCTCCAAGATAATTGCTAATGGGTCAGATTGCTTCAGCTAGCTCCTGAAGCACCCTAGAATGAATTGCGTCATCTTCTGCCAACCTGAATACGTCTGACTCATCTAAAAACTCTTTGAGCCAGTCTTTTCCCATGTTGGCTTGTAGCCGTTCCCCTTGCTGTGACTGAACTGCGTTGGTTACAGCATTCCCTTGAGCAGTGCTTTCACAGGGAGAAGCTACCTGCTTTCCTAAGCTCCGTTTGTGGAACGGAGAAGGGAACAATCGGATTTTGAGTACAGCCCAATGCTGGTCCACTGAGGCCCTAGACAAAATGGGGCCTTAGGCGCGGAGCGACTTCAGCACCCTCCCCTCCACTAGTTCACCTTATTTTGTATGGCCTTTGTAGCCCATTTTGCAACTGACGCAGGATTTGCATGCATGATTCATCCCGGTCATTTGCATGGTAGATCTGTACATATTCATGCTGCGGATAAGCAAACACCACAAGTCTTCTCCTCCAAGCTTTCAGAATTACACAATAAGACAAGTTGCACAATATTGCAGCTGGGCTCTCACTCCACTTTGTGCTTGTATCTCATGGACTGACTAACCCTGCGCTTTGCCTACCCACAAGGGCAGGACTGACAACCGGACAAGGAAAATGTAGGTCTCACCCTCTGGATTGTTCCACGAGATTCTACAGAAGCCAAGATCACTCCAGGAGGCAGTGACAAATGAATCCACCTTGGGAATGCATGGAACATTTTACTTCTATTTCCCCTTCCGTCTAACACCGCAAACCGCCCTACGAGCCCAGTGCCTCCCACCCCAGCACCCTAGGCAGTCAGCTCCCTGCCCCTAAACCCAGCCCCGCATTGAGGCCTGGAGCAGTCTAGAAATAGCGCGGTTTGGGATGGGCCTGTCTTCCCTACAGGTATAAAGGGATGCCCCAGTACTTCCCATAATAACAAAGGTTTGCTCTGGTGCCTCATCAAAAGGCAGCCTTCCCCCACCGAGCTGAACCCCACACCAGAGGTGGCTGCATTTCAGTACCAGTGCAGGGAGGGTGTCCCTAGCCTCTGTGTGTCAGAAGATGGGAATGGGCAACAGGGGAGGGATCACGTGAGGATTATCTGCTCTGTTCCCTCCCTCTGGGGCACCTGGCACTGGCCACTGTGGGCAGACAGGACACTGGGCTAGGTGGACCTTTTGATCTGACCCAGTCTGGCCGTTCTTATCTGCACGCTGACGTACTCTGGGATGAAAGGAGTTCCGTAAATACATAACAGGAACCTAACAGTGTTAAGCCAGCCAGGAATTCAATAATTAAAGACGCCAACACGACAGACCAGATGAGAAGAGACTGTAAGAGCATGAAAGTGGTTCTGATCCCGCAGAGTTCCAGCCCACAGACAACAGGCTGCTGAGAGGCATTTACAAGCATTAAGCCACCAGCAATCGCTCCTTGGAGCCGCACCTCCGCGTTCAGTGATCAGCTATAAAAAGGAGTGTTTCGATTTCTGGATTATGCCATTTATAACCCCCCTCCCCCGAGCAACTCAATACCCTTCGTGTGCCATACCTGCATGAACACCTTTCCGAGCACCACGTCATCGTCATCCTTAAATACTGTGCTGAACACAACCGTGACACGGTCCTTCTTCGACTCAACGTACCTGGGGGGGGAACCAAGTCCCGGTGAGGACAGGCTGAAAACTTCACCCGAGACGTGCACAGCTTGCAAAGCTATTTTGCTGCTGCCACATACAACCCAGATGAACAACCGCTGCAGGGGTGGTGGTGTCTGCATCGGGTGCCTTTGCCTGACAAGTCACAAGGTGAGCTCCTGAAGTGAACTGTAGTTTTTAAACTGTCTTTTGTTTCAGCAAGACCAGACTAACACGGCTACATCTCTATTACTGTAGTAACTGCAGGTGACATTGATCATATGTAAGGACAGCTACTGGCACATTAAATCCATCACCCCTTTGCGCCTGGGGCCTCAGCCTTCCCCAGGGCACAAGGCACGGCGTTTGAGTGTCCGACGTCACCATACCATCACTAACCCCTCACTGGGAATTAAACCTCGGTCAGTCAGACGGACAAGCATTGACCAGGGACTTCACAGCACTTCCCACATGTTTGAACACACAGGCCTGGAGCGGATTTACACCCTACTGGGCCCCGCTCTCCCGGCTGATGAACGCCAGGCGGGGGCTACCCTCGGCATGCTTACATCGTCTCGTCGTCCCTGTAATGGATGACAGCTCGCTTCTCCCCTTCCTTCCCCTCTTCCTGGCACTTGAAGTATTTCTCGAAGACGGAGGCAAAGCAGTTCCGCTTCAGCATGCCGGCTTGGTGCACAATGGAATCCTTGGTTGCCGGAAGGTTCTCCAGGTCATACAGCAAAGAGACATTGTAACCTGGAAAGGGAGGTTAACCCACCTTGAATCAAAACCCACCACGAGGTAGCTTGCACCTTGTGTCCTCCTGCCCCTTGGACAGCTCTCCAGAGCGTGGGACCCCTGGACGTGAGTGTCGGATACTTTCTAACCCAGCGGAGGGGACAGCCATGACACCTCAAAGCAAGGCCATGGTAGGGCTAAGCCTTCTTCCCTCCATCTCAAAGGCAGAAGGGACAGCTCAGTAGATGCTGTTCCTAAATTTTGCAACGCGCAAGTAGGAAGAGAGGTTGTTACAAGTAACCATGGTTTTCTGAATCTCATTAAAGGCCTGTCAGTCTCATCTCACAGAACAAAAATCCCTATTGTGAGGAACGGAGGCTGTCTCGGGGGTGGAAGCAAGAATTACGGTTTGTGCTGCAAACACTCTGCCCCGCGGTACCCAGCCCACCTGGATCTGGTGCTTTGTTTTAAATGCCTTTCGGCAGCGCTAAGAGCCCAACCGTGTCCACGCACAGTGCTCGTCTCAACCCCGTTTCTAACGCAGAGAGCGAGCCCAGGCCGATGCCGCCCGCACACACTGGTTTTAAATGTAATTAGATTCAGACTTACCTGATTCTGGGTTTACCAAGAAGTTTCCATACACTCTCTTCAGTAACTAGGAAACAGACAAAGCATTGGCAGTGTAAGTCTTTCCTTCCCAGCACATCCTATTCTTTCCCTGCTGCTAACCACTCCCTTTTCTCAAAGGCTGGACATCAGCTGTCTGGACATCAGTTCAGGCCAAGTCTGGGCTCGAGACAGAAGCCAGATGCTAAAGAACAGCGCAGTTGCCAAGATTTCAAGCCAGCCCCTCCTCACCCCTACTGCCTGGCACATAGGAGGCTGGCAGAAGGATGTGCTGGGCCAAGCTGCTTGGATAAAATCCCAGAAGCTGAGCCAGCAAAGGAAGGCATCTCCAACAGCAAGCTGTGCGGAGCTTCACATGCCTGACATGCAGTTGCATGTGTCCGTGAGGAAGTCAGGAATGAGAAGCGCTTGATGACAACAGAATGCGTTAACGCTGCAGCTGAATTTCGGGCTGTTTGCTGCAGAGATTGGTCCTATTTTACCACCTAGTGCACAGGACCGTAGCTCATTGTGACAGGACACAACAGACGCTCATCTACCGGCCTTTGCAGCAAGAATTAAGAGACGCCTTCGTGACGTCTGCATGCCAACCCCCACATCCAGCGATCAGCATTTCTCTAGCAACAGCCGATGACAAGGGAGATATTTAAGCTGGGATGGAAACGGCCACTTTGCACGCTTCACGACATCAAGACCATCAACTGCGGCTGGGGATACTAAATTTCGTCTTCTCCACAGTGCAAAAGAAACTAGTTAGAAGACTTCATCTTAAAATGGAACTGCCATTTCCAAGTACGAGCACGGGACGGATTTACATCCTGATTTGGAAGCCAACAGGTATTTTTATAAAATATTTCCGTTCTCCCTCTACTGATGAAACACACTGAGAATCTATATTGGGGGAGCCAGAAACGAGTCCCTAACCTTCCACATGGAAGTGCAGGCCGCAGAGGCTACGGATCCCAGACAGCTGCTTGGGTGAAGATACGTCTACCACAAACTTTACATTACAGTCTCTCACTAGTGCTGTAATGCAAAGGCCAGAATGCTTGTTTGGCATATTTATCACTGGAAGCGCAGCTCTGGCTCAGAGCGGCTGTAAGCCACATGGGGGAAAACGCTGGCAGTTGGTCTACACTGGAACTGCCAATCGTGGACTGCACTGATGGGAAGTTTTACTAAAACGTTCAATGCAGACCAGGCTTCTGGAAGCTGCTGTTTCTACAGGCTGCACCTTCTGTATTGAAGGGAAGGGGAGCATCAGCTTGCTCCTTTACAGACTGGCTAACCGTGGACTCTGGTGCCCAGTAAGTTCTTACTGACACCCAGGGCTAAGCTGGCGGAGCATTCCTAAGTCGATAAAAGGCAGCCGCCAGATTAGCAAGTCACGACTTATTTCAAGCATTGTTGGACTGTTCCCACTCTCCACTTGTTGGGAGTTCGCAAGGGGTGAGATGCTTTCCAGTCACGTGTAGTAACCCCAAGGGTTAATCATAGAACCACAGAGCTGGAAGAGACCTTAAATTAATGGAGATGCCTATCTCCTAGAACTGGAAGGGACCTTGAAAGGTCATCGAGTCCAGTCCCCTGCCTTCACAGCAGGACCAAGTACCATCCCTGACAAATATTTGCCCCAAATCCCTAAATGGCCTCCACAAGGATTGAACTCACAACCATGGGTTTAGCAGGCCAATGCTCAAACCACTGAGCTAGCCCTCCCCCCGAATTAGACTGACTGAGAAGGTCAAGTCCAGCCCCCTGCCCTAGGCAGGACCAATCCCAACTAAATCAGCCCAGCCAGGGCTTTGTCAAGCCGAGACTGAAACACCTCTAGGGATGGAGACTCCACCCCCTCCCTAGGGAACCCATCCCAGTGCTTCACCACCCTCCTAGGGAAATAGTTTTTCCTAATATCCAACCTGGACCTCTCCCGCCACAACTGGAGACCATTGCTCCTTGTTCTGCCATCTGTCACCACTGAGAACAGCCTCTCTCCATCCTCTTTGGAACCTCCCTTCAGGAAGCTGAAGGCTGCTCTCAAATCCCCCCTCACTCTGCTCTTCTGTAGACTAAATAAGCCCAAATCCCTCAGCCTCTCCTCATAGGTCATATGCTCCAGCCCCCGAAACATTTTGGTTGCCCTCCGCTGGACCCTCTCCAATGCATCCACATCCTTTCTGTAGTGGGGGGCCCAAAACTGGACACAAGGGTTGAGCCTTTCCCCCCTTTTTCCACAGGAAAACCAAGCAGCAGACACCCAGAGGCGAAGTGCTGCACGCCTCTCTGCGGAGGCATGCAGCGTGAACCCCATTAGGTAACATGAGGAGACGTGAAGACTAAATCAGGAACTGAGTCATACTTCCTGCTCCAAGACCCAACCACAGCGCACAGATGTTCAGAAAGGCCTTTTCTTTCTACCATAAATGGCTCTGTGCAGCCTGAGCACAGTTGAACAGGAACTAAACCTGCGACTTCACGCACCAGCTCCAAAAGCGGAACAGGCAGCAGGGCCTACCGATAAAGGCTTCTGCATGTTCCAGACAGCCTTCCCTTTGCTCTCAAGGGTGGGTAGCATGAGAAAAGCAACATTGTGGGATTCCAGAGTTATTCAGTGACTTCCTTAGCAAGTGGGTTCCGTGTGCAAGAAGATATTTCGAACGGCCAGTGCCCTACACGCCATGAGGGGGATGTGAAAAACCAGCTGTGTTCCGCCTCTCTTGCTTTCCCCGGTAGCAATGCTCGCTAACTGGAACCAATCAGATATCGACAGGAACAGAATTCAGCCTGTTCTTTCAGAATTGTGCCCGCCCAAGGCTGGCAACAGGAGTTACACCGTGTCTATTAGGTGGTGCAACTTTGCAGAGACACTCTTCTGACGTGCAGGGTCTTAACCCATTGTAGTCAGGGGACCCCTCACAGTATGCTCGAGGGCAAGGGTGTGCGGGTGAGGGCTAGGATCCCAGGAAAATAGGCACAAAAACTCACCTCATCTGCACCGTGCTCCTGCAGCTCTTTGTAGAATTTCAGAGAAATACTGACCATCACTTTGGTCTTGTCTCCATTGGGGTTGGAAATGTGATAAAGGACTCCATCGAAATCTTGGGAGGAAGGAGAGCAGAGGGATGTTAGGAACTCTCGTGCAGTGTCCTAGTCCCAGAGCACTGCCCAGTGTAAACGGGTTTCAAAATGGGAACTCTACCGTGGGCGCTCAAGCACAGCAGCCTCGACTTATGGAAACAAGGGTAACGTTACCTGGGAGGGCTGGAAATTAGTAACAAAGACAACAATGATCCTAACAACTTTGTATCCCACGTTAAAAGGTTACCCCAGTCGTGTTTCAGCTGTCACTGACAAGCGTGCCGCACGCTTAATCTACACCACTGTACGGAGAGGAAACGCTCTCTGAGGCCGAACTGATATTGGCACTTCACAGTGCTGTAAAATCAGAGGTGGAAAAACCCACCCGTCTCCACGAATGCAGCAAGCTACAGCACTGTCAAGGGCCAGTGTGAACCAGTCTACAGCAATACGACGTGTGCGCCCAGCGCTGTTAGCTAGTCCCTTGTTGAGACGGTTTACATAGATCCCCGCATGGATACAAAATTGGTATCCACAGCCATATCCTCAAAACTGAGCCATGGATCTCCGCAGATGCGGATGTGTGGGGACAAAGTGGGTATCCATGGATTTGCAGAGCTCTATACACAGTGCTGGGAAAGCTTGTGTTGTGCTTGTGCTGTGGCTGGGCTTTAAACTTGTAAGTGTAGACAAAGCTTCAGATGGTGAACTTGTCCCCCACCCACTTGACCTGAAGTTTGCCTTTGGCACCAACAGGACATCTGACACTTGTACTGCGTGGGCTAAACAGACCTCAAAGCGGGGAATTCAAAAGCCAGATGAGCAAAAGGTGCCTTAGGCTTCCTCTACGTTTGTAGAACTAACGCGCTGGTGTACGCACAGTCCTAGCACCAGCGCCAGGGCTATTTTGAAAGTCACCTCCCAAGGAGCATGTCTGGTTTAATTTCAAAATACGGTTCAAGTTGGCTTTCTCTCCAGAGCAGCACAACGCCAACCGGTACCTGGACTCTAACAGCTGAACGGCACGAATACTTGCTTCCTGTGCTCGAATCCAATCCCATCTCTCCGGAGAGCAAGCTCTCCCAGGAACAGGCTTTCAGTTTCTCTCGGCCATTTGAGTGCTTATCATTCTAAATTAGACTTCTCTCTGCTGCAGCCAGATGGGCGTTACATACCTCATTACACATGCCATCCAGGCGCATGGGGTAAACACGTTAAAACCATTTAGTTCATTCACTGTATAAATGATGTGACCATTTAATTCACTGCCACTGGCAAGGGAATTGGGTGAGGATGGATGGAGAAAACAGCCTAATCAAGGACAGTTCGGCCAATGGGAACGCCTACTAACTACACTGTGCAGCACATACGCATAAAGCCGCAGGTTTGTCGACTGAGCAAATCTCTCCGTGGAGCTAGCTGAATTGAAGCACACCAGACACTCGGATATTCAGCACGCCAGACACTCGGATATTCAGCACGCCAGACACTCGGATATTCAGGCCAGTCAAGTTTGAACGTGCTAAAAGGAGATGAACAATTTGTGAAACGTACCTGCAAACGTTACTTCCACTGCCTCTGGTTTGTTCCTAGTGAATAGAAAACATGGGATGTCAAAAAACAAATTGCAGCCGCCGTAATCGTACAGAAACATCGGTTTACTCATTTAAAAAAGCCACATGTCCAGGTTTCAGTCAAAGAAGTGGCTTTCTTTGGAAAGCCCCAGCTGTTTAACTCCTTAATACTATTCAGCTAGGAAAGATGTTACAAGCATTCTGGACATCTCTCTCCTGGTGAGCAATGATTTCCCTCAACGGCTGGCTAGACCCAGCTTGAAAACAATCTTGCCATTTTAGTCGGATATGACTAAGTGTTCACAACTGGCAGGAGAGAAAGACTCTTCCTCTGAGCTTGGGGCCTGGTAGCTGAACAGAGCAAGAGGCTTTTCAAATGCGTGTTTCATCGTATGAATCGAAACGGTATCCAGGCATTCTGCTTGTAATATAGGATCCCAAACAAATACAACGTTTAAACTAGGGCCGTAATAGTACAGTCAGTCAACCGATTAGCAAAAGTTATCGCTATAGACTTACAGGCACACCCCGCGATCCCCTCCCCCCCCCCCCGAGTAAATTGTTTTAGCAGGCTGGCCAGCAGCTTGGCTCAGTCCCGGTTTGTGCCGGGTACGAGACCTACCCCTGCTATGGCTCTGCATTTCAAGTGTATTAGGAGCTGCGCGGGCAGACAGTCGGGCTCAGTTCCAGCTCGCGCCAGGTCCAGGAGCTCACCCCTCCCCCAGACAGGGGCTGCTGTCACCCCACACTGCTGTCTCTGTATCAGAGGCAGCAGCACAGGGCGACAGGCCCTTTGAGAGGAGCTAGTTTTTAAGTTGGCTCTGCTCACAGACCAGCTCCCGTCTGGCACCCTGCGCTGCTGCCTCTGATACAGCGGCAGCAGTGTGGAGTGGCAAGAGGCTCCTTGGGAGTGGGGCCGAATTGGCCCCACCCCTGGGGACAATAGAATAGTCGAGTAACCGATAAGAATTCAGGAGGTTAATGGACAAATCAATTAACTGGTATTTAACATCCCTAGTTTAAACCATTTCACGTCACCCTCAAAAGCTCAAAGCCTGAAGGCTTAATAAAAGTGCCCTGAAAAGTTGCATTTCTCCAAGCACCGGAGTTAAAGTGGCACTAACTACTCTCATGGGTCTGAGTGCTTAGGTAGGGCGAACCTGCTATTATCTATGCTGAGTGGTTTGCCTGCTGTCCCAGCAGCCTGAGGGGTTTCGTTGAACCCACAGCCATTAACGTGAACATCTCTGATGGGAAGAAATACAGAGGTAGCCGTAAGACATGGAATTCCCTAGAGCAGGGGTTCTCAAACTTTGTGATACCGCGACCCCCCGGGTGGTCAGGACCCACAGTTTGAGAAATGCGGCCATAGAGGACAAACAGAAGAACAGGGCAGACAATCTGGAGAATAAAAAGACAAGGTGGGGGACGGAATATCTTATTGGACCAACCTCTACTGGTGAGAGACACAAGTTTTCAAGTGTACAGAGCTTGAAACAGCAGAAGTAGACCCAATAAAAGATATTAACACCCCCCCGTCTCTCTAATCTTGTGACCACCACCGCTACAACAGCATTGCATACAATGTGGGGACCGATAAGTTGTCCATTCTGTAGTATACGTTTGCTTATTTTAAAAATAGAACCTAGTGGTCACTATGAGGCTGGGTGCAAACAACAGTACGCAAAACACGGCCTCAAATATTAGCCCCGGACATCTCAAATGAAGGTGTCTGGCTTTGACCCGCACCCAGCGGTATCAAAGCAATGAAGCAAATGGCTCAGTTCAAGCTGGTATCTATACCCACGTCTTTCAGGCTGTCTGGTCCCAGCCAGGCTGGACCGCCTGTTGAATCTTGCTCACTGTAGGCAAGAGCTCCCTGGCCCTTGGCCTACTGGGGAAGTTACATAAAGGATAGAGGGAAAGCAGCGGCTTGGAATTTATTTTCATCACGTTGTTTCAGAACTGAACAATTTTAATGGTTTTTTTTTTTTTGCAAGATAAAAGCCACTGCTGCTTTGCCCTGCCATCTGCTGTTTGCAGACAGCTCCATTTCCACCACTGGGATGGGGGGCCAGGAATGCAGCAAGATGTGCCAAAGCTCAGCACAGACACCCGGCAAGACGGAGGTGATGAAAAGCAGCAATGCTAGGCCTGCGAGGAATTCATACAGCTGCCTTGCTCAGACAGAAGAGGCTCAGGTCTCAGCGCAAGTGGATCTGGTGGGTTTATCCAGCAGCCCGCAGTTGTACTTCCAGTGCTAAGGAGTTGTCACTACGTTTTGTAAGTCAGCAGCTGCGAAAGGCCATCGTCTCCCCCATTACAAAACGGCAGAGCTGCACTGCTACGGTAGCAGAAGTGAACAGCGCGTGGACGAAGTGCTGCAAGTGGCCTTGGGGCTGATCTGTTAGGTTACAATCACCACTAATACTTGCAATACTCTAATCTCCGCTGCCAGCTGGGAAGTTCTTCACCCCCCACTTCGGAAGGCACTTTTCCTCGGCAACTTCTGCTCTGGGGGATGAAGCAGCTCCAAGTCTCACCAAGTCACTGGGTATCAGCCCGCCGCAGAGAGAAAAATTCCACGGGGGTGTATCAACTCACCACACAATTCAAGATGATTGGCAGGGTGGCTCTGCTCAAAGGAGGGCACATTGGCAAAGGGCTCCCTGTGGCCAGGAGCAAAATACTGTGAACAACGTGCACAGCACCTCCCCAAAGTATTCGGTTGAAACCGCAGCCATGACTAGGCTATTTGTGGATAGGAAACAATTTGCTGGCAATCATTGTGGCTCAATTCACTCAAACTTAAAAAGTAATGGGCACTGGGACTATTTCAACAAACATCTCAGGAAGGGAACTCTGAGGTGGCTCATTTAAACGCTCCCAGAGTCCAAAAATACCAAAGTCAAAGGTGCTCAAGAAACCTTAACTCTGTCCCTTCACGCATAACTAATACAGCAGTTCTTAATTATGTGAATATCTTATTGCCTCTGTGTAAATCCATGGAGCACCCACATCTGGAATACCGTGGACAGATGTGGTCGCCTCATCTCAAAAAAGATACCTTCGCACTGGCAAAAGTTCAGAAAAGGGGTAACAAACGATTAGGGGGTTGGAGTGGGTGCCATATGAAGAGAGATTAATAAGACTGGAACTCTTCAGCTTAGAAAAGGGGAGACTAAGGGGGGGGATAGGACAGAGGTCTATAAAATCATGGCTGGTGTGGAAAAAAGTGAAGATGGAAAAGTTACTTATGCCCATAGGAAGAAGGGGTCACCAAATAAAATTAATAAGTAGCAAGTTTAAAACAAACGAGAGGAAGTACTTCACGCAACCCATAGTCAACCCGTCCCTGCCAGAGGATGCTGTAAAGGCCAGGACTTGAACAGGGCTGGAAAAAAAAGCTGGTTAAATTCACAGAGTTTAGGCCCATCAATAGCTATTAGCCAGAGAGGGGAGGGAGGTTGTCCCTAGCCTCTGTTTGTCTGGGAATGGGTGGCAGGAGAGGGATCACTTGAGGATTCCCTGTTCTGTTCACTCCCTCTGGAGCACCTAGCACTGGCCACTGTCGGCAGACAGGGCACTGGGCCGGATGGACCTTTGGTCGGGCCCAGGACGGCTGTTCTTATGATCTCACACTATTTGTCATGCTCAGAGAAAGTGTTTTCTAGACCCTCACCTATAACTGTAACACCTTCTGCTACTGTGCATTCCTCGTGTGCCCACGGGACTAGTGTCCAGAAAAGTAGGTTATTTGCAATAGTGCAGTGAACAAGGCAAAGACTTGCCTAAGAAGGGAACACAGCCCCTACCCATGTACTTTGCACCTCGCCTTACAATGCTGTAGAAAAAGAAACACAGACAGGCATTTCTCAAGGAGTTTCCCTGGCAGGTTTCAACTTCCTCATCACAGCCATTTTGGCACCATTGTTTTTAGGGTCAAGTATCTGAATAGTTTTTCTTCCATTACACCCCTCCAAGGCAGAGATCAAAGCAAAACCAATTTCAGGCCCACAGCTGAGCGCTGTACAAGCAACTGAGAACAGGGTTAGAAGGAAGTGCTCAGCTCCTTTCGGAACACTAAGCTCCTTTCGGATCGTTCCTTAGCAGTGGGATGTAGTTAAGAGTCAGGGATTCCTTTACATTCACAACCACTGGAGCCAGCAGTTTAGAACCTAGGGTATCACTGCAACATCAGTTTCTACACCAGCCCACAAAGCCAAGCGGCCTGTACCGCAGAACCTTACTCTTATGTGGTATCCATAACGGGAGGCGTTCGACCACAGTCGTCCAGCCCATACATCCTGGTGCACGTTTCTGTGTGTATGAATAGTCCTGATCCACCCAAGAGCTTCTCTCTCTGCATACTATTCCTCCGCCATCAGCTTCTCCCCTGCCCCCCCGCGCCTGTAAACATGCATTGCCCACCGAACCTCTTCTGTGAAGCCCCACATCCCTCAAAATCAAGCTTCCTTGGTTAGGCACTAAACTGGGCTTCACGTATGCCCAGCCAGCACGGCGCTCTACACTCAGATTGAAGGGTTTCCCCAACCTTAAGGCTTCACACATTGTATGTCTTCCGCTACAATACTCCGCTTTATCCCTATGCTGCTTTCTCCATTTTCCTGCGGCCAACATCTACCTGAACAGGGGAAATGCAAGCTTTTCTTTTTGCTACGTTCTGTCCCAAAAGGCAAGCGAAAGAGGCTCACACACCAAAAGTAATTCAATCAGATCTTCTTACCGACTAAACACAAGAGACCTGACTGACAAATCTATCAGAACCCAAAACGGCAGTCGTTCCTACCCATGGCAGCTGACCATGTTCCAACCAGCTTTAATATGAATCATGTCCAAGCCACCCACGGGCCGGCAGATACTCACTATCAGAAACATCTGCTCTGTGCTTAGCGGCAAGCACAAGGAAAGGGTTCTGGCAGGTATAATTTCTTCCTCCCCAACTTCCTATCACCATTTCTGCCTACCGCAATAGGTTTTTCTAGAAGATGATTACATTGTCTCCCCTATAAGCTTGTCACATGCAGTCCACATAATGTATGGGGAACACCCAATCAGATTTTTCATCCGTACCCACGCTATCACTTCAAGATATGCAGCCTCCACCATGCACTTAACCGCAAATCCTCACCCAATAGCATTTCCTCAGTTTTGACTCAGACAAGGGAAGTAGAATTCTGGTTAATCAATTAACTGGCCAAACCTTAGCTTTGACTGGTTAACCGAGTAAGCGGGATCCTGTTTCTGAGCCCAGCCGCACGGTCAGCTCTCTACCTCCCACCTGAGCTGCACCCAGGTACCAGTTAACCGGCAACTTGTTCACATCCCTAAGTGAGACAAGTTCCTCAGCCTCATTCCTCAGGCTGCAAATGTTTGCAGTAGGATGCAACAATAATTTTTTCAAAGGAGAGAACAGATCACTATTCAAACAGGCTTCTAATGTGCTATGTTAAGCAAGAGAGTGTGCAAATGCAGACTTGGCGACTAACCACACAGACAGTCTGACTGAAGGAGCGCATAGCTCACAAAGGTCAGTGTGGGTACTGGCAGAGGTATGCACAGGTATCACCTCATCTCAAATTTTGAAGGATAAAGATCAGCTACTTCAAAGCTTAAAGCCTTACAGGACAAAACACTGCTCTGTAATCACTGGGGACTATGTACAGGTTTGCCCGAGAGGGGTAAGATAGCATCTCATGTCTGATACAGCTTTCAGAGACTGGTGTCACATCCTGGGCAGGATCAAAGAGGGAAGCATAGTCTAATGGTTAGACTAGGTGACTGGGACTATTCTATTCCTAGCTCTGACACTTACCCATGTTTAGATCTTGGCCACAGCACCTCTCCAATTGTTAGTATTTCCCCTCATTTGTAAGGTGGAGATAGAAACCTGTGACAGTGAGTTGGGGTTCCCCCAATCCTGCACCCCTGTAGCAGCAAGAACAGACTCCGCCAGACAGTAGAACAGAGAAGGATTATTGCTTCTCCGAGGTACAGCACAGCACAGAGGTTATGTGGTTTTAGGAGTCAGGGCCAGGATGCCTCAGACCCCATGACCCTCAGCTAAGGCTGTTTCCTTCATGTTTCCCAGCCAGCCACTGCCTCACTCTCCGACCCTGCCCCCAAACCAGGTGTTCGTCTCTGCCTCCCTCCCTTGGGGGGGGGGGGGAGCCTTGTTACCTGCTCAGGCTGGGCCTAGGTGTCTGGGCTAATACACATGTGGGTGAGCCAGTGGGAATCTCACATCACAGCGTAGGGGGACACCGGGTTACAGAGCAGACAGCCCCCCCACTATGTCACAGAGACTTGTTCATAAAATGCTCTGAGATCCTCAGCTGAAAGGCACAACAGAAGTTCAGTGCACTGGGATGTGGCACGACCAAAGAAATGTAGTGCACATATCCGGAGTCTTGCTTCATTACATACAGTGTGCCATAACCTCACAGACTTCCTCTCTGCTTTGCAGCAGACACACGGCAAGCATTCACCTTGCTGGCCTTGTGGAACTCAGAGAGAATGATAATGTTAAGTCCAGGCTTCAAAAATCCCACTTACCCACTCAGCTATTGCAAGCCCTGCCTGGACCACACAGGGATCTAAGCCAGCAATAGTCTAAATAATGCTGGCTAGCATATTTCGTTCTCTGGCTAGCATTCAGACGTTTGTCCTAACCACCAAAAGCGTGCTCAGTGTGGTTTGAGACATGCTGACTGCCCAGAGACGCTTCCATTTGATTCTACTACAATTCCTGCTAACGGGATTTAAGACAATATAACTAAGATGATTTAAAGCAGACTCTTCAACAGAAGCACCCCAGAGAAACTCTGAAACACACACCCTGCAGTGTGCCAATAGCTCTAAAACCATTTTAAAGGTGTGGGGATGAAAGAAAGCAGTTAACATTAACATTTGCTCCCAGGGCTGCTCTCTCACTGGAGGGCACAAAGGCTGAAGTGTTCCGATGAAGAAAATGCAACAGTGTCCGGCAACAGAGGCGTTCAAGTGACATGTATGCAGTAATAAGTGCAATACATTCTGTGGCAACAGCTTTTAAAGGCCCTATAAACCCAACATTAAAGATGGCATGGCTGCATTTTTGTCCTGGCTGCCAAAGGCGTCACAGATTCCATCATTTCCACAGGTTTTTCTTTATAGGGAACATGCAGGAATTGACATTCTGGAATTCTCGCATACTGGTGGGTGGATGTAATGAACCAGCAAGAACCTCATGCAACTTGGCAGCTCTCATGGTTTGAGTGGGAGACAGAGAGAGGGGCTCAGTTATATATGAAACCAGATCAGTAAATTCTTCTCAAGAACTAAAGATCTTCCAAGGGAAGGGAAAGATTCTTTTTGGCAAGAAATACAAGGCCTGTCAAGTGCTAGCCAACCTGTCTTTTAAGATGCTTGTCAAAGTGATCGTTTCCACAGGAGTAAAAGCAACTCATGTTCTGCAGGATCACATCTTTACACAGTACACATCTCAGAGCAGGGACCTTGCTGCCCAGCCTTTCTAATAAAGTCCTATGTACACAAGTGAGGTTATAAATCAGGGGTGGGGAACTTAAGGTACGGTGGCCAGATGCAGCCTCCTGGCTTGCCTGGATTCTGTCCCCGAGGCTCAGGACTCCCCCCTCTCCCATGCTGGCACCACAGGATTAGAGCACACAAAATCTACTAGACCAGCCCCCTCCCCAGGCTCTGGTGTGCAAGGGGAATGCAAATAGTGTCAGTTCACTGGGAACCAGGTCAGAGAGGGTTTGGGGTTTTTTGCTCTTCTCACTTGTGTATGGCCCCGACTGATTTTTCTGTGGGTCAGCGGCCCCCCAACCCAAAAACGGTTCCCTACTCCTTCTATAAACATCTTCAACTGGCAGTAAGCTGGATTTCAGAAGTCACTTCTAATTCTATAAAAGTATTTCAGGGCAGGTTCTGAAAGTTTTATACATGGTGGATATTATCCATGTTCTAGAGCTGGGAAAACAAAGCTAAAGTAAGTGACACCACCAAGGTCATACAGCAAGCCAGTGGCAAAGCTTGAACTATGACCCACGCGCCTCATACCCAGTCCTGTATCCTAACCATTACACATAACTGCCTCTACACTAGTTGGTATTCTCACACCTTTCTACGCATCTCAGGACTTGCTCAAGTTATTTGGAAAAAAGTGGGAAAACGATTACTTCCAGTAAGATGCCCTAACTTGATTCTTTTCCTGTTACCAAAGTCTCGTGATATTGCCCTCATCACAACCATCCTAAAATGCCTCACAAGACATTGCCTGAAAAAACAACAGCTAAAATGGAATAAAGCAAATGCCATCCGTGCCACCCATAGATCTTAAGATCCCACCATGGACAAATATCCCTTTTCCAAAAGGACTATTTGATCTGAGGAAGTGGGTCTGGCCCACGAAAGCTCATCATCTAATAAACCATCTTGTTAGTCTTTAAAGTGCTACATAGTCCTGTGTTTTGTTTCAGCTACACCGGACTAACACGGCTACATTTCTAACACCAGAGTTGTGCTTTGACTTTGAACAACAGAGCACATTTTGAGATCACAAACTAATAAATGTATAGACTGACACCCACTCCATGTGACTTATGAGACACATGACAGCTTGAAAAAGACATCCCTGAATGTTTCATATCCTTGTCTTGCCCCTGTTCTTGTCTGAACAAGAGCGCCTTAGTATCAACTAAAAAAAAAAAAGCAGAAGTTACAACTTCTTCTCTTCTATCACCATGAGCAAGGTACAGCAATAAAGTCTGTTTGATTCACTTTGAACACACAAAAGCAATGCTCAGATTAATATAAAGCAAAGGCAGACAGCATCAGCAAACCAAGATACTGAGATAAGTAGAACCAACTGTTGGGTCCTGCATGCAAGGAAGGTCAGTGCAGAAGTGACGCTTCCTTGTAGGGCAGAATGGAAACCTGCAACTGTTACAGAATGAGTAAATGGTCATCTTCGGGTAATGTGGCAAACGAATGTCTGAAGGCTGTACTTTGCAACCTCAGCTGTAGTCATGTTATTAGATAAGAACAGTGATACACGTCCTCCAAGCTGCCTCCAACAGGAAGAGCTCCCGAGTGTGAAGCCTCACGACAAATGAGCAACTCAGACACACACAACCTCCAACAGACAGTATTTTGCTCGAGAAGGCCAGGCGGTAGCTGCGCTTTCACAGGGTCAGCGGAGGACTGAGTGTAGAACATGGTTGCCACATACTGGGCAGGACCCTTTGCATTAAATGCTTGGAAGAGAAAAGCTGTTTAGACCTATGTAACGTGCAGCCCACAAAACCTCATCAGGCTCTAAGAAAAGCCGGGGGGCTGCGCCGATGCCTCTTTTATCCCCAAGCGCCCAAGGACGACAGAGGAGCGTGTCCCTTTGCAAGAGGCTATTGAACCATCTTGTTAGTCTTGACAGTGCTACACAGGCCTGTTTGTTGTGTCCGCCGCACCCGACTCACACGGCTACGTTTCTACCGCTATTGCTTTGCACGGCCCAGCCAGCGCCTGGCTGGCGGGGGGAAGCCGACAGGAGCATGCCCCGCTTGGCGCAAGCCAGCGCTGACCCGCGCACCCCCAGTCACCCAAGAGGCACAGACTAGAAGTGAGAGAGACCAGGCCGGGTCCCCCCCCCGCGGAGCAAGCACGGCCGGGCCCGCTCTGCGCGGAAGGGAGCCGCGCCTGAGCCCCCCCCAGCCTGAGCACAAGCCCCCCCCCCCCCGGCAGCGCAGGACCCGCGGGCGGCCCAGACTGGGGGGCGGATCCCACCTGCCCCGGGGCCGGTGACCAGGCGCGGAGAGGGGGAGGGGGCCCCACCCCGCGAGGGAGGGGGAGGGGGCCCCACCCCAGAAGGGAGGGGGAAGAGAGGGGGCCCCACCCCAGAAGGGAGGGGGACCCCCCCCGACCCGACGCCCCCCCGACCCCGGAAGTGCCCCCCCGACGCCCCCCCCGGCCCCGGAAGTGCCCCCCCCGGCCCCTCACCCGGCGGCCGCGCTCTCGAACTTGAGCGCCAGGGTCTCCTCGATGATGCGGTTGTTGACCTCGAGCAGGATCATGGCGGCGCCGCGGGGGGGCGGGGCGGGGGGGGCCGGAGGGACCGAGGCCGGGGAGGGAGCCGAGCCCGCTGCGCGCACCGGGGACCCGCCCGAGCCTGCGCCGCCGCTTCCGCTCTGGGCCCCGCCCCCCGCGGCCCGCGTCACTTCCGGCCCCGGCCCGGGGGCCGCTGCGCGCGCCGCCTACGGTTGGGCGGGGCTGGGGGGGCCGCTGGTGCGCGTGCGCGGGGCGGAGCGTGGTGCCTGCAGAATCCGAATTCGTGCGCGCGATGGGCCGGTGTGCACGGGATCCCGGGAGCCTGCCGAATCCGAATTCATACAGGGGATGGGCCGGTGTGCACGGGATCCCGGGGAGCCTGCCGAATCCGAATTCATACAGGGGATGGGCCGGTGTGCACGGGATCCCGGGAGCCTGCCGAATCCGAATTCATGCAGGGGATGGGCTGGTGTGCACGGGATCCCGGGAGCCTGCCGAATCCGAATTCGTACAGGGATGGGCCGGTGTGCACGGGATCCCGGGGAGCCTGCCGAATCCGAATTCGTACAGGGATGGGCTGGTGTGCACGGGATCCCGGGAGCCTGCCGAATCCGAATTCATGCAGGGGATGGGCTGGTGTGCACGGGATCCCGGGGAGCCTGCAGAATCCGAATTCATACAGGGATGGGCCGGTGTGCACAGGATCCCGGGAGCCTGCCGAATCCGAATTCATACAGGGATGGGCCGGTGTGCACAGGATCCCGGGAGCCTGCCGAATCCGAATTCATACAGGGATGGGCCGGCGTGCACGGGATCCCGGGAGCCTGCCGAATCCGAATTCATACAGGGGATGGGCCGGTGTGCACAGGATCCCGGGAGCCTGCCGAATCCGAATTCATACAGGGATGGGCCGGTGTGCACGGGATCCCGGGAGCCTGCCGAATCCGAATTCATACAGGGGATGGGCCGGTGTGCACGGGATCCCGGGAGCCTGCCGAATCCGAATTCATGCAGGGGATGGGCTGGTGTGCACGGGATCCCGGGAGCCTGCCGAATCCGAATTCGTACAGGGATGGGCCGGTGTGCACGGGATCCCGGGGAGCCTGCCGAATCCGAATTCGTACAGGGATGGGCTGGTGTGCACGGGATCCCGGGAGCCTGCCGAATCCGAATTCATGCAGGGGATGGGCTGGTGTGCACGGGATCCCGGGGAGCCTGCAGAATCCGAATTCATACAGGGATGGGCCGGTGTGCACAGGATCCCGGGAGCCTGCCGAATCCGAATTCATACAGGGATGGGCCGGTGTGCACAGGATCCCGGGAGCCTGCCGAATCCGAATTCATACAGGGATGGGCCGGCGTGCACGGGATCCCGGGAGCCTGCCGAATCCGAATTCATACAGGGGATGGGCCGGTGTGCACAGGATCCCGGGAGCCTGCCGAATCCGAATTCATACAGGGATGGGCCGGTGTGCACGGGATCCCGGGAGCCTGCCGAATCCGAATTCATACAGGGGATGGGCCGGTGTGCACGGGATCCCGGGGAGCCTGCCGAATCCGAATTCATACAGGGATGGGCCGGTGTGCACGGGATCCCGGGGAGCCTGCCGAATCCGAATTCATACAGGGATGGTCCGGTGTGCACAGGATCCCGGGAGCCTGCCGAATCCGAATTCATGCAGGGGATGGGCCGGTGTGCACGGGATCCCGGGGAGCCTGCCGAATCCGAATTCATGCAGGGGATGGGCCGGTGTGCACGGGATCCCGGGAGCCTGCCGAATCCGAATTCATGCAGGGGATGGGCCGGTGTGCACGGGATCCCGGGAGCCTGCCGAATCCGAATTCATGCAGGGGATGGTCCGGTGTGCACGGGATCCCGGGGAGCCTGCCGAATCCGAATTCGTACAGGGATGGGCCGGTGTGCACGGGATCCCGGGGAGCCTGCCGAATCCGAATTCATACAGGGATGGGCCGGTGTGCACGGGATCCCGGGGAGCCTGCCGAATCCGAATTCATGCAGGGGATGGTCCGGTGTGCACGGGATCCCGGGGAGCCTGCCGAATCCGAATTCATGCAGGGATGGGCCGGTGTGCACGGGATCCCGGGAGCCTGCCGAATCCGAATTCATACAGGGATGGGCCGGTGTGCACGGGATCCCGGGAGCCTGCCGAATCCGAATTCATGCAGGGATGGGCCGGTGTGCACAGGATCCCGGGGAGCCTGCCGAATCCGAATTCATGCAGGGGATGGGCCGGTGTGCACGGGATCCCGGGAGCCTGCCGAATCCGAATTCATGCAGGGGATGGGCCGGTGTGCACGGGATCCCGGGAGCCTGCCGAATCCGAATTCATGCAGGGGATGGGCCGGTGTGCACGGGATCCCGGGAGCCTGCCGAATCCGAATTCATACAGGGATGGGCCGGTGTGCACGGGATCCCGGGAGCCTGCCGAATCCGAATTCATACAGGGATGGGCCGGTGTGCACAGGATCCCGGGGAGCCTGCCGAATCCGAATTCATGCAGGGGATGGGCCGGTGTGCACGGGATCCCGGGAGCCTGCCGAATCCGAATTCATGCAGGGGATGGGCCGGTGTGCACGGGATCCCGGGAGCCTGCAGAATCCGAATTCATACAGGGATGGGCCGGTGTGCACAGGATCCCGGGAGCCTGCCGAATCCGAATTCATACAGGGATGGGCCGGTGTGCACGGGATCCCGGGAGCCTGCCGAATCCGAATTCATACAGGGATGGGCCGGTGTGCACAGGATCCCGGGAGCCTGCCGAATCCGAATTCATACAGGGATGGGCCGGTGTGCACAGGATCCCGGGAGCCTGCCGAATCCGAATTCATACAGGGATGGGCCGGTGTGCACGGGATCCCGGGAGCCTGCAGAATCCGAATTCATACAGGGATGGGCCGGTGTGCACGGGATCCCGGGAGCCTGCAGAATCCGAATTCATACAGGGATGGGCCGGTGTGCACGGGATCCCGGGAGCCTGCAGAATCCGAATTCATACAGGGATGGGCCGGTGTGCACGGGATCCCGGGAGCCTGCCGAATCCGAATTCATGCAGGGGATGGGCCGGTGTGCACGGGATCCCGGGAGCCTGCCGAATCCGAATTCATGCAGGGGATGGGCCGGTGTGCACGGGATCCCGGGAGCCTGCCGAATCCGAATTCATGCAGGGGATGGGCCGGTGTGCACGGGATCCCGGGAGCCTGCCGAATCCGAATTCATGCAGGGGATGGGCCGGTGTGCACGGGATCCCGGGAGCCTGCCGAATCCGAATTCATGCAGGGGATGGTCCGGTGTGCACGGGATCCCGGGGAGCCTGCCGAATCCGAATTCATGCAGGGATGGGCCGGTGTGCACGGGATCCCGGGAGCCTGCCGAATCCGAATTCATGCAGGGGATGGGCCGGTGTGCACGGGATCCCGGGGAGCCTGCCGAATCCGAATTCATGCAGGGGATGGGCCGGTGTGCACGGGATCCCGGGAGCCTGCCGAATCCGAATTCATGCAGGGGATGGTCCGGTGTGCACGGGATCCCGGGGAGCCTGCCGAATCCGAATTCATACAGGGGATGGGCCGGTGTGCACGGGATCCCGGGAGCCTGCCGAATCCGAATTCATGCAGGGGATGGGCCGGTGTGCACGGGATCCCGGGGAGCCTGCCGAATCCGAATTCATACAGGGGATGGGCCGGTGTGCACGGGATCCCGGGAGCCTGCCGAATCCGAATTCATGCAGGGGATGGGCCGGTGTGCACGGGATCCCGGGGAGCCTGCCGAATCCGAATTCGTACAGGGATGGGCCGGTGTGCACGGGATCCCGGGGAGCCTGCCGAATCCGAATTCGTGCATGGATAGCACAGATAGGCTGATGTGCTATGAGTGAGCCTGTGTGCACGGGATCCACATAAGCCTACAGAATTCAAATTAGTGCATGGAGTCTGTTAGCCTGCAGGAGTGCAGGGGCCTAGTGCAGGGGGCGGACTTGTGGGCATAGGATCCCCCATAAGAATTTTTGTTTTTGGGTGGGGTGGGGTGGGGTGGGGTTGTGTGGACAAAGGGGATTCAGTGGATATTGTGTACTTGGACTCTCAGGCTGTAAAGCAAAGGTGCTGTGGAGTGAGAGAGAAAGGCTTTTCATGGAACAGTAACTGGTTAAAAGACAGAAAATTGGCTAGGAAGAAACCGCCCATTTTTCAGAATGGAGAGAGGACTGGAGTACACTTCAACTATTCATAAATAATCTGGAAAAGGGGGTAAACAGTGAGATGGCAAAATTTTCAGATGATATAACATTGCTCAAGATAGGCAAGTCCAAAGCTGACTATACATTGTCACAAAGGGGTCTGACAGAACTGGGCCACTACGTGGCAGATGAAGTTCAGTGCTGACAAATGCAAAGTAATACACGTTAGAAACCAGTACCCTAACTACACACACGACATCATGGGTCTAAATTAGCAGTTTAGGAAAGAAATCTTGGAGTCACTGTGGAGAGTTCTCTGAAAACCTCCACTCTGTGCAGCACCAGTCAAAAAAGCCAAGAGAAAGTTGGGAATCGTTAGGGAAGGGACAGAGAATAAGACAGAAAATATCACTTTGCTTCTGTATAAGTGAAACGTGCATTAGTACGCAGGTCTGCTGGGTTCCATTTAGCATCCAGGAAGCATAGTCACGCACAGGGTCAGCTTGTGTGCACAGAATCAGTATTAGTGCACACATCTGCTGGGGTGCCCAGAATCCCAAAGAGCGCACAGGTTCTTGTTCGTGTGCCACCACAATGCAGCATCAGTGCATGAGATCTGTAGCTATGTCCAGGATCCATATTATTTCAATGCTTTCATTTGTATGCCCAGGACTCAGTCAAGCGGCCAGGATGTGCATACAGTATGTATCCGTGTGCCCATCTTGACAGGAGGACTCCAGTCCTGCACCGTGAATCTGATGGTGCACAGAATCGCCACATGGGTACAAACCACCAGATCCACTCACAAACTTCAGAATCTGTGGTGATGCAAACGATCTATTTGTGTCAGGGTCTGCATGGCTGCACACACAACACCCACAAACCACTGGCGCTTGCCACCTGCTGGCGTGCACGGAATCGCTGCGAGCACACAAGTTTCACGCAAGTGCTGAGAAGCCACATGAGTGCACTGGTTGCCGGCAGGGATCCAGGGAGTAGATGTTTTGTTTAGATACATGGAAAATAATTGCCAGTGAAACATACAAATGTGTTAACTCTGTGGGGATTGTGATCAACATGTGCCTGAAAGATTTGAAGCAGGAGACGTGAGGAATTGAACCCAGGAGAGCCAGCACCGATCACTGAGTCCCACACAGAATCTGTTCATATTCCCAGCACACACTTCGCCGTAGTACAATGACTGTGCTTTGTGGGTTATCTGCGCTGCTTATTTGTGTATCTGGTGTGCACTGAAACCGGAGGTGTGCCCACAAACCCAGTGGCCCTGGGAGACTTGAGATCCTATCTTGCCACTGCCCCTACGCGTCGCAATGTGCAGGTTCCATGCTCAGAGCCCAACCCCCAAGGACTTTGCTGTCTATTCTATTTTTTATTTGAATGCATAAATCTCCATCTGACGGGCCACCCCATCCACACGACACACCAGGAAGCGCAAATCCGGGTGCAGTGGGCGGAGGTGTCCCCGCCCCCAGCAAACTAACCCGCCCTAATGAGCAAACAGGTGGCGTGGCCCTTCCCCGGCCCATCAAAGGCTGGCAGAGACCGGAGTGATGACTGCACTGGGCAAGACCACGCCTCTGCCTCTTGGGATCTTGACAGGGCTGGGACGAAGAGCTTTGTTTGGCTCCTGAAGCCCACAGGTTATTTACGAGGGGGCGGGGCTGAAGAGAGCAGGACGTGAATTGTGCGGCGGGCTGGATCATCAACTCGGGAGAGTCAAGATCATTCCTTTGCGGGACGGGGCAGCGTGGTGCAAGGGCAGGGAAAGCTTCTCCAACCCCTCCCCTGGGGGCCCTCGTTCCTGCCTCTGGCTCTGGGCTGAGAGGGATTCGCTCTCCACTGGTTGGCTGAGTCCTTGGCGGGTCTATGGGGCCTGCCACCTAGTCCCCGTAGAGAGTCAGCACCCGTCTAGGGTAGCAGACCAAACCCCTCGCCTGCCTGCCGTCGGCCACTCCCCAGCCATGACGTGAGTCTGTTCGACGGGACTCCATCCGGCGTTCTCCTTCCGGGCCAGTCGGAAACCGCGATCCCTTTAAACAGCTGCCACGCTGCACCCGCGAGGCGGCCACATGTCGGCTTGCTCAGCGCTTCAGGCCGGCGGGCGCGGCTGACGTGTCAGCAAGCACCGTTGCTCCCTAGCGGGACTGGCTAAGGACAACTCCTGAGCCCAGCTGTCCCGGTGTTTGGGGAATTGTGCCTCCCTGGGCCGGGAGGCTGAGCATTCATTAATTCCTCCTGCATGGAAATGCCCCACCGTCCCCCAGCACCGTCGCTGCTTGTCAAGCCTACACGGGCTGCCCAAGGGGTGGAACCCGCTGGCTGTTGTCACAACATCATGGGATGTGACAACGGAAAACATTTTCCTTCAGCACAAACCAAGGGGGAGAAAAGCTGCAACCCTGCTTCTAACCCCCTGGCTACGTCTAGCCTGGCATGACTTTCCGCAAATGCTTTTAACGGAAAAGTTTTCCGTTAAAAGCATTTTCGGAAAAGCGCATCTAGATTGGCAGGACGCTTTTCCGCAAAAGCACTTTTTGCGGAAAAGCATCCGTGGCCAATCTTTTGCGCAAAACCAATCTGAGCTGTCTACACTGGCCCTTTTGCGCAAAAGTTTTGCGCAAAAGGGACTTTTGCCCAAACAGGAGTAGCATAGTATTTCTGCAAAAAGCACTGATTTCTTACAGTAGGAAGTCAGTGCTTTTGCAGAAATTCAAGTGGCCAGTGTAGACAGCTGGCAAGTTTTTCTGGAAAAGTGGCTGATTTTCCGGAAAAACTGGCCAGTCTAGACGCAGCGCTCAAGTCCACAAGGACAGCGTGTTAGCTGGTGCCTAACTCCCTTTAACGGGGTGCAAATGGAGGAAGAACTGTAAAGGGCTAACTCTCCCCATGCTGCCTGGATCTAGCTGGGTTTCCCACTGCAGATCCACTGTTGCTTTACCCAAAGCATCTCTGAACCCTGACGCGATGGGCCCTTCCAGCCCCTGTGCCCTGCCTGTGCTGAATCAAGAACAGATCTTGGTACCATTGGCGTCCCCCGCACTCCCTGCTAATGCTGGCTGTGCCCTGGGAGCTCGTAATTGGGTCTGATGCCATGGTTATCACCATAGCAACCTCCGCGGCATCACTATGGGAACCTGGCCTCCCTGGATACACCTGGTACCTTCCTTGCCCTCCTCCGGTGCATAGAAAGTGTAGCAGCTGGGCTCCTTTTGGCCTGCCATGCCTGGCTCTCCCCTGCTTCCGGGCCAGGTGTCCAGACTTCACCTTCCTCACCCTGGGCCGCTTCGCCCCTCCCCTAGCGCCCAGGTCCAGGGGTGACAGACCAGAGGAAGGGCCGGTATGCGCAGAGCTAGCTCGCAGGCCGAGCACCGGGCCCTGGCGTGGAGGAATACGGCTCCGTGGCCTGGGAAGAGTTTGGGACCAAGGTTATTGTTGGCAGGCCCCACATACGGCTTTGGGATGCGGCAGCCCCCAACCCCGCTCCTCCCCCTTCCCCAGCTGTCCCCCCCTGCTTCTTTGGCTTGGCTCATATGTCAACCCTTCATCCCCTACCTGTGCAAACACCTTCCTGCTTTCTTCTTCCGGGCCTGTGTGGGCATGTCGTGCGGCGTTCGCTTGGGCTCTGCTCCAGGGTGGGTGTGCATGGAACAACACAGCCAGGCCGTGTGTGTGTGCACGTGTGTGTGTAGCACTGCCCTCTGCCAGAGAGGGGTGTGTGTGTGTGTGTGTGTGTGTAGCACTGCCCTCTGCCAGAGAGACATGTGTGTGTGTGTGTGTGTGTAGCACTGCCCTCTGCCAGAGAGACATGTGTGTGTGTGTAGCACTGCCCTCTGCCAGAGAGGGGTGTGTGTGTGTGTGTGTGTGTGTAGCACTGCCCTCTGCCAGAGAGGGGTGTGTGTGTGTGTGTGTGTGTGTATAGCACTGCCCTCTGCCAGAGGGATGTGCGTGAGTGTGGACAACACTGCCCTGTGTGTCTTTTTTCTCTGGGAATGGGCGACAGGGGAGGGATCACTTGAGGATTCCCTGTTCTGTTCCCTCCTTCTGGGGCACCTGGCACTGGCCACTGTGGGCAGACAGGACACTGGGCTGGATGGGCCTTTGGTTTGACCCCATCTGGCCGTTCTGATGTGTGTGTGTGAATAGTACTGCTGTGTGTGTGTGTGTGTGTGTATGGTGCCATGTGTGCACGCGTGCGCTTGTGCTGCCATGTGTGCGTGTGGTGCCATGTGTGTGTGTGTGCGCGCACGCTTGTGGTGCCATGTGTGCGTGTGGTGCCGTGTGTGTGCGCGCGCTTGTGGTGCCATGTGTGTGTGTGGTGCCATGTGTGTGTGTGTGCACGCTTGTGGTGCCATGTGTGTGTGTAGTGCTGTGTGTGTGTGTGTGTGTGTGTGTGTGGTGCTGTGTGTGTGTGTGTGTGCGCGCGCACGCTTGTGGTGCCATGTGTGCATGTGGTGCCGTGTGTGTGCGCGCTTGTGGTGCCATGTGTGCATATGGTATCATGTGTGTGTGTGTGTGTGTGTGTGTGTGCGCGCGCGCACGCTTGTGGTGCCATGTGTGTGTGTGGTGCCGTGTGTGTGTGCGCTTGTGGTGCCACATGTGCGTGTGGTGCCATGTGTGCGTGTGGTGCCGTGTGTGTGTGTGTGTGCATGCTTGTGGTGCCATGTGTGCGTGTGGTGCCATGTGTGTGTGCGCTTGTGCTGCCATGTGTGCGTGTGGTACCGTGTGTGTGTGTGTGTGGTGCCGTGTGTGTGCGTGTGCAGCACTGCCCTCTGCCGAAGGACCCAGCGTTTAGCACCCGAGCTGGCTCAGCCTCTGCTCCCCTGCACCCCGTGGGTGGTGCCCGGGTGCAGCCAGCGCAGCCGCCCGACGCAGCCGGGGCTCTCGCTGCATCTGCAGCTGGGCAGCGAGGAGACGGCTTTCCCCTCCCCGGCCCAAGCCAGCGAGCCCAGCCCGGTGCCGCCCCTTGCAGGGAGCCAGGCTGGCTTGTCGTGGGAAGATCGTGACCGATCTTGTTTGCCAAGGGAAGGGTAGCCGCGGGCTGCTGCAGCCGTGCCAGCTCCCGGCGGACGCTGGAACCCACCTAGCCTGTTTTAGGAGGGGCCGGGCGAGCTGCTTTCTTCCTCCCCCGCCCCTGTCCTCCAGGGGCAGCCACAGAGTGGAATGTCACCCCGTGACTCCCAGCCTCGTCTCACCTGGCGGGGGCCGGGGGGGGGGGGCAGCGGCCTTCCTGTCCAGACCGGGGGGGTGGGTCCGCTCTTCCCTGCCGCCTGGGGTGCCCCGCCATACCTGGCTACTACAGCTCCCCCCGGGGTGTCCACATGCAGCTGCAGCCGTCCAGCGCACCCCGGCCACGCTCTGGTTTCCACCGGCCTCGGCCACCACAGGCAGGGTGAGCACAGCACCCCCCCCACTTGGGTTCCCCCCCAACACACGTGTTCTGCATGGCCTGCCCTCTCCTGGCAGCCCAGGTAGATTGGATCTGGAGCCAGGCCACGGGGACCCATACATAACACTCCACGGGGTGAGGTTGGAGACACGTCTCTGTAACTGCCAGGAGACGGGTTGGAAGAGCCCCAAGTAAAGGCAGGGTGGTCAGAAATGGGGAAGGTCAAGGGCTGACTTGCACAGCCCGGGTTTGGGGCAAGGTGGAAGCCCCGGGCACCTTTCTACAGTCTCAGGCCAGGCTCGCCTCCAAAGACTGTTTCTTGGGCCCCCTCAGATGAAAGAGGGAGAGAGAACTCGCGGTGTTTGCCCCACACTGTTGTCATCCTGTTCCCCATGGAGGTGCATTCTCTGGAAGGTTACCCCCACATGAAGCTCGGTCCTGCTGTGAGGGCAGAGCCAAGGTGGCTCGTGGTGAAAGAGGTGCTACGGCTGCTGTCTAGGTGCTGATCTCCGGAGTCCTGCCCCCCTGCCTCGTCCAGAAAGGGCCGCTTGCCAGAGGATGGCCCATCAGCTGTGGCTGGAGGTGTCAGATTGTCCTTTCTCCTTAACAACCAGGGTTGCCTGCTCCCTGAGCTTGTCCGCTAAACATGCGTCAGTCGTATATTCCACCCATGTTCAGAACAATATGCAGAACATCGCTATTCACAGTTCATCACAGTTTCAAATGGATCATAGAATCAGAGAACACTAGGACTGGAAGGGACCTCGAGAGGCCATTGAGTCCAGTCCCCTGCCCTCATGGCAGGACCAAGCACCATCTAGATCATCCCTGACAGGTGTCTGTCCAACCTGCTCTTCAATATCTCCAGGGATGGAGATTCCACAACCTCCCCAGGCTACTTATTCCTGTGTTTCACCACCCTGACAGGCAGGAAGTTTTTCCTAATGTCCAACCTAAACCTCCCGTGCTGCAATTTAAGCCCATTGCTTCTTGTCCTATCCTCGGAGGCCAAGGAAAACCATTTTCCCCCCTTCTTCTTGTAGCATCAGGGCAAGTGTGCAGGGCGTGAATCCTGGGGTACCCTCAGTCCCAAAGGGGTGCCCACCCCTGTGCTCCTGATGCACAGAAATCGACACACGTCAGCCTGGCTGTGGGGGAAGGCAAGAAGAATGGGGGCCCCCAGCATTAACCACCCTGCTAGGTAGCGGACGTAGCCATCGTAAGGAACAGTGTTTCTTAAACTGTGTTCCATGGGACACAGGCGCCTTTTTTTTTTTTTGCTTAACAAAAAAATCCTTGGTGTTCCTCATAAACAAAATTATTGTTTGGTGGTCCTCAGTCTTAAAAAGTTTAAGAAACACTGGTAAGGAAGATCCTTCCAGTCCAGCATTAAAGGCCTCATCTCCCTCCTCTGTTCAGCCTCATGGACTAGTCTGGCCTTTTTATTGTCAGTCTGCTGAGCAGCCCTGGGGACAGGAGCCCTCTATGATCCTTAACCAGGGAAAAGATAGAGCTCTCTAGCTTCCCCTAGACACTGGCCCACTCATGGACCTGGTGGGACGGCCCTGGAGCTGAGCAGGCAGTCCAGTCTGGCTGCCCCGTTCGGTCTTTGGCCTCTCTGACACTGGATGGTGTATGGCGGAGGGTCTGACTTTATACAGGGGGTGTGGCCACGGGGGCGGAGCTAGCACTATTCACTGTCAAGGGTGAAACTGACCTTGTCCTGGATTCCCCCCCGTAAAGTTCCCACATTGCGACCCACTCAGCTCCCGGGGCCAGCAAAGGGAAGAGCGGGTCTCAAACCCACAGAGACCGGCTGTCGCCAGCATGGCCCTGCTATGGTTGTTATCTGCCCCAGCGGCTGGGGTCAGGAGCTGGAATGCAGGGACACGATTCGGTTGCTTGCACGGCTGCTTTTACCGGTTGTTTTTCTTTTCCACTTGGCAGACGCGTGGCCCTCTTCTTCCTGCTCCCATCTGATACCAGCTCTCGGCTTATTCAACAACCTTCCCCTTTGTTCTGCCAAATCCCCCTGTCCAAGCAGCTGTGACTCATCACGCTGCAATAAGCCCATTGATCAGATACTGAGCCAAGGGAGTTCCACTCCAGGGCACAGGGTTAAACTCAGTGCCAGATCTGGGGTCAGGCTGTCCCCCCCCCCCCCCCCCAAGGGTGCTGTCGCAAGAAGTGCTGGCCCTTTAAGAAGAGATGGTGGTTCGGGTCTGACCCAGTTACCAGTTAAGCCCTGAACCAAGGCATTCTGGGCACCAGGTGGGAACGCTCCACTGGAGTCAGAACAGAGCTATCGCCCGCCGTCAGTATCCCAGTCCTGCAGGTGGATCTCAGCTTAGCCCACCCTGGCGAGGCTGAAGGGCATCGGTGGGTGTTACGGGAAGGGCACCACATGTTTCCGAGGAACCCGGGGCTGAGAGCGGCTCACAAGGGCCCAACGGCCTTTGTCCCAAATAGAAACTCTCTCTGGGGCTTTGGTTCTTCTTGCCGTCGTTGCAACGTCTCAGTAAAAGGCGGCTTTTCTGTTCCAAAATGACGGCCTTTGGAAAGGGGCCTATTGGCAGGAAGGCAGGGCCGTTCCACAGCTGGTGCACCGGGAGCAGCTTGGAACGGTCACCGGTGGCTCCTTTTTCCTCTTGCCACCCTCTCTACAAAAGGGACACTGACTTTCCGGCTCTTGTCCATCCCCAGCATGCTGCTGAGGGCTCTCCTTCTCCATCCCATCCCTCCGGAGGCTCCGCAGGGGGCCGATCCCTGGCAGGCGCTGGGCAGAAGACGGAGAAGTGGCCATGAGATCAGAGAGCCTGACCAGTTTCTGCTTGGAAGGAGGGTTCAGTTACTTTAGATTACTATAAGCAAAGCAGATGTAACTACAGCCATGGTGGGGGGGTGCCCATGGATACTGGGAGCTGTCATGGGATTGGGGTCCTGGCCATTGTAACCCTGGCCTTGGTCAGCTGCTGAAGCCAGGAAATAATGTCTCAGTGTTTAAGAACAGAAGAGCGGCCAGACGGGGTCAGACCAAAGGTCCATCCAGACCAGTGTCCTGTCTGCCCACATGGCCAATGCCAGGTGCCCCAGAGGGAGTGAACAGAACAGGGAATGATCCAGTGATCCCTCCCCTGTCACCCGTTCTCAGCCTCTGACAAACAGAGGCCAGGGACACCCTCCCTACCCATCCTGGTTAATCGCCATCGATGGACCTAACCTCCATGAAACTATCTAGCTCTTTTTGAACCCTGCTAAAGTCCTGCTCTTCACAACATCCTCTAGCGAGGAGTTCCACAGGTTGACCGTGCACTGCGTGAACAAAAACGTCCTTTGGTTTGTTTTAAACCTGCTGCCTCTTCATTTCATTGGGTGACCCCTAGTTCTTACGTTATGGGAACAAGTAAATAGCTTTTCCCGATTCACTTTCTCCACATGCATCATGGTTTTATAGATCCCTAGCCTAGCTCCGCCTTAGTCTCCTCTTTTCTAAACTGAAAAGTCCCCGTTTTTCTAATCTCTCCTCATATGGCAGCTGCTCCAACCCCCTCATCAATTTTGTTGCCCTTTTCTGAACTTTTTCCAAGGCCAAGAGATCTTTCTTGAGATGAGGCGACCATATCTGGACGCAGTATTCCAGATGTGGGTGTTCCATGGATTTATACAGAGGCAATAAGATATTCTCCGTCTTATTCTCCATCCTTCTTTTAATGATTCCTCACATTCTGTTTGCTTTTGTGACGGCCGCTGCACATGGTGTGGATGTTTTCATAGAACTCTCCACAAGGACTCCAAGATCTCTCTTAGGTGGTAACAGCTGATTTCCAATCAGCCTTCCCATGAGTCTGTCACGTTACTGGATTTTAGGGAAGCGGACAGATCACTGCTGCACCCATGGGGGGGGGAGGGTGCTGGCCCAAAAAGTGGTACAAAGGGGGCCATGTGAGGTGTCAAATAGAAGCTTACTTTCTTCTGATTCCATATATGCTAGTCATGTAATTGTATAATGTCTGTGTGTGAAGTTATAAGCATGTACTTTGTGTGAATGTTTCTTGGTATGTGGTTGAGCAATGGGCAAAGCTCGGCCTATGGACATGCTAATGAGCAAGTCTCTATGGAACAATAGCCCTCTATAGGCCAAGGACACACCTCAAGAACAGTGACTGATACCTAAGGGCTACCAGCAGGGGATACAGGGATAGGCCGCGGGCCAGGTAACCTGCTGCAGCCAAGAAGAGAGCAGGAAGGAGGTATATAGAGGCCATGTGGCATCTTCCATCTTGTCTTCAGATCTGCTCCTGACCCCAGATGAGGTCTCGCAGGGAATCAGGAGCCGGGAAGAGCTGTGGACCCATCCAGACATAGGATGTGCACCAAAGACTTTTAAGCCAGCAGTTATAACATCTCTGCTAGAACCTGCATCGAGAACTGGGAGATTCGGTGCATGTAATGGATGATAGTTTAACAACCTTACTCTCATGCTTCTCTTTCTGTTAGTAATAAACCTTTAGAGTTTAGAGGCTAAAGGACTGGCCCAGCGTGATTTGTGGGTAAGGTCCAGAGGGTAAATTGACCAGGGATCTGTGGCTGGTTTCTTGGAACTGGACAGAACTTGTTTGGGGAAGGTGGGATTGGGTGCTAGGACCCCCCCACCTGTGTATGAGGCCCGGGGCCGTCTGGGGCACGGATATTGCTGGAGTGTTGGGGGAGTATTGCTCATGAGGCCACTGGCTGGCCAGGCAGGCAGCTGACGCGCTCTGTGGGACTGGTTTGTGGCCTGTTTAGGGAGGTCTCCGGTTTGAAGGGATGTAAGGAGCCCCGAATTTGAGCAATTCGCTCTGAGCAGACGCCCTCAGCTGTGCCCAGACCCGGCCCGGTTCGTCACAGAGTCCCAGACTTCTCTCAGTTCCATCGCTTCCTTCTCTTACCTGCCTACCCCACAGCTGGGCATTAGGAACAAGTGCTGTGCAAATCAATAGGACCATTGTTTTATTGTTTTTTAGTTCTGCCCCATGCAGGTGGCTGGTGATTCTGCCACCCCCCTAGAGAATTCCCCAGCATGGCTCCGTCTCTGCCCAGTTCTGCTGCGTTTGCCCTTTGAAGCCATGAGGGGCTGGCTGGAAATTGCTTGGGGTCTGCCTGCTGTGGGGCATTGCTAGCAAAAACACCCAGGCTACAGCTACACTGCAGACTTCTTGCGCAAGAATCTTTTGCACAAGAGTTCTTGTGCAAAAAGTTCTTGCACAAGAGCCCATCCACTCGGCTATGTGATTTTGTGCAAGAGCGTTCATGGCAGTGTGGATGCTCTCTTGTGCAAGAAAGCTCTGATGGCCATTTTAGCCATAGGGCTTTCTTGTGCAAGGGTTCTTGTGCGAGAAGTCTTGCACAAGACAACGTCCACACTGCCATGTGTGAGCTGTGCTTTTGCGCAAGAGCGCCCATGGCAGTGTGGACGCTCTCTTGTGCAAGAAAGCTCTGATGGCCATTTTAGCCATAGGGCTTTCTTGTGCAAGGGTTCTTGTGCGAGAAGTCTTGCACAAGACAACGTCCACACTGCCATGTGCGAGCTGTGCTTTTGCGCAAGAGCGCCCATGGCAGTGTGGATGCTCTCTTGCGCAAGAAATCCCTGCCGAGCATCCATACTGCCCTCTTGTGCAAGAGCTCCTGCACAAGAGAGCTTACACCTGTCAAAAAAGAGCGTAGCTCTTGCGCAAGGAGCCCTCTCACCACGCCGTACTGTAAATCTCCTTGCGCAAGAGCAGGCGGGCAGTGTGGATGCTCTGCAGATTCTTGCGCAAGAACGGCTGTACTAGTGCAAGAAGCCGCCAGTGTAGACACAGCCTAGGTGTGTGGGATACACAAGAACGGGCTTGTAGTGTGGATGCGCCGCAAGTTTTTGCACAAAAACTCTGCAGTGTAGACGTACTAATCCTCAGTGTTTGCCTTAGCAGGAACAGAATCAATACAAACATTATACAGATCATTCAAGATTACATGTGGCCCCAACACCGATCCTTCCGAAAACCCCGAACCAGTTTTTAAAGCCAGATGGGAACTTTAGGGCCACGTAATGTTCTGCACAGCCTGGGCGCGAGAGCCGCCCCTGGGCGTCCTGCGCCCAGCCACAAGTGGTGGCTTAGCTGAAGTGTATTTTTAGAACAAGCTGTGGAGACTCTTGACTAACGGCAGCAGCAGTGTATCCTGTGGCAAGCTGTTCCGGGGGTTTATTCCCCAAACTGTTCCAAACAGGCCACTGATTTCTAACCTGACTCTGCGCCGTGTCTGCTCCCCCCTCTGCCTTGCCTCTCTTTTTCACTCTCACAGCCTCACCCTTTCCCAGAGGTCACTAGCTGTTCTGGAGGAACCACCATGCCCACCACTGAAATGCAGCCACCTCTGGGCTGGAACGGGGCAGAGCAGCGTTACCCAGCCGTGGGGGGTAAGGGGACGCAGTGAGTTCACAGAGCATGGGTGTATCAGTGGCTAGTAACCAAGGCGCTCTGGGTGTCCCCAGATGTTGTTTGCCACCCGCTCTCCAGTGGGATGGGTTGTTCCATGGCTGAGGTTCTGTTCCCGCACTGGGTTGCCCCACTGGTTAATCACCCACGGGCCCCGCAGTGCCAGCGCTGTTCGGGACGGGGGCGAAGGGCCAGGGTTCTGCACTCACTCAGTTCCCGCAGGCTGCGGAGCCGGGGCCAGGGCCTGACAGCTCATACACAGGCGTGGGAAGTAGGGGGATGGGATGCTGCACCCTGCTGCCCTGGGTCCCGGCCTCCTGCCAGCCCCCCATGCTTTAACAGCCCCCCAGGGTCCTGCCACCGTGGGCTTTGCCAGCCACGTGGGGGCCTGCCGGCTCCACCGAGCCGTGGGGTCCCATCAGCTGCCGGCCCCATGGGCTCCGTTGGGCCACGAGGGCCCTGCTAGCCCCGGGGTCCCACGGCTGAGAATTGCCATCTGGCCGGACCGGACGCCGTTTGCAGCAATGGAGTCTGGTCTGTCCGGTCCGGGAGAGCCAGCAGCCCGATCTCCACTGGTCTAAAGTGGGGTGCAGCTCAGCAGCCCCACTCTGCAAAGGGATCCTGCGCCACTGCCCTCCTCAGGGCCGTGCTCCTGCTGGTGGCCCTGGGCCTGGCCAGCCCTCCTTGCCCAGGAGGAGGCCGGCCAAGCCATGCCAGGCCTGGTCACATGGACAGTCTGTTCCTGCAGGGCGGGGAGCCAGGAGGTCGCCCACAACTCGAGTCCTGGCGGTGTCAGCTCGTGTGCGGGGCAGATAGAAGGGGGGACCCGAGGGACATTGAGTTGGGGGCCAAAACGGGGCCCCTGCTGGAATCTCCCCACCCCAAAATCTCTGTCCCAGAGTCACTGCCTGCCAGGTGTAGCCGAGCCCTGCCTCGGTTTCCCCACACCCAGCGTATAACTGGGTCCAAGCCGGCCTCCAGGGGCTAAGGAGAGCCCCTCTGGGAGGGGCTTCTTTATGAACAGCAAAGCCGAGCCCTCAGCGCTCACTGCTCCCCCGTCTCCGGGTTACTCAGTCCCGTGTCTTCAGCCTCCGTGCAGCCTCAGTTCCTCGTCTGCAGCCAGGCGCCTGCGGGGCTCTCAGCTGGCAGCCACCCATCCCCAAGGCAGATGCCGAGTCTCTGTCCAGCAGTGCCCTCTCCAGCTTCCTTCTCCTGGGCTGCTGGTCTCCCCTCCGCTCTCCCCCGGCCCCGGGCACACCGTCTCTCCAGCCCCTTCCCTCCCTGAGCGTGGGAATCTGAGTAGGGGGCGCTCCTTCCCCGGGCGCACCCTTCACTCTGAGCTCAGCAGGCGTGACACCCGACCCTTACTCCCCATCTGAACGGGCTCTCTCCGTCTTCCTCGCCGGGCCTGCGTGTGCTCCGCCGTAGGGCCCATAGCAGCCCTCTGGCGGGGCGGCACTCGGAGAGCGGGCCGGGGGCTCTGAACACAGAGGGGGGTGTTGTCGCTGTGTTAGATCCGGGGGCTCAGAGAAGCCAGCCCAGCCAGCCCCCCGCCCCAGAGAGGAGACAGGAGTGGCTTTCGACCACAGCTCCCTCTCCAGAGATCACCGCGGAGCCGCAGGAAAACCTGACCGAGGTTACCCCCGTCCCAGGCCGGCAGGGCCCTGCTGCCTCCGGGCGCCAGGGTGTGGGGCCAGGAGACGCCCGCAGAGCTAACAGGAGGGGCAGCGTCAATACGAGTTCGAGTTGGTTTCTTTTCAAGAATGAGGAACCGGCCCTGGGCTGGCAGGATCTGGGAGCTGAGTCACACGCAGCCCCAGAGATTTCCCGCCCTGCCCCCAAAGCACCCCCTCGGAGCACCTGATGTAAGGGGAGTGGCTCTGCGGTGGGGGGGAGGGAGGCGGAGCAACCTCAAAAGAGGCAAAAGCTTTGGAAGGGGATTCCGGTGCTACACCTGCACGCCTGAGCCAGTGGCTCTCCAGCTGTTCGGCCACGGGGCATTCACACCGGCCGCAGGTTTGACAGTTGAAATACTGCGCTGGGGGGTACTTGGCTAGTTGGACGTGTCGCGTCAAGACAGGAATACATCTTTTCCATAGGCCCTGTCCATATACAATCATGAGTGGTGTGGAGAGGGCGGATAAAGAAAAGTTATTTATTAGTTCCCAGAATAGGAGAACTAGAGGACACCAAATGAAGTTAATAGGTAGCAGATTTAAAACTAATAAAAGACAGTTCTTCTTCACACAGCGTGTAGTCAACCTGTGGAACTCCTTGCCAGAGGAGGCTGTGAAGGCTAGGACTAGAACAGAATTTAAAGAGAAGCTAGATAATTTCATGGAGGTTAGGTCCATAAAAGGCTATTAGCCAGGGGATAGAAATGGTATCCCTGGCTTCTGTTTGTCAGAGGCTGGAGAGGGATGGCAGGAGATAAATCGCTTGATCATTGTCTTCGATCCACCCTCTCTGGGGCACCTGGTGCTGGCCACTGTCGGTAGACAGGAAACTGGGCTAGATGGACCTTTGGTCTGACCCAGTACGGCCGTTCTTATGTTCTTATGTTCCACACGCTACTAGCTAACTAGGTCCACAGGAAAACCAACTTGCTGTTGCAAAAGGGAGGGCGGGGGTTGTGCAGCCAAGCAGCTGTGAATATCCGCCCACTTTTGGGGTGTTTCACCAGCTTCTGCAAGGGGGATTTGCGCTGCAGCCTCTGGAGTCTGGTCCGGGCGCTGAGTTCTGGGGGGGCTCTCGAGAAAGGGAGGTGCCCGGGAGAAAGTGGGTGTACAATGGCCGTGGGGAATTTTGTTCACTGCCGTGTCACTGCACAGAACCACAGAGCACCAGAACGGGCAGGGACCTCGCCGGCTCACCGAGTCCAGGCCCCTGCCCCCACCGCAGCACCAAGCACCCTCTAGAGCAGCGGTCACCAACCAGTCGATCGGGATCTACCGGTCGATCTTGGAGCGTCACAGGGGATCCGGATGGGTTTGGCTGGGAAGTTCTCAAGCTCTGGCACTTCCATTACTGTCTCTCCACTGACATGCAGCTCTTGCCCTCTGCCTTGGATCTGCCTCCCAGAGAGCCCCTGCTCGCTGTGCAGGGTGTACGAGGGAGAGGGGAGGGGGGCTGATGTCAAGGTGTCTTCCCTGTCTCCACTCCTGTACCCTGTCCCCACACAGAGAGAAGGGGATAGCAGGAGCTTGGCTGTGCAAAACTCTGTCCCGCTCACACTGTGTGTGTCTGTCATTCTCACACACGAACCCTGTCCTTCCCGCGCACCTCCTCACCCAACACACACGTGGGGGGTTGTTGCTACTGCGCGGGCCGGACTAAGGGGTGGGCGAGCTGGGCAGCTGCCCGGGGTGCCAACGGATGGGGGGGCCCCGAGATGGCAGCTGTAAGGGGTGCGCAGTGCCCGTTATAGCTGCCATCAGGCGCTGCTGCAGTGGCCGCCCGGGGTGGGGGCCGTGTTAACCCCCACCATGCCCTTCCCCCCGCGGCCGCGGCCCCGAACTGTGCGTAAGCAGCAGCGGCTGGGCAGCGCATGTGCCGTGCACCCGGAGGCAGGCCTGCGCACCCCGGCAGGGAGGGGGCCACGTGCCCTAGAGGCAACGCCTCTCACCCAAGGCGCCAAAATGTCTCGGGCCGGCCCTGCTACTGCGTTTACGGCTTGCAAAGTGGGTTCGTTTTGGTGTTGGGCGGGTCCGGGCAGCTCATCACGTTCATTTCTCTCTCGCACTTCAATATCGTTCATGAGCAGTGAGCTCTCAGATGCTGAACCTGCCGTGGCTGGAGTCGTTCTCCCCGTGGGAATTGCTGCTCCTGGAGGTGGCTGGCGTGTCCCTGCAGCCCCTGAGAGAGGCAGAGCAGGCTGGGGTCTCCACAGGCTGGCCTGGCCTGCAGACACCGCAGATCAGTAACGGGAACCGTGGCCAGTAGATGCTGTGGGCTCAGGGCCTGTGGATGAGGGGCAGCACATGGCGCCATGGAGCTATTGCTGTACATGTAGCTGCCTTCAGGTGTGGGGCAAGGCCAGGGCAGGAGCAAGCCGGCCTTAACCCCGCTGCTGCCCCACCCAGAAGCTGGCTCAGTTAAATAGTGCCCAGCCAGAGCCTGCTTCCTGAACCCCTGTCCCAGCCCAGAACCTCCTCCTGCACCCAGCCTGCCCCAGACGTGAGTGCAGGGGACTCGATCTCCTTCCCAGAGCTTGCACCCCGAACCCCCTCCTGGACTCCAATCTCCCACCCTGGGCTAAGCCCAGAGCCCCTTCCACACTGCAAACCCCTTGGCCCGAGACCAGAACCTGCACCCCACCCCCTCCCCAGCCTGGTGAAAGTGAGTGCGGAAGGGGGATGCAGTGAGCAGAGGGAGGCCTCGGAGGAGGGGCGGGGAGGAAGTGGGACAAAGGGATTTGGGTTGGAGGTCGATCTTACATTGCACTTCCAGTGAAAACGTGATCTTGTGATTAAAAAGTTTGGAGACCCCTGCTCTAGATCCGGGGGCCCGACCTGTGGACGCCGCCCCTGGTGGACTGCGATGGTACTGCAGGGGGTCCAGGGAAAGTTTAAAAATAAGGATCGGGTCCTCCCCTTTCTTTTCTTTTCTCCCCCAGGGAGGGGGTTTGTGACATTTTAATAGATTGAAAAGGGATCCGTATGCTCACACCCCCTCCTTCTTATGGCATCCTTTTAGATTCCTGAAAGCCGCTCTCATGTCCCCTCTGTCTTCTCTTTTCCAAACTAAACAAGCACAATTCTTTCAGTCTTCCCTCCTAGCTCGTGTTCTCCAGCCCTCTCCTCATTTGGGTGGCTCTTCTCTGGCCCCTCTCCCATTTCTCCACATGTGTCCTGAAATGTGGTGCCCAGAACTGGACACAACACTCCAACTGAGGCCTAACCAGCGCAGAGTAGAGCGGAAGAACGACTCCTCGTGTCTTGCTCACAACACTCCTGTGAATGCAGCCCAGAGTCATGTTGGCTTTTTTTGCAAGTGTTGCACTGTTGACCCATGTTTAACTTTCACTCTGACCCCCAGATCCCTTTCTGCAGGGCTCCTTCCTAGACAGTCACTTCCCGTTCTGTGTGTGTGACACGGATGGTTCCTTCCTCAGTGGAGCACTTTGCATTTGTCCTTATTAAACTTCATCCTGTTTTCCTCAGCCCATTTCTCCATGTAACAGGGCAGCTGCCCTGTACTGGCCCCTTAAGAGCCAAACCCCAGCCTGGAGCAGGCCCGGGGAGTTCAGCCCAGCTGGGCGGCATTGGCCAATTAAGGCCCAGCTGGGGGCTATAAAAGGGCGGGGCTGCTTCAGCCCAGGGAGTGTGAGCCTGGCTGCTGAGGGAGCAGGACGCTCTCTGGAGCTAGGGCAGGGCTAGAGAGACAGGCTGGGCCAGGACGCTTGGACAGCCAATCGGCCAGCCTGCTAGGCCTGCGGCAAGGCTGTGAGCCTGGCTGCCGAGGGAACAGGACGCTCTCTGGAGCTAGGGCAGGGCTAGAGAGTTAGGCTGGGCCAGGGCGCTCGGACGGCCAACTGGCCAGCCTGCTAGGCCTGTGGACAGGCCGGCTAGAGAGACACCAATCCCCCGGAAGGGGGGGCTCAGAGCGAGTGGCTTGGGCACTGCCGGAGGGCAGTGTGGCGAAGAGAGCAACGCGACTAGAAGATTCCAGAGGGGAAACGCCACGGGAGCGGAGGCCTGTGCGGGCGGAATGGACTGATTCCGGGGACAGATGACGGACCCCCGCTACGGTGGTGAGTGACCCCCTCACAGATGGTGAAGAATGTGGGCACTTGAAGCTACGCGATCCCGGCCCTGACGTAAGGGCTCCGCGGGTGCCTCAGTGGACCCTAATCCAAAAAAAACCAAAAAAAAAAAAAAAAAAAAAAAAAAAAAAAAAAAAAAAACCCCTCACGCAAAAAGAGAGAAGTTTGTGGGGGTTCCCTCCTCTCCTCTCGGCGAACTCGGGCGGGAGGGCCATGGAGGGAGAGGCAATGCCTGAAGGACTGACTAAGGGGCGACCGCTGCCCGTGAAGCTGCGAGCCCAACGATTGGCGGCGCAGCTCCGACAACAGCAGAGGCTGGTACAGCAGCTGGATGCCCAGTACCGCCAGGCTCTTCAGGAGGTGGCGGAGCAGGACCAGGCCGGTATGGGGGCCGGCCCGACTCCACCGGCTAGCTCCCCATCCCTGACCACGCGGGGCCCCGCGGGGGACCCCGCGGTGTTTGCCCTCCTTGACTCGGGATGCAGCCAGACGCTTATCCGCCCCGATGTACTGCCTGACACCGCGGCGCCCGACGGGGAGATGCAGCTGCGGTGCGTACATGGGGATGTGAAGACCTATCCTCAGGTCCGGCTCCCCTTGAGTGTGCGGGGAGTCACCCGAATGATGCGAGTGGGCGTGGTGCCGCACCTACCATACCCTATGGTGCTGGGTCGCGACTGGCCAGGTCTTACAGCTCTCATTACAGACTCACCAGCGCCGACCGAGCCCCATGTGGAACTCCTAGGGGAGGAACTCCAGGCAGGCCGACCGCCGGGGTCGCTCGACCGGGAAGGCCCCACCCAGCACGACGCATCTGGCCCGGCCGACCCAGGGCGCTCAGACATGGAGGACGTGCCGATTACACTGGACTCGGCAGACTTTCCCCGTGACCAGCGGGAGGATCCCACCCTGCGGGAGGCCTACGTCCAGCTTGCTTGTGTGGATGGGACGGTGGTGGATCCACAGAGGGCGGCTCACTGGCCCCGGTTTGAGCTACGAGCCGACCGGCTCTATCGGGTCGGGCGGAACCCGCAGACGCAGGAAGAAGAGGCCCAGTTGTTGGTACCCCGGGTCCATCGACGAACCGTGCTGAGGTTGGCGCATGACCTTCCGACCGCCGGGCACCTCGGGCATGAGAAGACCCTGGCCCGAGTCTTGGCCCGCTTCTTCTGGCCCGGGGTGTACAAAGAGGTCAAAGACTATTGCCAGTCATGTCCAGCCTGCCAGCTCGCC